>NC_077227.1:722955440-723287640 GCF_027887165.1 Monodelphis domestica | reverse complement strand
CTTCTCTGTCTTCTTCCAGGACTGAACCAGAGATCATAGGTTTAGAGTGGAAGGTGCTTCAGAGACCCTCTCTCCTTTTACAGATGAGGAAACGGAGACTAAACATACTTGCCCAAGACCACAGAAGAAGTAAGTGGCAGAGGCAGGATTTGAACCCCACACTCTTGACTCTAGGCATCATACTTCTTTAATATGACTTCTGGAAGGATTCTAAATTTTGAGGAGGATTTCATATTATCTCTCCCTCCCCATCTTGTCCTTAGTTTGAGGGTGGCCAGATTCAACCTGTGTAGTCCCGTGGCTCTTAGAAATCTCAAAAGCTCATCTCCTCTCCTCTGCTCTCCTTGGACCATACCATAGGAGTTTCATGAAGTCAGGTCCTGCCCTTGCTCTGCTGGGGTGTAACCACAATCAGGGGGAGATTTTGAGCGTGGCTGGCCGCAAGGCTATGACTTGGGACCAACGGTTGTCTGGCCACCTGTCCTTATAGAAATTGGCCCCCAAGCAGGTCTGTCTTCTAGCAGCTGCCAGATGGTGGCATGGAGCTTGCATGACCAACCCGCCCCATTGTGTTACTGACTGACCTGGAAGCCCACAGAGTGCCAGCAGGCAGTTTCTCCTAAGGCCAATCCCCCAACCCTTAAATTTTTTTTTTAAACTTTGCAAAAAAATGGTTCATTAAGAATAAATTGGGTGGGGTGGCGGATCAGGGGAAAAACATCAACAATAACAGGGTTCGTTTCTGGGAAAGTCCAACAGAGAAGTTTTCAAGGTTTCACAACCTGAGTTCAGACTGAGAAATAGCTTGAATTATTTTTACTCAACACTGTCTTCCTTTTCAGTGTGTTCATTGTTCGATATTACTGCCCTTTCTAGCTTTTGGTACTCAGATATCTTCAGCATCATCGGTCTAGACAAAAACCAATAAGGCAAGCTTAATTCAAATTGACTTATAATTATAGGACTTAGAACTGGAAGGGGTTGTGGAATCTAATTTTACAGATGGAGAAACCAAGGCACAAAGGGGCTAAAGGACTTGCCCATGACACGCAGAGTCACCGTTTGAACCCAGTTTGATTTTAGAGTTGACCCTCTTTCTGCTCTGGGTTTCACCCACTAACTGTAGGTTTTTAGCTATAAGTAAAACTAAATTCATGGGAGGATCTAGGTTCAAATTTTGCCTCAGATTGCGTCCTAGCTGAGTGACCCTGGGCAAGTCACTTAGTCCTAACATTGCCTAGCTCTTGCTGCTCTTCTGCCTTGGAATCAATCCTCAGTATTGATTTTAAAACGGAAGGTAAGAGTTAAAAAAAAAGTTAAATTCATAGGAGGAAAATAACTTACATCTTTAAAGCACCCTCAAAATGCTTTTCATTTAAAACAAATTGCATATGATTCTTTTTTACTTTATTGAATAGAGCTTAAAATGGCTTAAAATCCTTGATCAGACTCATAAGCAAGAGAAAAGGCAGAAAAGGTACTGATCCAGAGCCTGGAGAGGAGTATGGGGGGTGGTCACAGTTTTGGACCTGGCTGTGTCACTGTGTGACCTTGACCAAACCATCATCCCCCCTAGACCTCAGTTTCTTCCTCTGTAAAATGGGGGTAAAATAGCACAAGCTTGTACTACAGTCTCTACACACTCTACGGTCCCTTCTAGTTCTGACCCTGTTCAATTCTTTAAGGAACCAAAAGATTTTGTACTTATTTTATCAAACTCCAGAAATGACTTAGAGGCACAAATTTCTCATTTGGCATTAAATAGATTAAAAAAAATTGATAAGTGGCAAACATCCTCAAAATATTTTCTCAGTTTTTAAATGGGTTTAAAAAATTAAAAAAAAAACCCAAATTTCTGAGAAGCCAAGAGTACATTACAGGCTAGAGCAGTCAATGGAACACTTTTATAAAATCATCTCTTTAAATTTGTCAGAGAAAAATCATAAATATATTCTAAACCCTAACGAAATAGACAAATATCTTTCTAGATGAAAATATGTTACATTTTCATGGCATTAGAAATAGAGATATTTGATTTTTAACCATTTTTTACATATAAAAAGTCAGCTTCTAGAACTGAAAGTCTGTTACTGCTATCATCATTTCACTAAATTTATTAATTCTATCATCCTAAATTCTATCACATTCATTAGTTTTGTGAGTGAAGGAAGAATGACAAAGTGCACAATTATCCATCTTCTAATCATCAAAGAAAAAATCATTTTATGGTTGTTAGATGAATTCAGCAAAGACTCATCAGCCGGCTCATTTTCATCACTTCGTATATGGTGCCACTCAGCACTTCACTCTTTTATTCAATTTCATAATTTTTTAATTATTTGCAATTAAAAGCAAAAGAAAAAAAATATCTTTAAACTCTTCTGTCTCCTTTCTTTGGCTTAATCCTGCAGTTTCCAGGAAAAGGAGATGGAATGTTGAACAAATTTATCCCTATATTCTAAAATAATTCCCTTTCCCACACATTTTGAGTCACTTTATGCCAATTTTCTATATTTTCTCCCTAAGTAGCCCACATAAGAAACAGACTATGCAGCAGCACAAACTGTCCATGGAAGACACTGCTGTGGATGTTATTAGTGGGCACCAATTGCTCTGTGAAGGCAATGACTGCCGTAACCACGTCCATGGTGCAGACTGGCCATCTCAGATCATATTAGTTGTGCCACCATTAAGCATTTCTATTTCTGACTACATATCAATGGATTAAAAAAAATTTAGAACACAATATATTAAAAATCTGCTCCCTTTTGAAAGGTCTATAGATATTTTAAAACAAGTTTTAATCATTTCCCTTTCCTTCTTTTCAAAATTTCTTATATTTTACCTTTTTCTAGCCACGTCATCCCAAATTGGACATTTTTCCTGGTTTGGTCTAATAAAATATGTAGATTTTTTAAAAAGAAAAACCAATGAACTGATCTCCCAATATTTTAAAATATATTTCTTTCTTTATGATGACTCATCCCTGATTTTCTTTAATAGTCTATTATTACTGACTTGGCCATAAACATCATATTAGCTATCTGCTATACTTACCTTTACAAATGAATACTCAGGCAGTGGAAAAAAGAAAGCAGAAGCAGAAAGAGAAAAACATATTTTCTATAAAACTCCCAACAAGCAAAATCAGTGATTAAAGTTAATTTCATAAAAAATGCACTTACATTTCTTTCCGTTCGGTCCCTTTGCCGAAAGTGACCACCAGCAGTTATCTCTAACTTAACTTTCTTCTTTTTGTTGAAGAGCTCAACTAGACTCCACTGGTTAATTTTAAGACAATCTAGCATTTTTACCCCTCAAACCCTGAAATCCACTGGTTTTCTGTGGTTAATAAATTTATAGCTCTTTAGGCACACATTACCACAAATCTTAAGCGTGCAGCTCCAAAAGATGGCTAAAGCTCATTTAGATACAAAATCTCAGAAAAAAGGTAAAGAAAAAATTCACTTACGTTTTATCTCCACCTTGGTCCCTGCACCAAACATGAGCCACAGTGCTATCTTACAAGCTTCCCCTTCAACCCAAACCTCCTTATATTCTTTTGGGGCTGGCTGATTCCAGAAAATCTTTGCCATTTTTTGGTGCCAGCTCCAGTGCCCAGATTCTGGCAATTATTTTTGTGCCAGAGGAGACACATTTCTTTTTGCTCACTCATTGGAAGGTAGAAGTGACACTTCATTTCAGAAATTATATACCAAAATCAAGGACTAGAAGGCAAGCAACAATGATTGTGTATCCCTTCAATAAAGAAATTTTTAGCCAAGGCAGGTAAATCCAAACCAGAATGCTGTACTTTAGAGTCAAAATGCACAAAAATACAGTTGATCCCATTGGGTGTGTTAACTCAGAAAGAAGTAAATAATTTCTCTCCTTCTTTGATACTCTGTCTCTTAGTGATCTTACTGAGCAATTCTGTCCCCCTCAAACAATAGGAATACACATCCTAGTTCTCCGCCACAATGGCAAAAAGAATATAAAAATTTCGCAAAGAATTAGGGAAGAGAAAAGGCACTTACGTTTTATCTCCACCTTGGTCCCTGCACCAAACGTGACCCATAATGCTTTCCTTGCTATGTGCCTCTCTACAAAAATCTTCCCTGAGAACGGCGGCAAATCTCGAGTCCCAATTATTGACCAAATCCAGTTTAGATGGAGAAATCTAACCACCAGCTAATAGCTAACCTTTACCTGTTTTTTTTTTTTTTTTTTGTTATCTGTCCTGGCACCCAAGCCCACAAACAGAAAAAAGGAAGAAAAATGCATCCACTGGACAGACAGTAATAAAAGCAATGGAAAGAAGCACTTACTTTTGATTTCCAGTTGGGTTCCGTCTCCGAATGTATACACACAGTGGTTCCTCTCAGTGCCGTGGCAATACCAAAACCCCGCTTCCCTTTCCTCACCCTACCTTCTGGCTTCACAAAGAGTTCACCATGGCACCTAGAGTGCGTTTCTGAATCCCTTTCCAAACATATTCCTCTTATTTTGTGACCCTAACTATGATTTAAAGACAAACTGTCCATTGATTGATTGGTTGACTTGCCCATAATTTTCCTTTTAGTTGTATGAAATTGAGTAGGAAAGCTCAAAACTTCAGACTGAGAAGACTTTGTACATGTCACACAGACTTACAAGAACAGGGATTCAAAGAAGGAAAATAGGGATTTTACTCACGTTTAATTTCCACCTTGGTCCCACCGCCGAACGTCCAACACAGTGATAGATCTCTGTTACTTCCCTGTACAAAAACCCTGTTGGCAGAAGAGCCACAGAGCCCCAAACCATCTGCTGAAACTTGCCACCTCATTCAAACAGATGTGGGCCCTCTCAGCCTTCACAGTCTGGGGCAAATGTGGGAGTATGTTCATGCCAAAGGCCTGTGACATCCTAGGGATATTGTCTTCCTCCTACCTTTTTCAGTACATTTCCGTCTTTTCCTCATCACTCTTTTGTTTCATCCATTTCCACCAAATCAGCAGGTAATATTTTTTGCACATAGATTTGATTCAGTGCAATTGTAGAATACCTACCCATGAATTAGACTTCAATGAAATTCAGTAAAAAATACACAAGACATTTCCACTCGAAAGGACTTATTATGTCATTTAAAATAACTTCATTATTCAATTTGATTTTAGTAACCATGAAAAAAGCAAACATTCAAATTCATAGACAGAAAAGATAAGTAAATATGAAAATATAAATGCTATTATTAATGGTTTACTAAAAATGTAAATATTAACTTTAACAACAAAAATGTCCCATTCCTTTAAAGTCTTTGGATGAGATCTTTCCTTCTTTGCATATTTTACTTCATCATGGTTATTTCTTTTATTACTTAGTTGTAGTTAGTGTGCATACAAATTTTTTTGGGGGATGTGTTTTCTTCCTTTTGCATTATTTCCCATATAACTCTCCATATTTTTTTTTTTAAACCCTTACCTTCCGTCTTAGAGTCAATACTGTGTATTGGCTCCAAGGCAGAAGAGTGGTAAGGGTAGGCAATGGGGGTCAAGTGACTTGCCCAGGGTCACACAGCTAGGAAGTGGCTGAGGCCGGATTTGAACCTAGGACCTCCCGTCTTTAGGCCTGGCTCTCAATCCACTGAGCTACCCAGCTGCCCCCAACTCTCCATATTTCTTTGGATTTTCAATATGGGTGATTTCTTATTGTGCAAAAATGTGCAAAACACTAAATTTACTCAGTCATCTCCTGATCATTAGATATCTAGGCAGTGTATAATTTTTTGCTGTTACGGTTAGTGGTGCTAGGACTTAAAAAAAAAAATAGGTAGAAGGGGCAGCTGGGTGGCTCAGTGGATTGAGAGCCAGGCCTAGAGACTGGGGGTCCTAGGTTCCAATCTGGGCTCAGACACTTCCCAGCTGTGTGACCCTGGGCAAGTCACTTAACCCCCATTGCCTAGCCCTTACCACTCTTCTGCCTTGAAGCCAATATACAGTATTGACTCCCAGATGGAAGGTATGGGTTTAAAATAAATAAAAAAATAAAAAATACGTAGGTCATTGCTTCCTCTCCCATTCCCTACCCTTAGGAGTTTAGTCACTGAACCAAAGACCTGTGACATCCCAAGAATATTGTCCTCCCTTCTCATCCTTTGGCAAATTTATCTCTCTTCCATATTAGCTCTTTATCTCATTCATTTTCCCCAAATCAACAAATAATATTTTTGTGATAGTAGTTTCCAACCACCTATTGCTGGCTGCTTCATTTTATTAACCAAGCAGCTGAGTCCCAGTCTAATGGGGAAGTGGTCCAGAGCTCCCCGGTGTAGAGGAGACAGTGATAGGAACTGAAATCTAGGTGCTGGGAGTCTGCTGCGATTCCCCCTTGAACTGTACCTTTAGAAGAAGAGGTCTTTAGAGAATTTTTAGATGGGGAAGAACTTTACAAAAGAGCCAGGGACAGCTTTTGCCTCCATGTCACCTCTTGGGTGGCTTCTATTCTTTTCCTCTCTCCAAGCTTGATGGTCCACCTTGGTGACTGGAAAACTGCTATTGTGTGGGTGAACTTGTCCATACCTCAGATACTCTCTCATTCCCAACCCAGGGAAATATAGCCTCATCTCTCATATTATCTCATTTCCAAACACAATGCCTAGGCAGCAGAAGTGTGACTCTCATCCCCCTACTGTCTGCATGAGGCAGGAGAACACTAGGGCCAATGCCTTGAGGAAACCATGAAGGTATTCACTGATGCAGCTTCCTACTTCAGCAGTCAGTCATGCTCCACACATCCCAGCTTTCAGTTCATTTTACCTCAGGCCAGATATTACCACACTTGGCTCTGTTCTGCATGACTTTATTACCTGAGCATTCATCCCTAGCCAGAATGTGTGCAAGTAACACCATTTCCTTATTTATTCTCTGAGACAAAAAAAAAAAATAACTCTACTTGGTTCAACTCAATCAATATTTATTTAGGGCCTACCATGTGTAAGGTGGGTAGCTAGGTGGCACAGAGGGTAGAGTGCCTGGCTTGGAGTCAGGAAGAGTCATCATCTTCCTGAGTTCAAATCTGGCTGTAGACACTTCCTTGCTATGTGACCCTGGACAAGTCACTTAACCCAGTTTGCCTCAGTTTCCTCATCTGTAAAATGAGCTGGAGAAGGAAATGGCAAACTACTCCAGTATCTTTGCCAAGAAAATTCCAAATTAGGTCACAAAGAGTTGGGCTCAATTGAAAAATGACTGAACAACAGTAAAAATGGCACATGCCTATGTATGGGGCATACAAAGATGGAAAAAAATATAGCCCTTGACCAAAAGAATCTTAAAATAAAATAGGGGGATGTAATACAAATAAATAAATATAATGCAAGAAAAGAGCAATATAGAGTGCTCTGGGAAAATTTTGAAAGGGAGAGATTGTTTTCAGCTGAGGGAGTTTGGGAAAACTTCATGGAGGTGACACCTAAGTTGGACCTTGAAGGAATAACAGAATCTCAGGTTTGGCATTCCAGAAGCCACAATTGACCCATAATCCTTTCTGCTAAGAGAGCTAATAAGTTGACATCCAGCTTTTGCTTGAATACCTCTTCTTGGGGAGAAACCACTACCTCCAAAAAGGAGTTCATTCCATTTTGGATAACTGAATAAACATTGAATAAATACTTATTGATTGATTAAAAATGAGAAAAATGAAATAATTTTCCCAACTTCATATGTGTAGCAAGTGACAGAATGAAGAGTTGGACCCATTCTTGGCATTAATGTTCTTACCTGTCAAATATGAATAGTAATACTTGACCCTGTCATCTCCCAAAGTTGGAATGAGGAAAGATCTATAGAAATATGAGTCATTAGAGAGGGCGTGTAGTAGTGGTGCATAACAAGACATATTTTCAGGTACAGTCAATGGGTGAATTTGTTTTGTGTGTGACTATAGTTTACTTATTTGTTAAAAGTGAAAGCTTTCATTTTTTTTTCAGTGTGGAGGGAAAGATAGAAGAGAATGGGGAAAGAGTGACAGACAAAAAAAATGAATCAATGAATCAATAAAAAAACAGAAGTATATAGAAAGAAACTCAAAATTAGACACAGATGCGCAGGGCAGTAGTGGAATTCCCATGCTAAATTTTAATCACATAGTTTAAAAAATGACAATAATCTTAACTAACAGAAATTCAATATCTCATACAATCTTCTTTCTTGCTCCTCTTTGTAAACTGTGTAAACCTTGCAAATATTGGGAAATGTTGGTGCCTTTTCATAGTTGTTAAGTTCACAATAAAAATAAACTGAAAAATTTTTTAGAGAAAATAAAAATTATTATAATTAATAACTTAGTGTTACTAATTATATAGTATTAATGTAATAATAATGTAACTAGGTTCAAGATCAATGTAATTATACCTACCTGTTCTAAATTTGACTCAATTTCCCTGAATGAACTGGGAGCCACGGCCACATACTTGCATGAAAACCAATTAGAATAAGAAAGGGGGAAAAGAGGAACTCAAAAAGAAACTACACCATACCACTGAGACATTAAAACAAAAAGAAATAGAGGAGGTGGAAAACCTAGCCACAATAAAAACTTTTAATAGGCAAAGAACCCAATACCAGCAGAGGGGGCAAAGGGACACTGGAAACGTTTCCTATGTTCCAAGATAGGTCATGTAGTAAAAAACTGCCTGTTAAAACAAAGATACGAGCAAGGGTATAACAGGGGTGGAAGATATCAAAATCAAAATTCACAAAGCAAAGGGTATAGCAGATCCTATGGAAGGCAATGAACCAATGACAGACAATGTTGCAATCACTGAAGTCTCAGGGAGGAAAAGACACCTGACCTGAAGTCAATTCAGGAAGCTATTAATTCAGGGACTAAACCTCGTTACTCTAAGGTTGTATCCAAAGGAGCTCGGTACACAGCATGAAGCCATATCTCTGCTACACCTAGTACACAGAAAGGGATAGAAAGAAATAACTTGGGAAGTACCTCAGGGAGGAAACATGAGAAAATAAGCATAAAATGGGAAAAAGAGGATGGAAGGAAGAGAGAGGAGTCTAAGATTTTGATGGTGGGAAAACAAGATATTTAGCAGAATACTATGGTAAAAAATCTAAGTGCTAAACAGAGGTCCATACTTGAGATGGAGAAGGAAATTGAAGATATCATTACAGACATGAAACATAACATGTGTGATTCACACAGGGGTGTAAAAAACTACAAGGAAAAAACCAAAGAACAAATCAAAGCATACTTAGAAAACTTTATAGCATGTTGGCTGGGTCTGGGGATTGTATAAAGGAAGGAGAATAGCAAATTCTACAAGCAACATTACAATTCCCCAGATCACTCTAACAGTATAACAGGGAAGATCACTGTTACAAGTAAACTGAAAACTGAAAACACAAACCCCACCATTAAAATACCCAAAGTACAGAAAGTTACAGGACAGATGCAAGATGTTACAATTAAGTATCGAGGATAGGGAGTAAAAAGCAATGAAAGGAAAGCTAGTTTAAACATAAAAACTAAAGAATTTTGCCCACTAGATCACATCAATAACTATACCACTCCAGGATAACAGACCTGGGGAAGGGGTTAGCACATGTCAATACCAATTCACCAAAGACAGGCTATCCCCTGAACCAGAAGCTGAAACAAAATCTGAAGGGATGGGTAAAAGAGAGCAAGAGATAACCTATACAGAAATGCAACCTTTCATCAGCTTTCATATAGTACTCTTGAAAAATCTAAATGCAAAAACCCTCTCTGACCCCATACAGGCAACCTGTCAACAGCATAGAGCAGTCCAAGGTCCTGAAGGGCAATTACCTTACATTACATTGGATGGAGATGGGAAGAATCAATGGGGGATGGATGATAGTAATTTAACACAAGGGAAACCAGAAGCATTGCAAGACTATACAAAGTCATGACACATTAAGGGACAAGAAGAAACAAAAGATATTGGGGAAACTTTACATTTAAACAACATGATAGCAGAGTCACAAGATGGGGCAGAGATACCTGAGTCATATGTTTGGATAAAAGTGGGAGAATAGAGTTACAAAGCTCTCATTGATACAGGGGCAAGCAGATCCGTATTAAAGTCATTCCCAGGGGATACCACCATAGAGGGAATGGTTTCTGTAGCAGGGACAATGGGACAAATACAATGAGTCCTGGACCTCAAATCTATGATGGTAAAACTAGCTCCACTGTCTACAGAACATAGTAATAGTGGTAGTCTCTCAGTGATCGAGAATGACTATTGTCTTTGTGTAGTTTCATCTATGGTGTACCCTCCTGTGGCTTTGGAGTCCAAAGACTGAGGGGCAGAGTTTGTGGCACATGGGGCATGGGACGCCAGTTGTTATGGGAGGTGCGGTTGTGGCCTGGTGTCGGCGTTCATGCGCAGCAGCAAGACGTCGATGTCGCTCATCTTCAAAAGTGATGGCGGCATGGTGAATGTGGGTTCGCCAGCTGCTTCTGTCAGAGGCAGCAAGTTCTAGTTGCTTTGGTATGATGCCAGCCCACTTCAAGTTGGACTTTAGCTGATCCTTGAATCTTTTCTTTGGTTGGCCTTGTTTCCTGAGTCCAGCTGACAGTTCACCATAGAATATCTGTCTTGGTATTCACTGTGGGTCCATGCGGATGATGTGTCCAGACCACCGTAGCTGGGTTTTGAGGACCATGACTTCGATGCTGGTGGAGTTGGCTCTGTCAAGGACTTCCTTTTGTCATGGTCTTCTGGTAGGCCAATAATTCTTAAATTGTCTCTCCTTGAACGGTTTTCTAAATCCTCTGTTTTGTGAATGAGATGCTTCATATTTTCCTCAATATTTTCATTCTTTTGGTTTTGTTTTATAGAGTCCTGCTGCCTTGTGAAGTCGCTCGATTCTAATTGTTGTATTCTGGTTCTTAAAGACTGGATTTCATCCTTAGTTTTTTGGTCGTCCTTTTCCTTTTGGTTGGATTTTCTTTGGAGGTCATCTTTCATCTTCTTCACCTCATCTTTCATCTGCTTTGCCTCATCTTTCATCTCCTTTGCCTCATTTTCCAGCTGGTTGATTTTGGCTTTCAAGACATTATTTTCTGTTTCTAGATGACTTATCTTAGTTTTTAAGTTCTTTTCCCAATTGTCTTCAGCCTCTCTTAATTGTGTTTTGAATTGCATTTTGAGTTCTTCCAAAGCCTGTATCCAGTTCGCTGGGATTTCTGATTTTTCCTTTGCTGATACCTCCCCCTCTGTTTCATTCGCTCTTTGCTCATTACCTCTGCAGAAGCTGTCTATTGTAATTTCTTTCTTCTTTTTCTGTTGTTTGCTCGAGTTTACCCCTTCTTTGCTCCCCATATTTGGCTGTGCACTTGCTCCTCTCATTTTGTTTTGGTTTTGGGGCTGTCAGTCTCCCCTCTTGGAGCTTTGTCAGATCTCTTGGTACAGTTTCCAGGGGAGGAATGTTAGCTTCCCTGTCCTCTGGAGGCTTTTGCTTGGATTGAATTCAAGTGGGTTGGGCTGTATGTGGTATGAAGCTCTGAGGCTCTGAAGACTTCTGGAAGGCTGGGCCACCCAGGCTCTCTCCAGTTCTCTCCAGCTGCTTATCCGCTGCCCACAAGTGCCTTTGCCAGCCTCCCTAAACTCTGAGGAGTTCTGATTGAATTGGGTTCAGCTGGATTGATCTGGTTGTGCCCCTAGGCTAGAGCCCAATGGAGGGACCCAGCCACTGCCCGTCTCTCCCTGGCTTCCTCCCTGCTGTTCAAGCTGGATGCTCTGAGCCCGGCACCCCACTGCTCACAAGGTAGACCCTCCAAACCAGCACCTTTGCCCGCTCAGAGGTTCCCACTGCTGCCTTGGGCTCAGCGCTTTGGGTTGTGGGGGGGGGTCCTGGGACCTACCCTCTGCCTTCCCCTTAGCCCTGAGTATTCTCGGTTCCGGCTTTTGGGGGGCGTACCTTTTGATTTGAGTCCAGAAGGAGGGTTCCCCTCTTCTTTCCTGTTGTTCAGCTTAGGTTTCGGTGTCCTAGGAGCATTCAGTCTGTATCGGTAAGGAAGGGTCTTCCACGAGGTCTGAACTTTTGCTGCTTGCTAAGCCGCCATCTTGACTCCCTTGTCGAGGACTTCCTGATTGGTGATTCGGTCCTGCCATCAGATCCTCATGATTGACCGGAGGGAGCGTTGGTGGAATTGCTCCAGCTGTTTCATGTGCTTCCGGTACAGTGTCCAGGTCTCACAACCATACAGGAGCAAGCTGAGGACCACTGCATTGTACACTTTGAGCTTAGTCGCAGTGCTTACACCTCTGTGTTGGAGGACTTTGCAGCACAGCCGTCCAAGTGCCTGGCTGGCCTTTTGGATCCTGGCATTAATCTTGTGGTCTAGGGACCCGTCCTTGGCGATGGTGCTGCCCAGGTACTTGAAAGTGTTGATGTTAGAAAGCTGTGTGCTGTCGATTGTAATGCACGGCTGGTTAGTTGGCCTCCCTGGTGCAGGTTGGAACAGCACCTCTGTTTTGCTGAGGCTGATAGTCAGGCCAAACAGTTTTGTTGCGGTGGAGAACCTGTCCACAATGGTTTGGAGATGATTTTCTTCATCAGATGGGCCATGAGAGCACAGTCATCTGCAAAGAGAGCTTCCAGGATGAGTCTCTCTGTTGTCTTTGTTTTTGCAGTCAGGCAGCGAAGGTCAAATAGTGAGCCATCCAGTTGGTATTTGATGTAGACGCCCAGGTCTAGATCCATCACAGCATGTCGTAATACTTGGGTGAAAAATAGGTTGAATAGTACCAGAGCGAGGACACAGCCTTGTTTCACGCCATTGGAGATGTTGAAGCCATTGGAAGTCTCTCCACCAGGTAGGACTTCCCCTGTCATGTCGACATGAAAGAGCTGGATCAGTTTGACGAATTTTGCTGGGCAACCGAGCTTGCTGAGGATCACCCACAATGTGTCCCTGTTCACTGTGTCGAACGCCTTTGTCAGGTCTATGAAGACAATATAGAGACTCAGGTTCTGCTCAAGGCATTTTTCCTGCATTTGCCTCACCGTGAAGACCATGTCGATGGTGCTGCAATCTGGTGGGAAGCCACATTGTGATTCAGGCAGGTTCTGCTCAGAAACAAATGACAGGAGTCTGTTGAGTATAACACGGGTGAGGATCTTTCCATCAGTGGAGAGTAGTGAGATGCCTCTGTAGTTGTCACAGGCTGCTCGTGAGCCTTTGTTCTTGTATAGGGCTACGATGGAGTCATCTCTGAGTTCTGGGGGCATGTCTTCCTCTTCCTATATGCTAGTCAGCACTATGTGGACCATACATTCCTTCTAATACCTGGGTGCCCAGACAACCTTCTGGGATGAGACTTTCTTTGTAAGATGAGAGAGACATTGCATTGTGAGCAGTCAGGGAATATATACCTCCTTCTACCTAAACAATCCCTGAAGCATTACTCTTTGCTATTTTTGGGACAATTAGAGGAGATAAATGACCAACAGCAAGCAATGACATCACTATATGAGATTCCTAAAGATTTTTCACAGGGTGTATGGGCTAAAACCAGAATGATGTGGGCATAATCAAGTCAGTAACACCACTAAAGATAGACGTTAAGGATGGCATACCTCCCAAAATATAAGCTCAGCAAGGAGGCAAAGCAAAGCATTACACCAATAATTGATAGCTTGCTTGAGCAGGGTATACTAAGACCAACAGTGTATAAAAATTAAATTAGTATCTAGTAATAAAATTATTATATTTTTGAGATTTATTAAGGATTATTAGAAATCAAGGATACAAAATAATAAACCATGTGCCCAGGGCTGATTAGCCCATTCAAAGCTTACTTATTACATCATTGCAATGGCCAAGGGGAGAGAGAGAGAGAGAGAGAGAGAGAGAGAGAGAGAGAGAGAGAGAGAGAGAGAGAGAGAGAGAGAGAGGTGTTTCTGCCAGTTAAATACTAATTGTAATCTTGCCAAGGTGGAGACTCATGTGAGATTATAGGGAATTCTGGGAAATATGAAGAACTTCTGGGGATTGAAGTCTAGGGTTCAAAATCTCCATTTTTATATTCCCACCCCCACCCCCACCCCCACCCCCAGTAAGGAAGACTGAGGAAGACTAGTCTCTCCGCTGGGTCTTGTAAACATACCACATAGGAAATTACAATAATTTAAGGATAAGAGGAAAAAAGAACAAAACCAATAATTGCCAGGCTCATTGACAAAAATCCAATTAGGGGCCAGTCCCCTTCGGCATAAAAGCATACATACAAAACTAATGCATTTTAAACCCACACAGTTCAAATCATCACGTCCCAAAGTTTGCTCTGGATCTTCTGGTGTAGCTTGTGGTCTGTGGAGATATCTTCATGGTATCTTCTCCAAACAGTTCACTTTCTGGATTTGGAAAGGTAGCATGCTTTTTAACCTAAAATTACTCTCAAAAGGAATTTAAACTTTGCAATTTAAAATAATAATTATACATTCCCCCCTGAAGAGGGTGATTGAAAAACATAGGGATCACTCAGGAATGCATGGCTGAGTTATGAAGTATGTGAATCAATTGGCAAAAGAAATAAAAAACATCAAAAACTCCAAATAAAAAAGATAATTTATGGATAAAATATAGTTGATCAAAGTCTTATGAATAAAAATTCCAAGTAAAGGAAAAATAAATCTATAACAGGTCCTTGAATCAGGGACCAATTAAAATGATTTTAGCAATGATGCATTTACCCAATCAGTAGCCAGGACTACAGAAAGTTGCCACATTATGAAAGACAGAATAGGGAGTAGATTATAGGAGCCAGGTAGGAGCCAAATTTGAGATACTTGGTAGAATGTGGAACAAGGAAGACCTGCCTTTAACATATGTTAAACAGCCACAACCCCAAACATGTTCAAGTCCTCTTGTCATGGCTCAAAATTACATTAATCCCACCAGGATTGGTTGGTCTCTTTGACCTTTTGCTCAATTGGCACAATGCAGTTTAGTTTTGTGCTTCTTTGGCACTGGCAATGGCCCTTTTTGTATTATCTTGTCTTGGAATCAGACAGAATCATTAAGCAAAGTCCCATAATTTTTTTTAAACAATCAGGGGCATCATTTTTATAGTCTCAAGCTTTTGAATATGCATTGACATTATAGCAAATATATTTTAATATATTTGCAAAATCAAAAAAGTTAAAGAAAATCTTTATACTGGTGACATGTGTTTCAAATATAAAAAGGAGAGAAAAAATAAAAAAAATGGAAATAGTATATTGCACATGCAAGAAAAATATAATAATAAGAGTTTTAAAATTCAAAAATATAGCTTATAATCATTGACACACTGTCAGCTAAGGAAATGTAGAATACAATGTTTCTCACCAAAAATGAGACACATTTCCTCTTCATGCCTGGCCGTGATCTGCTGTGAGTACAAGCAAATGAATTTCACAAGGTGACAATTTTTTTTTAATAAAGAACAGTAGTACAACAGGTAATGCACATTCAAAAGGTATCAAAATCCCCAAAATTCGTAATAGCCCAGTTAATTACAATAGCAAACAAACCCACTGTCATATTTAACAAATTGCTGTATGACATTTAAAGAAAATGGATAGTTGTAACAAGTTTTTCAGGTGTATCAATAATTTCAACCTTGGCAAATACATTTTTAAACAAAGTAAAATTTATTTGGATCTAGAACATCATCAAAAAATCTAGATTGTGGGGGAAGCTGGGTTGCTCAGTGGATTGAGAGTCAGGCCTAGAGATGGGAGGTCCTGGGTTCAAATCTGGCCTCAGACACTTCCCAGCTGTGTGACCCTGGGCAAGTCACTTAATCCCCATTGTCTAGCCCTTACCACTCTTCTGCCTACTCCAGGATGGAAAGTAAGGGTTTTAAATAATAAAAAAAAAGAAATC
This sequence comes from Monodelphis domestica, assembly GCF_027887165.1. Classification (NCBI taxonomy): domain Eukaryota; kingdom Metazoa; phylum Chordata; class Mammalia; order Didelphimorphia; family Didelphidae; genus Monodelphis; species Monodelphis domestica. The sequence continues at coordinate 723,271,740 of NC_077227.1, read as the reverse complement.
TAGATTGTTTTGGTGGAAGTAAAGTGAGCTGAAGAGTTATAAATGAGAGATGCTCCTCTTTTGGAAGCCATCCAGGGGTATAATACCCTAGGAATAACTTCTCAGCTCCTTTGGTATTAAACTATGATGTCCCATCCATTCACATTTTTATAAATGTGGGAGGTGGGGATTACAATTGTATTTCACTTCAGCTACTAAAATGGACCTTACCTGCTGTTAGAGGCAGGCAAAATGATCAGAGTTGTTGGAAAAAAAGAATCTAAAAATCATGTCTAAAACCCCCTTAAAACCAATTTGAGATATTTAGCTCCTTAAATTTTCCAAAGGTTGTTATACAATTTTATCCAATTTTGATGAAGTCCATCCATCCTCCATGTGACAATTTACAAAGTCAAAATAGAAAAAAGGCTGTTTTCTTAAAAATATGGGCTTATTCGATAATATTTGTTCAGCATAGTTATAGGGGAAAAGCAACAGAATATAACAGTAGTTAAAACCCAGTACATTAAAATGACTCAGTGTAACAGAATAGTATTGAACACATATGAACTTAAAACCAACAAAATTAAATTTTAAACAAAACAATCAGCAAAATGCAATAAAATACAGATTTTTATAAAACATTGGAGTCTGAAAAGTCTTAAAAATATAACCTCCAGTCTCTTTAAAGTTCATTTTTTTTAAAAATCCATTTAGATTTCTTTTGTCTCTAATAGTAAGGGTGGGTTTTTGGAATCTCAAATTGGGCAGGCCCAAATGGCAAAGAGTTGCAGGGAGATGAATTTCTCCCCTGACTGTCAGATAAGGTAAGTAAAAGTATCAGTGTACTCAAAAAATATCCTTTGAAATACGTAATGCACTCTCATTGAATACGCCATACTTGTAATCAACTTCCTGTTTGGAAAAGTCTCTTCCTTCTCCTCGTTCCCCACCCTGAGGTTCCCTGCCATGTGGAGGCTAATTGTTGCCTAAGGAAAGAACACCCCAGTTTTTACCAGTTTGTGATTCTGAAGACACAGGAGCAGCTACCAGAAGCCTGGGTCCTGGGGCTGGCCTGGGACGATCTGGCTCAGGAGCTGGAGATCAGTTGGGGCTGGGTCAGGGCAATTCAGGACCAGAAAAGTGATCTGTGTCACGCAGGGCCAGAGCGGATGGCTGGAGGCAGGCGCAGGCAACAGGCAGGAGCAAGCAGCAGGAGCAAATTGATTCAAGAGAAGCTTGCGAGGGGGGCCAAAAAAGCTTGGCAGGAGAAACATGGCTTAAAAAAATTATCTAGTCTATCTTAAAAAAAAATTGAGAGTTTTTCTCTCGTCCCTTTTGGTTGCCAACTGTTGCAAGTGTCAGAATACCATATCACTATATTGGCCATAAAAAAGAGCAAGAGAAATGCTGATGGATCAATATGTTGGCAATTTGTTCAGGATCTCAGGGTAATCAATAACTTTATCGAGAAAAACCACACGGTCACTCCATCCCCAAATGATACAATCATAGAGATCCCATGCACAGCATTCTGGTTTACCGTAATTGACTTGAGTAATGCCCATTTTAAAATTCCTTTAAATCCTGACAGCAAGAATATTTTTGCATTTCAGTGGGTAAAAAATACAACTCTGCTGTATGCTACTAGTGTAGGACTGTTGCGAAAGCACATTTATATTCTGTCAGCTGCTAAAAAGAGACCTGGAATCCATAAAGTTTAAACACAGCAAACTGGTGCATTATGTTGATGATCGCTCCTGGCATCACCTGACCCAAAACATGTCTGGAAGACTCAAAGAGACTGTTAATAGAGCTATATAAAAGAGGTCAAAACGTTTCAAAGAAAAAGCTACAGTGGGTTCTTCCAAAAGTCAAATATTTAGGCTTTATCCTAGAGAAGGGCATCAGAAAAATCTCTAGCAAGAGAATAGCTGATATACAGAAGCTAGGAATCCCATTGTGTCAAGGAAGTTCATTCCCTCCCCATTCTGAGTAGCTTGATCTGTCCATCAACATAACATAGTTACACCAGGTTTTGCATCTGTGAACGTGCTGTACATCAATAAAAGTGAGGAGGCAGGGTTTTTGGCAGGGAACAAATGTGGGAACAGAGCAGGCAGGGAAGGGGGAAAGAGGAAGGGACTGGCAGGCTAGGCAACTCGTGGTCAGGTTACTTAGAGAAATGATGAGATTTAAAACTATGATTGTCTACCCTTTCTAATAAACTTTATAAAATATATATCTGGGTAGAAATATTAATACAATTCATACACCAAGAACCAAGAAACAACTTGGGCCATTCCTTGGGATGGCAGGGTTCTTATGATAATATATCGTAGGATATTCCAACATCTCCAAATGCCTCACAGATTTAACCAAGAATGATGTTGAAGAACCGTTAAAACAAAAGAACACCTGCTTGCATTATCTAAATGGAAACAAGCTATTCTAACAGCTCCAGCCCTTGGCATACCTAACTATGAGAAAGATTTTCATCTCTATGTCCACAAGGCACAAGGAATAGCTTCTGGAGTGTTAGCCCAATATTTAGGATTGAATTTAAGACCTATAGTATATTAAAGTGCAATTCTAGATTCTGTAGTAAGAGGAATGGTGCATTGTCTGTGCAGCATAGCCACAGCCACTCTCATGGTCAAGAAAGCAAATGAGTTAGTTCTGGGATGCAAACTCCATGTATTCTGAACATCAATTTGAGAAACTGCTAAGATCACAGATTATGCATGCATTTACATCAGCAAGGTTATCCCACTATGAGATCATTTTGCTAGGGAATGATAACTTGACCTCACACAGATGTGCTCCATTAAACCCAGCAACATTGATACTAGATTTGCCATTAAGAGAGGAACCCCTACACGAATGCACCCAGGTTGTAGTAACAGTGCATAAGACAAGAGATTTAAGGGATACACCACTTAATAACTCTGACATGCAATTATTTTCTGAAGGGTCTTCATATGTGTACAAAGGCAAAAGATTCATGGGGGCATCTATAGTGACAAATCACAGAACACTCTGGCACGCATCACTATCCAGCCATGTCAGCACCCAGAGTGCAGAACTCAAAGCCCTCACAAAAGCACTAGAAGTGACAAAAGGCAAAAGAGATAACATTTACACAGATTCCACATATGCTTTTGCTGTGTTACACTCAAATGGTCAAACATGGAAAAATAGGGGATTTATAACAACAGCTGGGAAAAAGATAGCATATAAAGATCTGATATCCCAACTCTTATCTGCAATGGACTTGCCAAAAGAAGTGGCTGTGATACAATGCAGAGCACACACTTCTGGCAAAGATGACATATCCCAAGGCCATCATAGGACAGATGTGACTGTGAAATTCCCTGCTAGATTTGGTCCCATCTGTGTTCTTAATCTCTCTCTCTCTGGTTGATAAGTAAAATATAACCCAAGCATATGGCTTGGAGGAGATAAAGTCATGGAAAAAACAACTCAGGGCCAGACTAGTCAGAGGAATATGGATAGTAGAAGGAGGAAAGCCTATCCTGCCCCAAAAGGTATATCAACATCTATGCAATATGATACATTCCAAAGGTCACTATGGAGTACAATCCTTGCTCGAAGAAATATGTCACTTTTGGACAGCACCAGGGATATTCACTAATCCTATAAGTGTTTGCCAGGCATGTGACATATGTAGGAAGTTTAATCAAGGTCATTTCAAGTGCAAAGCATTGAGAGGGAGACCACTAGCTTATACATCCTTCCAATGCTTACAAATAGACTACATTAATATGCCTAGTGACAGGGGATACAAGTATGCTTTAGTGATTATAGATTGACTCACATGCTGGACAGAGGCATATCCAACTAAAAAGAAAAACACAGCCATGGTAGCAAGAATAGTATTAAAAGAAATAATTCCTAGGTATGGCATTCCAGAAATCATTGACTCGGATAGGGGAAGCCATTTTACAGCACAAATTTTGCTACAAGTCTATAAAAGTCTGGGAATAAAAGGCAGTCTACATAATGTTTACAGACCAGAGAGTTCAGGGCAAGTGGAAAGGATGAATAAAGAACTAAAAACCACCATAGGGAAACTCTGTGCACAAGACCATCTGAAGTGGACAGAAATCCTTCCACTAGCTCTATTTTATCTGAGAACTAAACCCAGAGGAGACATGCATATCTCCCTTTATGAGATTCTTTTTGGACAACCTTTGTGGCATGGAAGTACTGCTAAACCATGTATATATCCATGCTAGGAGGAGAATGCCAATTACATACCTATCTAACAGAAATTTAAGATAGGCTGGAAGAATTGAGAAGACTAGGATTATTAGTACAGAGGGTACCATTATATTTCTCACTGCACAACATCAAGCCAGGAAATAAAATGTATGTGAAAAATTTCACCAAAGAAACACCTACAGAACCCAGATGGAATGGTCCATTTGAGATGGCTCTCACTACTCCAATATCTATAAAAGTGATAGGAAAAGATCCATGGTACCATGCTTCTCACATAAAACATCACTATGCCCACAGCAAAACACAAGAAGAGAGTATAGAAACAGCCCCAGATTCCATACGGATAGGAACAGTCCCAGATTCAATGCAGACAAAAATGGCCCAGAAAAAACAAGATCAGCAAACCCATATGTCAACAGAAGATGCACAGGAAGTAGCAGAAGAGATACTGAATACAGAAAGACTAAATGACATTGAATATGAATCAGAATGATACACTACACATATGAGGAAAAACAGACATAGAGTTCTCCATCTCACAAAAACCTCTGTAGAAAAGCACACTATTCCACTTACACTGACATCTGCTGATCATCATGAGAGTGGCACCCTGAGCCTGGCATCCTCCCATGATCATCCCCATATAAAATTCCTTCTCAAACTGGTCTTTTTTTCTTTTCCTGAACTTAAGCTCCCTGGTCATCTCTTCCTATTCCTCATTGCCTGTCTCTGCTAAGGTGACTTATTCTAAGGCAGAGACATCCAAAATTTCCCCATAATGAGCAACATGACATCTATATCTGGAAGGAGGTAAAGTAAGTGCATGTTCAAAACTGCTAATTGACCCAAGTCATGGCTTTCATCTTGTGGCAGTTGATGTTTCAATGGTAGGTCTTTCAACCTGGTGTTGAATCCCCACAAGTTTATGACCCCATCAGCTAGATCATGTGTCTTCTCTAAGCTTCAGTCTGGATACCCTGGGCCCATGGGCCAAATGTTAGATGGCCAGACTTTAGAGCCATTTACTGACTCCCCAGTTACTGGTTCCAACCACCAAGAGGACCTGGGTCCAAATCCCAATTTCAACGTTAATTACTTGGGTAATTCCCTTTACCTCTCTAGACCCTAGTATGAAGAGATGGGCAGCCAGATGGTGCAGTGGATAGTGTCAGGTCTGGAATTAGGAAGACTCATCTTCTTGATTTCATATCTGACCTCAAATACTTGTTAGCTATGTGAGCCTGGGCAAGTCACTTAACCCTATTTGCCTCAGTTTCCTCATCTGGAAAATGAGCTGGAGAAGGAAATGGCAAACTACCAGTATCTCTGCCAAGAAAACCCTAAGAGTCAGACACAACTAAATAACAAATGTTAGAGATAGGCTTTGAAGCATTGGGGAAGAGAGAAAAGTTATGATCCAAGGAAGAAAGGAGATTGTCCTTGAAGTTCCTAGACAACAGCTACTAGATGACTGATTAGATGATAAATATTGATTGAGCTGATTGTAAGAAAAAGATGCAACTGAATGATAGAGTAGTAGGAGAGTCTGGAAGTTGCAATGGGGAGCAGGAGTTCTCCACTCAGATCATTGAGTGAAAGTGAAACCAGTGCCAGTCCTTTCTCTCTCTCTCTCTCTCTCTGTTTTAAACTGTTACCATCTTAGTATTAATTTTAAGACAGAAAAGCAAGGGCTAGGCAATTGAGACGAAATGACTTGCCAAGGGTCACACAACTAGGAAGTGTCTGAGATCAGATTTGAATTCAGGTTCTTCCAACTCCAGGCCTGGTGCTCTATCCACTGTGTTACCTAGCTGCCCACTGGACAATGTCTTGAATTTCTCATGAATTGGATTTAAGTGAGGCAAAGTTGCACCAAGTTGTCAGCCTTACTCTCTTCCAGAGTCATCGAAGTCCAGTGGAAAAACAAAAAAGGCAAGCCAACTGGCAATGGCCCGGGGATGTGCTCCACTTGGGGGTGCTGTTGTCCCAGGATATAGGGCAGCAGCATATTGGGAGAATAGGGGTGAGGTGCTAAGAGTGACAAGAGGGAGCAAGTGACAAGAGGTGGTCCTGCAGAGTAGCGGGAGCCAGGTAGAATGGTTACCCTGGGAAGTCAGAAGGCTGATTTATCAGGAATAGGCAAGCTGATTGCTGTGGAGATGGATGGTGAATCCCTTCCAGTTCGAAATGTATGATACAATTGACTGAAAAGCTATCATCGGCAGCCTTTTGGTCTCTGCTCTCTCACTTAAGATGATTATATCTCCCTCTGGTGGCCAAAGGAAGATGAACAGGGGATAGGAAGGGAATGGACACTAGGAGCATCTGAAGTTTGGAGCAAGACATTTGCAGGCAGCCTCATCCTGTTCAAAACACAGGGACTGATGAATTCCTTAACTTTTTTTTGCTGGTGATTCCCCCTCTCTCAAAGAGTAAAGAAAGTGAAGAGAGGAAATGCAATTCTGAACTGGCTGTATCCCATTTGGCAGATTGTTTTTCAATGTTGGTCACCATATTTATTTATTCATTATTTTTTAAAATCCTTACCTTCTGTCTTAGAATCAATACTGTGTATTGGTTCCAAGGCAGAAGAGTGGTAAGAGCTAAGTAATAGGGGTTAAGTGACTTGCCCAGGGTCACACAGCTGGGAAGTGTCTGAGGCCCGATTTGAACCCAGGACTGCCTGGCTCTCAATCCACTGAGATACCCAACTGCCCCCTTGGCCACCATATTTAAAGAGAAACACTAGCAAGTTAAGTGCTATTCAAGTGAAGGTGATCATATAGCAGGGAATATGGCAATTAGAGTGGCAGGGTGGAACGAGTACTGGCTGTGTAGAGAGCACGTGGGTTCAAATGCCATCTTTACGACATTGAGCAACTAACAACCTGTCCTGGCTTCATTAATCTGATCTCTATCAGATAGGTATTCCCATATGGGTTATCTAAATGTATAGACTTGACTTGTATGTAGCATGACTAGATATGACTTGAGGCTTGGCCCACTTCTTTGGCGAGAAGGGCATTTTCACTGGTATCCTCTGTGACTGGAATTCTTTTCTTCTTCATTCCCACCTTCTGACTCATTTGGCTTTTGTCAAGTCTTCTGAGAGAATTCTTTCCTGGTCCTACTTAATCTTAGTGCCTTCCCTCTAAAATTATACCCAGTTCACCTCGCATCTTGCTCTTACAGTTATTTGCATGTTGTCTCCCCTCATTAGATTGTGAGGGCAGAGATGTTATTTGAATTAATTTTTTTTTTGCTTTTTCTAGAATCGCCAGCACTCAGCACAGTGGCTAACACGTAACGATCACTTGACTTGAGAGGAGAGCCAAAGGTGGTGCCTACCCTACTAGCACACTTTGGGGGTAGTTATGGAAAGACAAACTCCTCAGGAGTTCTGATAAGGGACTCCTCATGTCCTCAAATAAATCACTCACATATAGAAGGAAAAAAAATCATCTTTAATGGAGGCCAAGAGGGTCTCAAGCTGGGACATCACACTGTACAAGGGTATAGTGAATACCCAGAGAGGAAACTTATAGCAAAGTATACTCTGGAGGGGGGGAGGGAGAGGCCAGGAATCATGAGTTACACAGTAATAGCACTTTCCTAGAAGAACCACAGGTTAGGGTTAAGCCACCTCTAGCTAACAGAGGCAGGCCACTGATAGGCCCAAGGCAAGGTTACCTGTAGGGTAAATAGAATAGCTGCTTTGAAGTTATCTCTGCCTGGGAACAAGGGCAATGAGGAATTGTTGAGATATGCTGGAGCCTTCTTGGGAGCAGTTAGAGATTAATCTCCGCAGAAATTCTCAGCAATTTTCCTTGGATGATTAGAAACTGCTAGTCAGAACAGGGTAGGGGCCCAGAGTTTTCCATATTGTTTTCTCTGCTCTGCTTAGTTCATTCTCCATCAATTCATCCAGATCTTTTCATGTTTCCATGCATTTCTTAACCACACAGTGATATTTTATTACATTCATGTATCACATTTTTTTGTGTGTTATTCCCCAATTGATGGAGATCTACTTTGTTTCTAATTCTTGGTTATCAAAAAAAAGTGCTGCTATAAATGTTCTGGCATATATGGGGATTTTTTTTATTATTAATTATTAATTAGTTAGTGGTAGTCTCTTGGTAACCGAGAACGACTATTGTCTTTGTGCAGTTTCATCTACGGTGTACCCTCATGTGGCTTTGGAGTCCAAAGGCTGAGGCGCACAGTTTGTGGCACATGGGGCATGGGGCGCCAGTTGTTACAGGAGGTGCAGTTGTGGCCTGGTGTCGGCGTTCACACGCAGCATCAAGACGTTGATGTTGTTCATCTTCAAAGGTGGTTCCTTTCATCTTGCTGGATAGTAAATTTCCCGACATGATGAAGTCCAGAAAATAGCCAGGTGAGAAAAAGATACTCTTCAGGAAGATACAGACGAGTCAAATAGTTCCTTGTCCCAAAGGCCCTCCCAGCTTACTAGAGGAAACCTATTGAGAAGGAAATACAAAACTGAGAATCTGGAGAGGTATCATAGAGGAGGGGCCACTTCAGGTGAACCTTGCTTGCAAATAGGGATTTCTAGAGCTGGAGTCCAGGATGAGAGCATCCTGTGCAAAGCCTAGTGGCATGAATTAGAATTCCTTACATTAGAAAATGTTAAGATGACTTTAAAAGTTTTAAGAATTATGACCAGCTCCAGGGAACTAATGATGAACCGTCTGACCCACTTCTTCCCGGAGGTGATGAACTCAAGACAGAATGAGACACATTTTTTGGACCTATCCATTGTGGAAATTTGTTTCACTTAATTATGCATGTTTGTTACAAAGGTTTTGTTTTTTTTTTCTTCTTCCAATTATGGAGAGAGCAGATGAGGGGGTGAAAAAACGTTTTTCTCAATTAAATTAAAAAAATTGATTGGAGACAAATTGTGGAGAAATGGCAAACTAGTTTAAATTGTTTGTACAGTGATTTTCAGCCCTGACCTTTCAGCCCTTCCTCACCCCTTTTGGGCTGGAATAGTTTGCCGCATATCCTCTCTAGTTCAATTTACAGATGAGGAAACTTGAGACCAACAGAATTAATTGCCCAAGGTCACATAGCTTGTAAATGCCTAAGGTCAGATTTGAACTGGGGAAGAGAAAGGACTCCAATCCCTCCCTCTATCCATTGCTCCACCTAGCTTCCAGTTTAAATTTTACTTTAGATGAAATAGAAAGCTATCACAGAGGGCAATTATTATGGAAAATTTCCAGATTACATGATAATTAGCATTTATATAGTGCTTTAAAGGTTCAAAAGTCCTTTACCTGTATTATATCACTTAATCCCCCCAAGAACTGTGAAGATGGGTGCTATTTTTATCCACATTCTGCAGAAGAGGAAACTTAAATGATTTAGGGAGTTTTTGATTTAGGGATTTAGGGAGTGTTTGAAACTGGATTTGAGCTTAGATCTTCCTGATTCCCAAATAGCTTTTTTAAAACCCTTACCTTCTGTCCTAGTAATAGTTCTAAGACAGATGAGCATCAAGGGCTAGGCAATCAGTGTCAAATGACTTGCCCAGGGTCCCACAGCTAGGAAGTAGCTGAGGTCAGACTTTAATTCCAGGACTGGCTCTGCCCATTATGCTATCTAGGTTCCCCTGGACTCCCACAGATACTATACCATCTTGTTATTTCTATGCATATCCTATGAGGATGAGCTGAAATTGTTGAGTATTTTTAGTTTGGAGAAGAGACAGCTCGGAGGAGACATAGCAATTTTCAAGTGTTTGAAGGACCCTCTTTGGAAGAGGTTTTAGGGTTATTCTGTTTGATCCAAAAGGGCAGGTCCTTGAGCAATGGGTAGATATTGGAAAGAAGCCAGTTTAGGTTTTATAGAAGGCCATACCTACCGATGAGGACTTTCAAAAGTACAATGAACTGCTTTCGGAGGTAATGAGCTCTTTCTTATTGGAGGTCTTCAGGTAGTAACTGAGGTCTTTCCAATAGTTCTGTCTCCCTCCTCAAATTTCCCCGTGCTCATGCTGTCTCTTATCAGGATAAAATCAACTCCTTGACAGGAAGAATTATTTCTTTTTGGTCCTTTCTTCCTTTAGCATCTGACTAAATTCTTTTCATATAGTTGAAATCTAATAAATATTTGTTGAATTAACTTGCATCCTGGGAACAGGTCTAATAGCCACCTTAGTGGGGAGGTACATGGGAAAGGAAGTTGTCATTTGTATAGCACCTACTGTGTGCTGAGACTTGTAGCCTGCGAGTATGGGCATTGCAAAGCATGATCAATATTAGCACATGATTCCATATCTTCCCCAGCTCTGCCTCTTGTGGCCTCTGCTCTTCCCCAGTACTGAGGAAGAAGGAATAATTCCTGTCCTCCCGGGGCAGCATGGTAAGTAGAATCTGCTGCTTTCCTCAAAATCCAACTCAACCAATGTGTGGATATATTTCTTTTCCATCTCCTATAACTATAGAGATGGTGCCATCTTAGAAACTAGACTTAAACGAAGAAGGAACCTTAGAGATGATCTAGTTACATATGCCTTCCTACCCCAATACTCTTGCAGTTACTTTTTGTTTTGTGTTCATTTGTATGTCTATGTATTGTTTCTCCCACTATAAACTGGAGGGCAGCGACTCTGTTGTTTTTTCCCTTGTTTCTCTGGTACCTAGCATTGTGCTTGGCACCTAGAAAAGGACTCATATCTATGTATGATGGCTTATAGGAGAGCAAAGCAAATTGCCAGCAGTAGAAGGGACTCTCCAGAGGCCTCTTAGGTTGTAAATGACAGAAGCAAGATTGGAAATCAGCTCCGGTGATTCCTGTGGCTCTTGGGACTCCCTGCCCTTTCTGGTACATGCCACAGCCTTCCAGAGCAGTGAACTTCCCCTGGGAAGATGCCTCAGGGTGCCCAGTGTCCTCTCTTGTTCACATAACTGATTCACTGGTTGATCAGCCCATCCCAGACTGATGGGGCTAGGCGTAGCTTGCTTTTATGAGGGATGCCAAGAAGGGTAAGAGAATGACTGGGCATTGGCCCCTCTTGCTTTCATAGAGCCTATGCAGGCTCCTTTCAAAGACGAGCAGGTAGTGATAGTTCCATTTTACAGCTGAGAGAAGGGAGTTACAGGCCAAAGAAATGACCTCTCTGAAGAACATAGGATAGTCATTGTGGGAGCCAGGACTGCTGAGGGAAGGTGGACAAAAGACTTTCAGCTCTTCCTGTTCCTCCTCCTTCTAATTCAAGAGCAGGCCACGAACAGTCCCTCCTCATAAGGTTTTCACAACTAGTACTCCCCCAGTGGTAGTAGCAGCAGCCTGCTTGCATTAGATCAGTGGGTGACTAGTTGTGAGGGCTGTGACATTCCCAAATGAGTCTGCAGAACCTTAAGGCCTCAGAAGGAAGATAAGGAAAGAAGAGCTTTGGGTTGAGCCCTAATTTTTTTCTTTGCATTATTTTGTTTCCTTTCTTGGACTAGTTTCAAGGTTAACCTTTGTGGAAGAAACAAGCTTCCTCCTGCCTTTGTGAAAGCTCACAGGACCCTGTTGTTGAGATGACCAGTAGTATCTGAGGAGAGTGGCTCTCCTTCCTTGTCCCTCTGCAGGCCTCTGAACCTGCTCTCTCCAGAATCCGCAGGGATCTCTTCCTTTCTGTATTTGAATCACTACTATTGGTTCCAAGGCAGAAGAAGTGTAATGGCTAGGCAATGGAAGTGAAGGCATTTGCCCAGTGTCACAGATACCAGGAAGTGTCTGAGGTCATCTTTGAACCCAGAACTTCTCTTCTCCAGGTCTTCCTTTCTATCCACTGAGCCAACTACCCACCACTGTTGTCTTGGTTCTTCTCGTTTTACTTTTCATAATTTCTTGTAGATTTTTCCATGTTTTTGGAATTAACCTGTTCATTATTTCTTATGGTACAGTAGTATTCCACCACAATCATATACCACAACTTCTTTAACCATTACACAATGGGTGGATATTCTTTCAGTTTTTAGTTCTTTGCCACCACAAAGAGACTGTTATAAATATTTTAGCACAGATAGGTTCTTGTCCTTTTTCCCTCATCACCTTGGGATATAGACTCAGTATTGGTATTGCTGGGTCTAAGGAAACACAGTTTTTTTTTAACACTGGGCACTTTTATCATTTTCCTTTTCTGTCATTTTAGCCAGTCCAATAAATATGAATTGGTACCTCAGAGTTGTTTTAACTTGCATTTCTTTTATCAGCATATTGGAGCATATTTTCATATGATTATAGATAGTTTTGATTTATTCATTTGAAAACTACTTTTTCTTATCATTTGACAATTTATCAAATGGAGAATGACTTGTATTCTTATAAGTTTGACTCTTCTTTATATATTTGAGAAATGAGACCTTTGTCATGTGAACGTTAGATTATTCCACCCTACTTAGTCTAACAAAATGAGGAATGTCTACACCCATACTTAAGAATTAAGTATTTAGGAGGATGGGCTTTGATAGACATGTACTAGCAAATGACAACTCAGAAACAATTGGAAGACCCCTGAGTTGTCCCAAGTCAAGCTTAAGCTACCTTTTGTACAGGTGAGATGCAGGAAAGTGATGTAAAAACCATCTATATATTTCACATCACTTCCTCTCTCTGGCCTCTTTGGCGGTAGAGAGGTGGCTGGCGGCAGTTTGCTGAGTGTGTCAGCATCTTGGTGTGGTGGCTGCTATTGTCTGGGTTTAGTGGTGAGTTTTCCTTGATACCATACTGGAGGAAGCCTAGTATCCTAGTTCATGTGAGGCTTCTTCTTTGAGATTTCTTGGAGTTTAGGCTGATTCCTTTCTCCTTTACCTTCTAAACACTATCCTTTTAGAGAAAGCCTCTAATCTTCAAAGTCCTTGTGGCAGAGGACTTTGAACTCCCCCTGGCGTCCCTCTTTCTTCTCCTTCATTTCTTTCCCCTATATTAATTAAAATCATCATAAATTGCAAACTAACTTGGGTATTTTATTTGGGATATTCCTTGGTGACCAAATTAATTTATTTTAGGTCACTACCCTAAAATTATCCTTTGCAGTCAGAAACTTACAGTAAAAATTTCTCCACTTTCTGTTTTCCTTCCAATCTTGGTTGCATTGGTTATGTTTGTGCAAAAACCTTTTAATTTAATTTAGTCAGAATCATCCATTTTAAATCCTTTTACATCCTCTTGTTTGGTCATAAATTCTTCTGTTATCTGACAGGTAAACTATTCCATGCTCTCCTAATTTGCTTATAATACCACCCTTTATATCTAAATCACCTATCCATTTTGACTTTATTTTGGTATATGATGTCAGATGCTGATTTATATCCAGCTTATGCCATACTGTTTTCCAGTTTTCTTAGAAATTGTAAAAATAATGAGTTCTTATCCCCAAAGTTCGGATCTTTGGATTTATCAAACACTAGATGACTATGGCCATTTACTACTGTGTATTGTGCTACCTAATATATTCCATTGACCCACTATTGTTTCTTAGCTTTATAAGACATCTAGTATGGGGGCAGCTGGGTGGCTCAGTGGACTGAGAGCCAGGCCTAGAGATGGGAGGTCCTAGGTTCAAATCTGGCCTCAGACACTTCCCAGTTGTGTGACCCTGGGCAAGTCACTTGACCCCCATTGCCTAGCCCTTACCACTTTTCTGTATTGGAGCCAATACACAGTATTGACTCCAAGATGGAAGATAAGGGTTTAAAAAAAAAAGACATCTGGTATGGCTAGGCCACCTTTCTTCACATTTTTTCTTTTTAATTCCCTTGATATTTTTGATCTTTTGTTCTTCCAGATGAATTTTGTTATTATTTTTCAGTAGTTTGATTAGCTTTGGTAAGGTTATTATTTTTATTATATTGACTCAGCCTCCCCATAAGCAGTTAATGGTTTTCCAATTATTTAAATCTAATTTAATTTGTATAATAAGTGTTTTATAATTGTGTTATTATAGTTCCCTGAGTTTATCTTGGCAGGTAGAAACAAAGGTTATTTTATATTGTTTATAATTATTTTAGATGGAATTTTTCTTTCTATCTCTTGCTACTTTACTTTATGGGTAATATATAGAAATGCTGATGACTTCTGTGCTTTTATTTTGGATTTTTTTAACTTTGCTAAAGTAATTTCAATTAGTTTTAGATGATTAAGTTTATCATTTTATCATCTGCAAAGTGATAATTTAGTTCTCTTGTTGCCTATTCTCATTCTTTCATTTTCTCTTTCTTCTCTTATTGCTTTTGCTAGCATTTCTGGTACAATTTTGAATAATAGTAGTAATAATGAGCATCCTTGCTTCACACCTGCTCTTATTAGGAAGGCTTCTAGCTTTTCTCCATTATAGATTATACTTGCTGATGGTTTTAGATACTTCTTATCATTTTAAGGAAAAGCTCATTTATCCCTATGCTCTCTAGTGTTTTTAATAGGAATGGGTTTGTATTTTTTTTAAAAACCTTTTTTGCATCTATTGAGATAATCTTATGATTTCTGTTGGTTTTGTTATTGATATGGCCAATTATACTAATAGTTTCCTCAATATCAAACAAGCCCTGAGTTCTTTGTATAAATATCAGGTGGTCATAGTCATATCATCTTTGTGATATATTGCTACAATCTCCTTGCTAATCTTTTATTTGAAATTTTTGAATCAATAGTCATAAGGTAAATTGGTCTTTTGTTTTCTTTCTCTGTTTTTGCTCATCCTGGTTTAGGTGTTGCACCATATTTGTTTCAAAAAAGGAATTTGAAAAAATTCCTTCTTCCTCTGTTTTTGCAAATAGTTTATGTAGTATTGGAATTAATTGTTCTTTTAAAAAAATAATTTAGAATATCTTCCCACGGTTACATGATTCATATTCTTTCCCTTCCCTCTTCTGTCCCCCTCTCCTGAAGTCAACAAGCAATTCCACTGGATTTTACATGTTTCATTGTTCAAAACCCATTTCCATATTATTACTATTTGCAATAGAGCTATCATTTAAAGTCAACATCTCCAATTACATCCCCATCAAACCATGTTTTCAATCTTATATGTTTTTCTTCTGCATTTTTGTTCCCACGGTTCTTTCTCTGGATGTGGATAGCATTCTTTCTCATAAGTCTTAGAATTGTCCTGGGTCATTGCATTGCTGCTAGTAGAGAAGTTCATTACATACAGATTGTATCACAGTGTATCAGTCTCTGTGTATAATGTTCTCCTGGTTCTGCTCCTTTTGCTCTGCATCAATTCCTGGAGGTCATTCCAGTTCACATGAATTCCTCCAGCTCATTGCTTTGAGCACAATAGTTGGAATGAGTTGTTCTTTAAATATTTGGTAAAATTCACTTGTGAATCCATCTGGCTTTGGGGATTTTTTGTTAGGGAGTTCACTGATGACTTGTTCAATTTCTTTTTCTAAGACATGGTTATTTAAATATTATTAATTATGTTATTTAAGTATTAAGTAATAATAATAAGTATTAAGATTTTCTCTTCTATTAATCTAGGCATTTTATATTTTAAAACAATATATCCATTTTGCTTAGGTTGTCAGATTTATTGGCATACATTTGGGCAAAATGGCTCCTAATAATTGCATTAATTTCCTCTGCATTAGTAGTGTTTACCCTTTTCATTTTTTATATTGATAATTTGGTCTTTTGCTCCTCCTCTGTCTCTTCTTTCTCCTACTCTTCCTCCTCCTTCTCCTCCTCTTTCACCTTCTCTTTTCCTACTCATCTTTATTCTGCTCTTCCTCTTCCTTCCTCCCCTTCATCCTTCTACTCTTCCTCCTTCCTTACCTTCCATCTTAGAATCAATACTGGGTATTGGTTCCAAAGCAGAAGATCAGTAAGAGGAGTTAATTGATTTGCCCAGGGTCACATAGCTACAAAGTATCTGAGGCCAGATTTGAATCCAGGACTTCCTGTTTATGGACTTAGCTCTCAATTCACTGAACCACCTAGTTGCTGCCTTTTTAAAAAATAAAATTAAACAGTGGTTTATTTTATTGTCCTCTTCCCCATAAAACCAGCTCTTAGTTTATTTATTTAGTTCAATGATTTTATGACTTTGTATTTTATTAATTTTTCCTTTGATTTTCAGGATTTCCAATTTGGTGTTGAGTTGGGAATTTAAAATATTTAAATTTGTTCTTTTTCTAGTCCCCCCCCCCCTTAGTTGCATGCCTGACTCATTGATCTGCTCTTTTTCTGTTTTATTGACCTCAGCATTTAGAGAGATAAATTTCCCCTTAAGTACTGCTTTGGCTGCATCCCATGAGTTTTGATATATTATCTCATTTTGGTCATTCTCTTTAATGAATTCATTGTTTATTTCTGAATTGTTATTTGATACATTTATTCTTTAGGATTAGGTGATTTAGTTTCAAATTAATTTTTAATCTATCTTTTCACAGCCCTTTACTAAAGGCAAGATTGGGGCATGTGATCTGCTTGGGGTGGCAGCTCTCAGCAAGAGAACTAAGGAACAGAGGAAACCAGGGCAGAGTGCTAGCATGCATGCATGTGGAGTTATGTCAGATATTAAAGAAATGGAACTAGCATGAAACTAGAACTAATCTTGTCCCCTATAAATAAACAGAGACAAGTGGGCACAATTTAGACTATCATGTCAATAAAGTGTTGGTTTAGGGATCATGTGACCCAGACTTCTCATGCCTAGAGTACTTCATGACCTCAGAATCTTCTCTTTTTCCTAGAGTCCTCATGCTACTTCCTCCTGGGTGGATCACTCAGCTGAGCTCCCCAAACTTGCTCTTCTTCCTTGGCTTTATCCTCATTGCATACATTCATATAGGCAGACATGAAAAGTAGAGAACATTGGATACAATAGTAAACCAAGAGTAATAACATATAGTCTCTCCTGATCCAGCTTGGTACTGGTAACCCACTCCAAATATCTATTTAATCAACTTATTTCACCTTAGGACTTACCTGTCCCACAAAGCATAACCTAAATTACTTATAGATTACCTTAACTAAGATATCTACCCCAAACAACAAACAACCTACACTCAATTACCTTAATCTATCTAATACTAACCTATTCTAGGGATTTTATCAAGGAAAGGGGGAAAAGGAATTATAATAATAATGAACAAGTACAAATTTCATACATATGCAAAAGCACAACAAGCAAATAACATCAAAACCAAAAGATAAACACAATTTCCATGCAAACATCAAACTCATAAATACTATTCTTATAAACTAATACAGAATATTCTACTACTATTGTAGTACATTAACATCAAACTTAGAGAAAAAAATTTGAAAATACAATAAACACAACATTGCATAAATTTTACCCAGAAATTAAAGCAAAACATTAAACTCACTTATGCAAACTACATGTAACAATAGTCAAAATTATACATAAGTGATACATATATACATATAAAATACACATGCACGCTATACACATATATGCATATGCACTATATTTATACATATGATACATGCATGTTACATATATACATATACTATAATACAGTTAATTTACTATCCTATTATATTTACATATATTTACATCTGTATTTACAATTTTGTTTGATATGTGATATTATATGTTATTTGTATTATGTAATATATGTTGTTATGTAATACAAGTCAGTATCTAATCTTATCTTATGTAACTAAATCCCTATCTTCAAAATTCTTCGGTCTAACCAAATTTCTATACTAAACTAAATACCTAAGTAGCTAAGTTTTGTTAGTAACTAATTTATTTCTAATTATAGCAGTATTAGTATCCTAACTATACATTGTTTCACTCATTCAAATAGTGAGTCAGTGTAACCTAACCCTGTTTATGTATTTGTTTTTATGTTTTGTTATGTTAAGAGTTTTGCTGTCATGTTGTTTTGCTAGTGTAATGTCAGTGTTACTGTTATGCTAGTGTTATGTTACTGTTGCATGTAATATACTTACTACTTCAGATCTTTCCTTCTCTTTTAATCTTACTTTTATTGAATAATTTCCCAATATGGCCACTCAATATGGCTGCCTATAGCATGTGGCAAGAGCCCATTAATATTTAAATATCCCTAGCAGTTCATCTGGAGTCCGAGAATTCTTCTGGCCTCCACCCTTGGGCTATACCACCTCTCAGAGTGAAAATGGAAAGTTCCACACTTAATTTCCTTTCTCTCTATACCCCTTATACAAATCTATATTATACATTTTATAAAAAGAAAACCATGAAATTATGTTTTTACAACCTAGTTGGCTTGCCAAATGAAATATCAATATTAATTTGGAGGGGTTTAGGATCGAAAACACATAGGGATTAACATATAAATATTTTGCTTTTATTCCAAAGAGATTCAAGGTTTGGGAAAGGAGGGAGGGGGAGGAGGTCTTACAACTTAACCCTTTAGTTGAATATCCCTTACTAATAATCCTGTCTTATCTTATCCTAAACTCCCAAGGGCCAGTCCAACAGAAAGTTCAGAGATCTTACATATAGAGTCTTTTGGCAAGGAGAGGCTGGAGTTCAGATGAGGAGTACTAGATGGCTCAGAGAATGGCTGGAGCTCCCAATATTGTTCCTTAATCCACCTAAGAGTATTGAAAACCTCCTATCCACTCCTGTTTCAGAGGGATGCTTGTAAGATGATCCAAAGATGTCCATAGGAGCTCAGATCAGCCACCTCCAGCTTCTTTGGTAGCTGCCAACCCTCAAGAGAGACCAGTAAACCGTCTCTCCAACTGTTTGGAATCTTTCCCCTGCTGGCTCTGAAGATTCTTTGCTTGTCAGTCATGCTTATGCACTAAGCATTACATTGCAACAGTCCTGATATTTCCTCATTGTCTATACTGCCTTTTATCAGGATGTAATTACCTTCCCTATCTCTTTTAACTAGATCTATTTTTACTTTGGCTTTGTCAGATATCATGATTGTGATTCCTGCTTTCTTTTTCTCAGTTGATGCCCAGTAGATTTTGCTCCATCCACTTACCTTTACCCTATGTGTGTCTACCTTCCTCATGCGTGTTTCTTATAGACAACATATGGTAGGATTTTGGTTTCTAATCCACTCTGCTATTTGCTTCTGTTTTATGGGTGAGTTAATTCCATTCACATTTAGAGTTATGATTACCAACTGTGTATTTCCGAACATTTTGATTTCCACTCCTAGTCCTGCCCTTTCTTTCACTATTTCCAGCTTCTACTTCTCTATAGGGCGCGGATCAATTCTCTACCCCAGTGGATCTTATTTTTCTTCCCTCTTTGAGTCAATTTCAATGCACATAAGAATTAAGTATTCCTGTCTCCAACCTCTTTACCCTTCCAGTATATTGGTGTTCTCCCCCACTCTCACCATGCACTTCTTTATGACATATAAATTTACCCCATTTTGTCTCTTTTCCCATTTCTCTTAGTATTAACTTCTTTTTTTTTTACCTTTAGTTATGTATATATGTGTGTGTGTGTGTGTGTGTGTGTGTGTGTGTGTGTGTGTGTGTGTGTGTCTTGGCATTTCATCCTATATGGTTTTTCAATGTTCCCTCTAAATATAATTCTTCTATCTACCCACGTGATGATAACAATTTTTAAGAGTTACCAATATCCTCTTTTCTTGTAGAGATACCAATCATTTTAACTTATTGGGTCCCTTAAAAAAGGATTTTTTTGTTTTTTTTTTTCCCTTTTTTTAATTACCTTTTGGTGATACTCTTGAGTTCCGGATTTAGGCATCAAAATTTCTGTTCAAGTCTGGTCTTTTCTTTATGAATGCTTGGAAGTCTTCTATTTTATTAAATGATCATACTTTCCCCCAGCAAGAATATAGTCAATTTTTCTGGGTAGTTGATTTTTGGCTGTAGACCTAGTTCCCTTGCTTTCTGGATTATCATGTTCCATGCATTTCTGTCCTTCAGTGTAGATGCAGCCAGATCCTGTGTTATCCTAACTGTGTTTCCAAGGTATCTGAATGATGTGAAGACTGGAATTAGCTATCTTCTGATCATAACAGTGAAGATACTTAGCTCTTCCTTTATTGTGAAGATTAAATTATAATTCCTGATTGCAACAATGAAGTTACTTAGCTCTTCCTTTATTGGGAAGATTGAATTATAATCTACAATCTACTTTTAGATTTTAATCTCCAAAAGGCGATAACTCAGTATTTTAAGTAGATCTAACCATTTTAACTACATAAAGGTGTTAAGTAGCTACAAAAGGTGAAATAATCAAAAAAAGGTTTTAAGTAACCCAAAAAAGTATAATCTAACCAAAGGAGGTGTGAACTAAAGAGTGGGCAGTCCTGGAGAAAAGCGTCTGCTGTGATTGGTAGATGTGAAATTTAGGGCAGGTGACACAAGAGAAAAAGATCTTTTAAAAGAGGACCAGAGGCCAGAAGAAGAGATATTTGATTTGATTCAAGGAGATCAAAGAGCTCTCTGACTCGGAGGAGAGACTGGAAGACAAACACTTGAGGAGCGACCTGAAGAGAGACACCCAGACTTCTTTCCATTTAGACTGTCACCATTGGTGAGTGAAAGGCTGACTTAGTGACCTGATTTCTGGAGATGTAAAGCCTCCAGGAAAGGCCCATTGTCTTGAGACTCTTTTTCCCTGATTAGGGCCTTAGTATTTCTACCTGGCTCAGAGGAAGCTGGAGTTTCCTCTCTCTCTCTCTCTCTCTCTCTCTCTCTCTCTCTCTCTCTCTCTCTCTCTCTCTCTCTCTCTCTCTCTCTCTCTCTCTTTCTCTCTCTCTCTCTCTCTCATTCCTTAATATCTTCCCTCTATTGTAAATAAACTACCATAAATTACATTTTACTATAGTAATTCATTTTGGGATTTAGAAATTAAATCCATGGTGACCACATAATAAAACCACCTATGTAAATATTCAGAGTCCAACCACAATTAATGACTTTTTAGCAGCTTGTAATATTTTTTCCTTGGTCTGGTAGTTCTTGAATTTGGCTATAACATTCCTGGGTGTTGTTAATTGAGGATTAAGTACAGGAGTTGATCTGTAGATTCTTTCAATCTTCACTTTTCCCTCTTGTTCTAGAATGTCAGGGCAGTTTTCTTGGATAATTTCCTGTAGAATGATATCTAGGCTTTTTTTTTTTGTCATGATCTTCTGGTAGTCCAATGATTCTTAGGTTGTCTCTCCTGGACCTGTTTTCTAGATCTTCTGTTTGTGGATGAAATGTTTCATATTTTCCTCAAATTTTTTCAGTTTTTGATTTTGTTTTATAGTTTCCTGCTGCCTTGTGAAGTAATTTGCTTCTAGTTGTTGGATTCTAGTTTTTAAAGACTGAATTTCATTCCTGGCTTTTTGGTCATCCTCCTTCTGATCTTTCATCTTCTTTGCCTCATTTTCAATCTCATTAATTTTGGCTTTCAAGACACTGTTTTCTTGTTTTAGTTCAAGAACCTCTGTTTCCAGATGACTTATCATAATTTTTAAGATCTTTTCCCAGTTGTCTTCAGCCTCTCTTAATTGTTTTTTGAATTGTATTTTGAGTTCTTCCAAAGCCTGTGTCCAATTCACTGGAGTTTCTGTGTTTTTACTTGGTGTTCCTTGATCCTCCTCTGTTCCATTGATCCTCCTCTGTTCATTTCCTGGATAGAAGCTGCCAATTATAATTTCTTTTTTCTTTTTTCTGTCATTTACTCATATTTTCCCCTTTCTTCCCCCCTGTAGTTGCCTGTAGTCTTTCTCCTCTCATTATGTGCTGGATCTGTGGGTTTGGGATGTTCTGTCCTGAAGGGACTTCTTCTCTGTTCTACTGATTGATCAGGTTAGTCAGATCTTCCCCAGTTGACAGCACAAGCTGAGAAGGATCTGGGCATCCAACTCTGTTACAAAAGTTGTTTACTGTAGTTTGTTGCTGCCTTTGCTCCTTGGAGTTTAGTCAGCAAGGTTCTCAGATCAGTCTGTGGGGGAGGGGTGCTGGAGCTTGAGCTTTCCTTCCCTCTGAAGGCTTCTTATCTGCCCTATTGATGAGATTGAGTCAGTGTGAAGTTGATCTGAAAAGCTGGCTGTGCCCTAAGGCCAACACCTAGGGGGGGCAAGATGGGGGCATCTTGGCTACAATTAGTCTGCCTGCTCTGAATTTATCCTCCAGATGCCTCTATGCCTCCTGTGTTCAATGTCCTGAGCCTGGCACAGCTATGCCAGTAAAGTATTCCCTCTGGACTAGTGCCCTTGCCTGCCCAGAGATTCCAGTGTTAATTGTATTGTGGTTGGACTCTGAATATTTTATATAGGTGGTCACCAGGGATTTAATTTCTAAATCCCAAATGAATTACCAAAGTAAATGGAAGTTTTGGTAGTTTATTTACAATAGAGGGAAGATATTAAGGAGAGAGAGAGAGATTGAGAGAGAGAGAGAGAGAGAGGGAACATAACATGTGCTCTGGTTTCCTTTGATATGATTTAGAAATACTAAGGCCCTAATCAGGAAAAAGAGTCTTAAGACAATGGGCCTTTCTCAGAGAAAGGTGGGGTCACTGTAGTCAGCCTTTCACTCACCAATGGTGACAGTCTAAATGGAAAGAAGTCTGGGTGTCTGTCTTTAGGTCACTCTTCAAGTGTCTGTCTTCCAGTCTCTCCTCCGAGTCAGAGAGCTCTTCTATCTCCTTGAATCCAAGCTCAAGAGGCTGATCCTCCAGTCCCACTTCGAGTCAGAGATCCTCCATCCAACTTGAATATCAAATTGAATATCTTCTCCTGGCCTCTGATCCTCTTTTAAAAGATCTTTTTCTCTTGTGTCACCTGCCCTAAATTTCACATCTACCAATCACAGCAGACGCTTTTCTCTAGTATTGCCCACTCTTTAGTTCACACCTTCTTTGGTTAGATTACATCTTTTTGGGTTACTTAACACCTTTTTTGGTTATTTCACCTTTTGTAGCTACTTAACACCTCTTTGTAGTTAAAATGGGTAGATCTACTTAAAATACTGAGTTATCACCTTTTGGGGACTAAAAATAGATTGTGGATTACAATTCAATATTCCCAATAAAGGAAGAACTAAGTACCTTCATTGTTACAAACAGGGGATTACAATTTAATCTTCACAATAAAGGAAGAGCTAAGTATCTTCATTGTTATAATCAGGAGATAGCTAAATCCAATCTTCACAATCCCCCTGATAATCATTGGGAGACTAGTCTCCCCATTGATCATTTAACACAATCATCTTGTAGTCTTAAAACCTTTTTGGCTGCAGATGTATACAATATTTCAGTTTCTAAGAGGAAATTACAATAGTTAGAGATAAATAGAAAAGAGATAAAGCAAAAACAAGGTTTTTTTTCTAGACGTATTGACAAAAAGCCT
Organism: Monodelphis domestica; assembly: GCF_027887165.1. Taxonomy (NCBI): domain Eukaryota; kingdom Metazoa; phylum Chordata; class Mammalia; order Didelphimorphia; family Didelphidae; genus Monodelphis; species Monodelphis domestica. The sequence continues at coordinate 723,248,194 of NC_077227.1, read as the reverse complement.
TTGTATCTCTTAATCAGACCTATCAAGATTTTAATCATCACATAGAACAGACAAGATACTATAATTCCTGATATAACCTAGGATAAACCCCTTTTTATGCTAGCTTCGGTTAAAGAAGCAACATTTCCACTTTCATAAAGTCATACAATCAGTCAGGCAATATTACAACAAAAACATAGGTGATTAGGGAACAATAGTACCCCAGAAACATTTTTATTATATTAATGTTACAGCTATTTAAGATAACAGATGTTGTAGATGTTGTTCAATGTAGCAGTGCAGCTAATAGTTAATCTATTGTTTACTTCCTCTGTATTGACTATTTAGGACAATTATCAGTTGTTACAATGAAGCTGAGGGAAAAAACTGGTGAATAGTATCTTCCAGTACCTACAAGTTCAACTGTGCAGTGGAAATTTCTAATAGAATGTCCCCTGGCCACAGAATTCTATGTAAGATGGCTACATGCCAGTCAGAATGCAGCCTTCTTGGCAGTCACAGCAAGATTCTATTGCTCTGGCTAAACTTAGTGGAGTTGCTCTCAGAATTCCATAAGGCTATGGATGACAGTTATCCAAAAAATTCAAAAATTCTCTTGGTCTTAGCCTAGCTGATTTTGCCAAATGTAATGGGGAAGTTTCCTAGAGGGATGTAAGATGTTATAACTCACCTAGGAACTCCTCATAAAACCCTTTGATTATGAAAACAAAGTTTATTTTAACAAAATGGATAAGGAGAACTGGTAGGTATGACCCTGACAGTCTTTACACTATCTCTATCCAGCTCCTAAGTCTCCTGAGAAAGGAGAGCCTTCTGGTCTTCTTTGGGCGCTACCTTCACCTCCTTATGCTATCTAAAACCCTTTTCCAAGCTATCTGACTGACCCTAATCTTCACACCAGTAATTAAGAAAGAAAGAAAGAAAGGGAAAACCCTCTGGGTTTGGCTGCTGTAATAAGTAACTAAAGTTATAGATGAAATGCTTTGGATTACCTTAGCCAATAGGAATTCTGGTAGATGGACCACTGCCAGATGAAGGCTGGACTTGGGGAAATTAGTTTACTCCAAGTACACCCACTACCTGGATGCTAAAGATTTTCCCACAAAATCCTGAATTTCCAGGAGAATCTCTTAGAGCAAAACTCCTTCAGCTTCAAATTGTAGGCAGAGAGACAAAATGCACTCCCCAGCTCAGATCAAATTCCAGAAGGAAGTGAAGTTCAGTTATTTTCAGTTTTAGACTCCCACAATTCCTTCCTACCCAAAATCATTTCCCAGGGCTTATCTCAAAATTATTTTCTTTCCACTAAGCCTAGAAGATAAGATCAACCCTAATATATTCCTACACTGAAAACATACAGATATGATAGTTTGTGGAATACGTAACCTAATTATGTGTTCTGTTGGATGCACATACTTATTGTCTCTTCAAATTTCCTCTTCTCATTTTGACTGATGACTCTCTTCCTCCTTCCATGTATGTTTGTGTTGGATGTATCTAAAATTGAACATGTCTTTGTGTTTCATGGAGGCATTTTACCTTACAAAGTTTCCAATCTACTTCTGTTCCTCTTCTCTATTTACAAGTTCTCACAGGCTGTCTTTTCAGCTACAATGAATCTTTCTACTTCTACTCTCCTGATGTTAAATCTTGATCTTCCAGCTTTCCCTCTGGGTTGCTTTAGTCTTCCACTCCATAGTCCTCTCCTTCTGCACTCTGACTGAAGACTCAATTTGCCTGATGTAAGTCTCAGTTTTCTTCTTCTAAACAATCATTTCCATGTTCATTTGGTTCTTCTTCTCCTAAATTTATTTCTGTCTCAATTCCTCCCTCATTCTCACTCTCATTAGTATTGTTACTCTGATTTTCACTATTTCTATGAGCTTGACTGGTTTTAATATGTGAACAATTCCCCCAGGAATCTTTTCCTAGGACTTTTATAGCTGAAGGACTAGTCAAAATAAATTGGTATAGACCATTCCACTTCTCCTCTGTAGCTGACTTTCTAGTAAAGTTTTTAATAAAAACTAAATCTCCAGGCTTAATGTTATGTAATGCATAATCAAGGGGACCAGCTTGCCGAAGCAAACCCATATCATTGAACTCTCACAAGACCTGTCTTATGATGCTGTTATATAATTTGCAATTTGACGATCACCACCCAACATAGAAATAAAAACTAGCATACACATTTTAGCTTGTAATGGGGCAGGGCCAAACAACATTTCAAAAGCAGAGATATGTAGATTTCTATTCAGTTTTGTATGGATATAGTAAAGAGCTATTGGTAGGATTTCAGGCCATTTTAAGTGTGTCTCTGAATAGATCTTGCCAATCATGGTCTTCAGTTCTGTTAACCATTTCTACCTGTCCAGAACTCTGGGGATTGTAAGAAGAATGAAAACTGGCTTTGATTCCCAAATTCTCATAAACCTGTCTTAAACTGCCTCTGAGATGTGCATCCCATGGTCTGAATCCACAAAACTCGTTACCCCAAACTAAGTACTATATCTTTCTTTCTTTTTTTTATTTTGAACATTATTTTATTTGGTCATTTCCAAGCATTATTCATTGGAGACAAAGATCATTTTCTTTTCCTCCCTCCCGCTCCCACCACCTCTCCCATAGCCAATGCGCGATTCCACTGGGTGTCACAAGTGTTCTTGATTTGAACCCATTTCCTTATTGTTTGTATTTGTATTAGGGTGTTCATTTGGAGTCTCTCCTCAGTCATAACCCCTCAACCCCTGTAGTCAAGCGGTTGCTTTTCCTCTGTGTTTTTTTTTGTGACTTTTTAAACATTATTTTATTTGGTTATTTACAAACATTATTCATTGGAAACAATGATCATTATCTTTTCCTCCCCCCTCCCCCCTCCCACCACTTCTCCCATAGCTGGCGCACAATTCCACTGGGTTTCACATGTGTTCTTGGTTCGAACCCATTTCCATGTTGTTGGTATTTGCACTAGAGTGTTCATTTAGAGTCTCTCCTCAGTCATTTCCTCTCAGCCCCTGTAGTCAAGCAGTTGCTTTTCATTGGTGTTTTTACTCCCACAGTTTATCCTCTGCTTGTGGATAGTGTTTTTTAGATCCCTGCAGATTGTTCAGAGACATTGCATTGTCCATAGTGGAGGAGTCCATTACCTTCGATTGTACCACAGTGTATTGGTCTCTGTGTACAATGTTCTCCTGGTTCTGCTTCTTTCACTCTGCATCACTTCCTGGAGGTTGTTCCAGTCTCCATGGAATTCCTCCACTTTATTATTCCTTTGAGCACAATATTATTCCATCACCAACATATACCACAAATTTGTTCAGCCATTCCCCAATTGAAGGGCGTCCCCTCATTTTCCAATTTTTGGCCACCACAAAGAGTGCAGCTATGAATATTCTTGTACAAGTCTTTTTCCTTATTATCTCTTTGGGGTACAAACCCAGCAGTGCTATCGTTGGATCAAAGGGCAGACACTCTTTTAGTGCCCTTTGGGCATAGTTCCAAATTGCCCTCCAGAATGGTTGGATCAATTCACAACCCCACCAGCAATTAATTAATGTCCCTACTTTGCCACATCCCCTCCAGCATTCATTACTTTCCTTTGCTGTCATGTTAACCAATCTGCTAGGTATGAGGTGATACCTCATAGTTGTTTTGATTTGCATCTCTCTGATTATAAGAGATTTAGTGCACTTTTTCATGTGCTTATTAATAGTTTTCATTTCTTTATCTGAAAACAGCCTATTCATGTCCCTTGCATCCCTTATCAGTTGGAGAATGGCTTGATTTTTTTGTACAATTGATTTAGTTCTTTGTAAATTTGGGTAATTAAACCTTTGTCAGAGGTTTTTATGAATATTGTTTCCCAATTTGTTGCTTCCCTTCTGATTTTAGTTACATTGGTTTTGTTTGTACAAAACCTTTTTAATTTGATGTAGTCAAAATTATTTATTTTACGTTTTGTGACTCTTTCTAAGTCTTGCTTGGTTTTAAAATCTTTCCCTTCCCAAAGGTCTGACATGTATACTATTCTGTGTTCACCTAATTTATTTATAGTTTCCTTCTTTATGTTCAAGTCACTCACCCATTCTGAATTTATCTTGGTGTAGGGTGTGAGGTGTTGATCAATTCCTAATCTCTCCCACACTGTCTCCCAATTTTCCCAGCAGTTTTTATCAAATAGTGGATTTTTGTCCCCAAAACTGGGATCTTTGGGTTTATCATATATTGTCTTGCTGAGGTCACTTACCCCATGTCTATTCCACTGATCCTCCTTTCTGTCTCTTAGCCAGTACCAAATTGTTTTGATGACCACTGCTTTATAATATAGTCTGATATCTGTGACTGCAAGGCCCCCTTCCTTTGTATTTTTTTTCATTATTTCCCTGGATATCCTTGATCCTTTGTTCTTCCAAATGAACTTTGTTATGGTTTTTTCTAAATCAGTAAAAAAAAATTTGGAAGTTCAATGGGGATGGCACTAAATAGATAAATAAGTCTGGATAGGATGGTCATTTTTATTATATTGGCTCGTCCTACCCATGAGCAGTTAATGTTTTTCCAATTGCTCAAGTCTAGTTTTAGTTGTGTGGAGAGTGTTTTGTAGTTGTGTTCATATAGTTCCTGTGTTTGTCTCGGGAGATAGATTCCTAAGTATTTTATTTTGTCTAAGGTAATTTTGAATGAGATTTCTCTTTCTAATTCTTGCTGCTGAGATGTGTTGGAAATGTATAGGAATGCTGATGACTTATGCGGGTTTATTTTGTATCCTGAAACTTTGCTAAAGTTGTTGATTATTTCAATTAGCTTTTTGGTTGAATCTCTAGGATTCTTTAAGTAGACCATCATATCATCCGCAAAGAGTGATAACTTGGTCACCTCCTTGCCTATTTTAATGCCTTCAATTTCTTTTTCTTCTCTAATTGCTACTGCCAGTGTTTCCAGTACAATGTTAAATAATAGAAGTGATAATGGGCATCCTTGTTTCACTCCTGATCTTATTGGGAATGCATCTAGTTTATCCCCATTGTAGATGATATTAGCTGATGGTTTTAGATATATACTGTTTATTATTTTTAGGAAAGGCCCTTCTATTCCTATGCTTTCTACTGTTTTTAATAGGAATGGGTGTTGTATTTTATCAAAGACTTTTTCTGCGTCTATTGAAATAATCATGTGATTTTTGTTGGTTTGCTTGTTGATATGGTCAATTATGTGGATGGTTTTCCTAATTTTGAACCAGTCCTGCATCCCTGGTATGAATCCTACTTTCATGGTGGAATGACCCTTCTGATCACTTGCTGGAGTCTTTTTGCTAGTATCCTATTTAAGATTTTTGCATCTATATTCATTAGGTAGATTGGTCTATAATTTTCTTTCTCTGTTTTTGAACTGCCTAGATTTGGAATCAGTACCATGTTTGTGTCATAAAAGGAATTTGGTAGAACTCCCTTTTTGCTTATTATGTCAAATAGTTTGTATAGTATTGGGATTAGCTGTTCTTTGAATGTTTGATGGAATTCACTTGTGAATCCATCGGGCCCTGGGGATTTTTTCTTAGGGAGTTCTTTGATGGCCTGTTGGATTTCTTTTTCTGATATGAGATTATTTAAGAATTCTATTTCTTCTTCTGTTAGTGTAGGCAGTTTATATTTTTTAAATATTCATCCATATCTCCTAGATTGGTATATTTATTACCATATAATTGGGCAAAGTAGTTTTTAATGATTGCCTTAATTTCCTCTTCATTGGAGGTGAGTTCCCCCTTTTCATCTTTGATGTTGTTAGTTTGCTTTTCTTCTTTCCTTTTAAAATTAGATTGACCAGTACTTTGTCTATTTTGTTTGAAGTCTACCTTGCCACTGTCTTTTCTAATTGGCCTTATACAATTTTGAGTCTTACTAGTAGCTCAAAATATTGTCAGTTCCCTAGACTTACCTACTGTCCAGAGCTGTAATTTCCTGGTACATACAGTGTTTAGTTGTTTTAAAGTGCCAAAGTCTCCTCTCAAGGGTTAACCAAAGGCAGAATTTTGTTGGTAAAAGAGATTCTGCTTCAATCAAGTTCCTAACATTCAGACAGTGATTCTACCCAAGTGAAAGTCACACCCAAGTGAAAACAGTCAATGCTTAGTTAGTAGCTGAATTTATAAGGACTAAATCAGCATGATGGGTATTGTTTAGAAGCTGACCTTGGCTTTATTTAGCCTTTATCTAGATTTTCTGCATAATCACCTAGATTTGTGTGTAAATATAGTTGTTTTCATAAACCAGGATTCACTTGCATTGAAATTTGGTCAAATAATTTAGGAAAATAACATGTGAATGAGTTGGGACTTTTGTAATAAAAATTATGATGCTTTTTAAAAAGAAAGCAATAAAAAGTCAACTTCCAATTAGGACAAACTTTAAAAAAAATCTGTAATGCAGTTGCCACTTGTTACCAGTGGATGTCACTGTGAAACAAAGTTGAGGACACTAGCTCTTGCTCCTTTCTGCAGAATTTGTTTTTTTTTCATTTATCATGCATTCATTTTTTTCTCCCTCCAGCCTTCTCCACCCACTGAAAAAAAATTAAGAAAAAATATATAATTTCCCCCATGTCACATAAGCACAGTCAAGCTAAACATTCCAAGATGAGTCACATTCAAAAGCTATTTTTTTATTCTGCATATTTGTCTGTCATTTTTCTCTTTTGAAGTGAGCAGGTCTTTATTAGCTCTTTGGAATCACAACTGATTATTTAGTTGATCAGAGTTCTTCAGTCTTTTGAAATTGTTTACTAGAGTACTGACATTATAGTATGTCTAGTGTATATAGCCCATAGGTATGGGGTAGAATTAAAGTAAATTAAAATAAATTTAATATTTAAATAAATTAAATTTTTGTTTAAATCATAACTGAAATTAAATTAATAAAATATTAACAAATTTAATTTAAATAAATTTAATTTTACATAAATTTAATTATATAAGAATTTAAATGAAAGTTACAAGGAATTATCTTACTTTAAGTCAAGTAGTTGTCTGGAACCATGGACTTTGAACCAGGGTCAGACATGACCAATTCAAGCCAGCCAAAGTAGCCCCCAAGTAAAAATTATCTTTTTTTAAAATTGCTTTTGTCTGTTACTGATTTGAAGTCTACATTCCCAGAAAATTCAGGTTAAAATCTTATAGTCTCATACTGAGAGACCAGATATGGAGCTAAATTTTCATTATGCCTAACACAAATAAGCAACTACCTTGTAATATCAATATTCATGGACGGCTTAGCTTGGAGGAGCCCAGTTGTGGTCTTCAGCAGCTAAAATAGTAGGTGATTAGCTAGCTCTTTTCTAGTATAAGCTGTTCAAGAAGAAATGGGCTAAATCTGTCATTTGAGGAATTTGTTGGAAATTAGGAGAAAAGATTTCCAGGATTAGGCATAGGATAGTAAGATAATTTATCATGTGGGAGAGTCAGCATATGCATAATAATTTGCATTTTTATCCCTCAGAAACTATGATTTTAAATATCCAAAATATATGTAAATGTCAAAAGAATGTGGCATGTCTGTCCTCCTAGTCACTCTTGTTCACTGTCTTGGTATGACCATACTTTACCACCCACTCTCCCTCATGTATCCATATGGTTGCCAAATCTTATCATTTCTATCTCTACAATATTTCCACTCATATAACCACCTACTCCCTCTCTAAAGTAGCCCTTCATCACCTTCTATGTGGCCTCTTACAATAACCTCTCCATTGGTTTTTCAGCCTTTAAAAATTGTTTTTTTTTAGAGTATTGACATTCCAAGTGCTCCATGCTAAAGCCCACATTGGGCTATTCCATTTACACTCAGTAATTACCAATTGCTCACTTTTATCATTAGGACCAAATAGAAAGCCTTCTGTTTGATAACTGAGATGTTTACAAGTTGGCAACATCCCATCTTTCCAGAGTTATTGGACATTACTATCCTTCAGAGACTTGACTGTCCAGCCAGCCTGGACATCCTCCTGTTCCTTGCACATGGCCTCACTCTATCTCTTGTCTCTGTGCCTCTGAACATTCAATAGATGGAATGCTTTCACTCCCCACTTTTATATCTCAGAATTCCTTGTTTCCTTCTAGGCTCAGTTCAATTGACCCTGCCATACAGAGGGGAGATATAATCCCCTTCCCACAGCTGAAAGTGCCTTCCTATCGAAACTAATTATTTTGTTTCTGTTTTATGTTTGCTTATTGTTTAATCCTGATTGGTTGTTTAATTCCTGAGAGACAGAGATGATTTCCCTTTCATCTTTGTATCCCTATCACTTAGCACTTTGTATTAGCTATTGGAGAGAGTTTGGTGAAAGCCTGGATAATGGATCAACGATAGACTAAAATTGATACCTGAATAGATCTGTGATTTCAGTGATCCTTCTAGTGATGCACTCCTATCTTGCCATGAGGTTGATGTTGCCCATGTTGCCCGCCTCCACCATCTTCTGAAGAAGGTCCACCCAACAAGAGGAAGTGGGGACCGTCCTCTAATTGTGTGGAGAATTCAGGCTATCAATTAGTCATCCCTTCTCTTCTGGTCACATACTTCTTTTATAACAACTTTAACTGTTTCTCCTGCATAATTCTTCATTTATAATATGTTTTAGCCTGCAAACAAGAAAATGGCACCAATCTTTGGATGACCCTCAACTTGAATTCTAGGAAACCTTGGTTCTAACTCTGCTCCTGTGGTGGGATCTTGGACAGTTTCCTCCATGTCTCCAGAACTCAGTTTCCCCATCTATAAAGTAGAAGTGTCAAACTAGAAAACCTCTAAATTCCCTTTTAGCTCTAAAATTCCATGATTCTGGAATGTGTCTTTTGAGAAGGGAAGATGAATAATCTTCTCTGATTTCCTATAGTATACATACAGACATGTATATAAAACACACATGTATTTATACACATAAATGTGTGTACATACATTATACATAGATTTTGGAGGACATAAAGAATGCCTTTCCAAATCTGTAATCCTTGATTTTTGTCCTATGTGGTCTAAATTGTCACCACTAAAGAGCACTATGACCTTTAAGAAAATTAGATGGTGTCCACAGCCTGATCTTGAGGAAATGAAAACTTTTGACAATTCTAAATTGCTCATTTGTTGTATCAATAGTATATGGAGTTGGGCTGTGAAGGAGCTCAGAATCAATCAGTTACTCTACAGATATTCTGCAATCATCTCTTATGTACTTAGCTTTTCTTTAGTGCTTTGGGGCAGATTGGTCCTCTCTTGACTGCTCTTGGGTCTGAATATTCTCATTTGAAAAAGGAGAGGACTGTCACTTAGAATCATGGAATTGTAGAATTTCAGAATTACCATGCTTTCTCCATCCTAAATGAAACTTTTAAAACTCAAGTTCAAGACTACATTTTCAATTAACTATTCCTCCCAACTTTGTGCCATATATAAATTTGGTAAGCATGCCATCTAAGACTTAAAGCCATTGATAAAAATTGCTGTTTACTACAGGGCCAATAACAGAGATCCCTGAGGAACTGCCTTGGATCCTTTTTTTTTCTTTCCATAAAGTGGTTTTCATTGAAGGCTGATTCAACTAGTTGCAAATCCATCCACTTTTACTGCTTTCTAGCTCATATCCTTTTTTTTAATGTTTTTTTTTTTAATTTCATTTTTATTATCATGCAAAACACACTTCCATATTGGTCATTGTTGTAAGAGCACACTGGTACAAAACTGAAACCTCAAAATAAAACCAAAAATACACTGAGATGAAAGAAAGTATGCTTTGATCTGCATTCTGACTCCAACAGTTCTTTCTCTGGAGGTGAATAGCATTCCCCATCCTAAGTCTTTCAGGATTTTCCCAGATTTCATTGATGAGCGTTTTAACATATTTCTATCACTTCATAAGACTGTCATCAAAGATTTAGTTTGTCACACACCTTTCTGAAATCTAGATTACCTACAGTATTCCCTTGCCACTCATTTAACAATCTTGCTGAGAAAGGCAATGAGGCTGGATTGATAGTTTATTTTTCAATCAATGATAGTTTTGAGTGATTTTTGGTTCCTATTTAAGGCTTACATATCATTTCATTCACCAATAAATTCTAGAATTTTGATAGCAAGTGAATTAAAGTCAGTGATCAGTCTCCAGTTTAATATTCTAATTTTTCTTTTTCTGAAAATATGGTTATTTGTCCTTTTATAATTCCAAATTTCTTTGATTTTTCATACATCTCTAAAAGTAAATTAGCAGTCATGTCTGAAACTCCCTAACTATTTTGATGGTGAACCTGTATCAGTAAAATAATTTTGAGAATGAACTCTCAAATATGTATTATAAATGTACTATTGTATTAATGTCAAATGTATTATAAAATATGTTAACAATTTTAAGTATGACAAAGATAAAATAAAAATATTTTAAAATAAAATTTTATTTTTTCTGATAGTTTCTCATTAAAGTTATTAATAGTAATAATTTATGAGAATAATGTGATTAAATGTATTTCTTTTTGAATATCTTAACATTGTCACTGTTTAAAGTTTGGTTCTAAGTTCAACTTATTTCAAAACTTGGTTTTATTGGCTTGGAATAGAAACATCCCTCAAAAATATACATGGATCCTACATGGATCCAAATTTAAGATGCACTCTTTAAGCTCGATGTCAATACCTCACTCTCATTGCATCTCATGGATATTAGTGACTCTGAGAACCTTGGAAATATGGCTAAGGACTACCATCTTGAAACAGAAATTAACGCACTTAGAGGGGCACAAGTGATGTTTCATCACTGTCTCCTCTTAAAATCATGATCTTCCAAAGAGAAAGTCTAATTTGGGAAGGTAAGAGATGATGAAGAAAGTGTCTAAGAATGGCATTTCTAATCCATGCTGTACCATTCCAGTACATTGGAATATACTGAATCAGGGCTGATAAAAATAGATTTGTCTTTCACATCAACTACCAAGATAAACTCCAAATGAATAGACAACCTAACTATAGGTCATATCATAACCAAATTATCAGTCAATGAAGATGATACCTTTTGCAATTATAGATAGTTGATGGCAAAATAAGAAATATCAATGGCTCTAATTTTACAACATAGTAGGTCTACCTTTCCTTCCCCCAAACCAGAATTTAATTTTTAAAAATTAAGAGATTAGCTCCCCTTTCTTTCCCCCCAAACACAACCCTTTCTCTAAGAATAATAGCAATTATAATTATTTTTATTATAACTAGCATTTATATGTGCCTGACTAAGTACTTTTATTAATATTATCTCATTTGATCTTCACAACAGCCTTGGGAGGTTGGTACTATTCTTATCCTAATTTTGAAATTGAGGAAACTGAGATAAGCAGATAAGTGACTTCCAGGGTCTCACAATTAGTAAGTGTCTGAAACTAGATTTGAATTCATTTTCCTGATATTATGTGATTTTTTTGTAAACTAAAACTATGGGATTCTTATTTCTAAAATAATTTCTAATTTAAAATAAGTCTAGTGAATATCAGAAAGAATCCCTGATCTGCAGGTCTTTGAATTTTCTTAAATAAAATTTTGTGATTTTTTTTTCAAATTGAATCCCTTAAAGCCAGAATTATGCTCCTAAATTTATGTTACCTATTTTTTCCTTAGTCTTACTAAAAGAAAAGTGATATAGAATACAAAAGATTCCTATAACTGAGAATAATCATGGAAATGCTGACATAGAATTTGTTTGGCAAATATTCACTTGAATATCTGTATAATATTAAATATGGGCGAAATGTCTTACCAATAGGTAATAAGACTTCTGGTGTATTACCAATTTGGAAATGTTAAAATAACAGATTGGGATGAACATATTAGAATGATGTACAAACATAATGTCCTTGGGAAAATGTAGCAAGCAATGATTGTTATATATAAAATATTATGTATATTACATAAAATATTTCAATTATATAAAATATTTTAAAGAAATACTGAAAATTAAAACCATTTTCAGAAAATAATTTTGGATTTTAATTTAGTTTTATAAAGACAAAGCAAAAAGAACAAATTTGAAATTGGTAAAAACAAAGTCAATCCATAGACATTATTACAAAGAGAATACTTAAAATTTCCATATGACAAAACTTAGTTATAGGATAAAACACTTGGGCTAAGGATAAGTTGTCCTGTTATTTTTCTTAATTTTTAATTTTTTTATTGCATAAATAGGCAAAATTGCTTCTTTTTATAAATTAAGAATATTAAAATTAAGATATAAGTTCACTGAAAGCATTTCTGGGACCAGTCCAGTAGCAGATGGGATGACATATATCTCATCCTATTTCTACATAGTTTTAATTTCTTTCTCTAGGACTTTGTAATGTGAAAGCTTTTTATTCTATGCAGATTGGACTTTATGTGTAATATTTCTCTAAAATTTTTGAGTGTGATGGGGGTAATTGAGGAAGCTCCTCACATTTACTGGACTGAAGAACTTCCCATGGGGCACCAGTATGAATTGACTGCCTCTTGTTAAAACTGAGCATGTAGTTAGACCACTTCTGATGATTCATGAATCATAGTCTCATGTTCATGGGCCTGTGAGATCAGAAGCTCCTGTTTATTCCCTTAGTTTCTGTATTGGTGGCTAGGCAAGGGCTATGCCAGAGGGGTGGTTACTAAGGAGGATCCACAATTCAGCCAGCTTCGAAGGAACAATTTCTGCTATTTCTCTTTTCACATGTGTGCCTTGAGACTGTAACAGCTCTTCCTTGGACTTCTTTAGTGGCAGGGAGAGGAGATTCCCACCTCCTCCTCTCCCCTCCACCTCCAAATTGTTGTAGGGTCATACACATGGACATGACATGCACATGTGCTTATCTTGATGGGTCTCAAGACTGGTCCTCATGTTCTTGGCTTCTTTCATCTTCTGTTTCTTTCTCTGAGCGCAGGTGACCAAAGAACAATTCTGTGATGAATTATTCTTGCCTTCATGGCAAACTAGAAGTGTAACCCAGCAAAAGATGATCTCAGAGACAACTTCTGAGTACCATCAAGAGGATCAATCCAAGTTATAATCCAGCAGGTCTGAAGATATGAATCTTGAATAAATTTTCAGATCTCAAGTGAAGGGGGGGGGGAAGCTTGTTTACCTTCCACTGTATGTTTTAAAAATTAACCTCCTTCAAATTTGGCCTCAGACACTTCCTAGCTCTGTGAGCCTGGGTAAGGCACTTAGCTCCGTCGCCTAGCCCTACCTGCTATTCTGTCTTGGAACCAACACAAAATATTCCATCTAAGATGGAAGGTAAGGGTTTAAAAAAATTAACCTCCTAGGAAAGTGTATCATGCAAAAAGTTTCTGGATCATGTTTTATATGTTTATCATTGCCTGCTTTGTATCTTAACGATCTTTCATGGCAAAGGAAATAACTGTCATGCCAGATTTTGTTACTTAAATATCACTTTATGTAGAAGGGATCTTGTAGGTGCTTTTTGAGGAAAGCTTGGACATGATTTAAATCTATGTAGTTTCTCCTTGGGATTTCTTCACCAACTTGTGTAGGATTTCAGTTATAATGAATCATGAAGGTATTAAAGATGCACTCAAAAGCCGACTCTTATGAGCAAAGTGTTCATGGACATGATTGATTTCTGAATCCTTAAATTGGATGGGGTTCAAATTTTTGTGGAACTCAAACCTCTACTATTATCTGCTGTCCAGAAGGCTGATGAGCAATTTTAATAGCTTCTTTGTAATGTCAAAGACATCCAGTCTACATCTGAATGAGATGGTGCCAGTGCTCTGGAGGAAGAAGGACTTTCAAATGAGCCTCTGCTGGGCACCAGCTATACCACTGTGTTGGTATCCATTCCTTTAGCTTGTAATTGATTGTCAACATTATGCTACTGTTTCTGCCATGCCACCTGTTTGATTGACAATCCCATAAGCCCCATTCCTTGAAGCCTCAATGAAAATCAGTTCAGCTGACTGACTCTCTCACTATCTGAGGAAGAGCTGATAGGCTGAACGTGATGCTGGTGACTTCTGTGTCTCCTTGCTATTTCCTCTACCTATGCCCTTCTTCCCTTAATCTTTAACCCTTCCACCTATATTCTTGCAGCCCCAGACTTCCCTTTTTAGGTGCTCAGAATCACAGGAGAAGACTGTGGAGTGACTGGACTGCTTCAACTTGCACTTGTAATGGCAGGTTGGATCCTTATGGGGGGGGGGGTGGGAACAACTGCTTCTTTCCAGTTCTAGGGCACTACGTGGATGGCTAATCCTAAAACTAGCTCATAAGCGTACAGCGGCGAACTCTTTGCCAGTTGGGCCAGTAAATACAATTGGCATTTACTAAGATGACAGTAAATATGCCTCATAAATCAGGGGCATATTTTCCCACTGGTACCCACAACATCAATGGGAAAAGCAGAAACTTATAAGCACAACACTAATGAGGTACAAATATGTGGGTAGGGGAAATGGGACCAAGCTTACTCCTTCATTACCTCTAGAAGTGGATCAGTCTTTCCTAGTATATTCCTCACAAAGCTCTTCTGAGGGTGCCATCTCTGCTGGGTGAGTTGCTGAACTGGGTCCTCAGCCTCTGCTCCTCTCAGTTACTGAACTCAGCTTCTGAGGTTAGTACTTCCTAAATAAAGTTCACAATAGATTCTCTTCTTTAGGTCTCACTTCTTCAAACTTCTGCCCTTCACTAGTGATGAAATGCATCTCTACATTTTCACCTGTCTAGAGTATGCATCTCTCCTCCCTCAACTCTGCCTTCAACTGTCATTTCAGCTTCTGGATGAGGTATTTGCTTCTGGGCAAGCACCTTTGATGCTAGACACAATGACAAGGAATGATGGGGAAAGAGAACTCTCTCTTCCTTGCCAGTCTCTAAAATAATGGACTTTTTCCTGATAGCTAACTTTCTTTTGGACTCACTTAGCTATCTCTTAGAGCTTAGGTAAAACCCTGCAGTTTTGATTGATTGATTTATTTTTAACATTATTTTTTATTTTTTATATTTTATTTATTATATTTTATATTTTTTTATTCTGTAAATTTCAAACATTATTCCTTGGTTACCAAAATCATATTCTATTCCTCCCTCTCCTCTCCTCTCCCTTCCCATAGTTAATGTGCAATTCCACTGGGTACTACATGTGTCCTTGATCAGAACCCATTTCCATGTTGTTGGTGTTTGAACTAGGATATTCATTTAGAGTCTACATCCCCAATCATATCCCTTTGACCCAGTGGTTCTCAACCTCTCAATTTGTAACAATGAGAATACATAATGCATATCAAGTATTTATATTCCGAATCATAACTGTAGCAAAATTACAGTTTTGAAGTAGCCATAAAAATAAATTTTTGGTTTGGGGTCACCGCAACATGAGGAGCTGTATTGCGGGGTCACGGCATTAGAAAGGTTGAGAACCACTGCCTTGACCCATGTAATCAAGCAATTGTTTTTCTTTGGTGTTTTTACTCCCACTGTTTTTCCTCTGACTGTGGATAGTGTTCTCTCTCATAGATCCCTCCAAGTTGTTCAGGATCACTGCATTGCCACTAATGGAAAACTCCATCACATTTGATTGTACCACAGTGTATCAGTCTCTGTGTACAATGTTCTCCTAGTTCTGCTCCTTTCACTCTGCATCACTTCCTGGAGGTTGTTCCAGTCTCCATGGAATTCCTCCACTTTATTATTCCTTTGAGCACAATAGTATTCCATCACCAACATATACCACAATTTGCTCAGCCATTCCCCAATTGAAGGGCATCCCCTCGTTTTCCAATTTTTGGCCACCACAAAGAGCGCAGCTATGAATATTCTTGTACAAGTCTTTTTCCTTATTATCTCTTTGGGATACAAACCCAGCAGTGCTATGGCTGGATCAAAGGGAAGACAGTCTTTTAGCAACTTTGGGCATAGTTCCAAATTGCCCTCCAGAATGGTTGGATCAATTCACGACTCCATCAGCAATGAATTAATGTCCCCACTTTGCCACATCCCCTCCAGCATTCATTACTTTCCTTTGCTGTCATGTTGGCCAATCTGCTAGGTGTGAAGTGATACCTCAGAGTTGTTTTGATTTGCATCTTTCTGATTATCAGAGATTTAGAACACTTTTTCATGTGCTTATTAATAGTTTTGATTTCTTTAGCTGAAAATTGTCTATTCATGTCCCTTGCCCATCTATCAGTTGGAGAATGGCTTGATTTTTTTTTTTTAGTTTTTAAAACATTATTTTATTTGGTCATTTTCATACATTATTCATTGGAAACAGAGATCATTTTCTTTTCCTCCCCTTCCCCCCCCCCCCCAGCCACCCTTCCCCTAGCTGACCTGTGATTCCTCTGGGTATCACATGTGTCCTTTGTGTCCTTGCTCTGAACCCATTTCCTTGTTGTTGATATTTGCATTAGGGTGCACATTCAGCGTCTTTCCTCGATCATATCCCCTCAACCTCTGTAGTCAAGCAGTTGCTTTTCCTCGGTGTTTTTACTCCCTCAGTTTGTCCTCTGCTTGAGGATAGTTTTTTTTCCCCTCATAGATCCCTGCAGATTGTTCAGGGACATTGTAAAGCCATTAATGGAGAAGTCCATTACGTTTGATTGTACCACAGTGTATCAGTCTCTGTGTACAATGTTCTCCTGGTTCTGCTCCTTTCACTCTGCATCACTTCCTGGAGGTTGTTCCTATCCCCATGGAATTCTTCCACTTTATTATTCCTTTGAGCACAATATTATTCCATCACCAACATATACCAAAATTTGTTCAGCCATTCCCCAACTGAAGGGCATCCCCTCATTTTCCAATTTTTGGCCACCACAAAGAGTGCAGCTATGAATATTCTTGTACAGGTCTTTTTCCTTATTATCTCTTTGGGGTACAAACTCAGCAGTGCTATGGCCGATGGCTTGATTTTTTGTACAATTGATTGAGCTCTTTGTAAATTTGAGTAATTAGACCTTTCTCTGAGGTTTTTGTTATGAAAATTGTTTCCCAGTTAGTTATTTACTTTCTGATTTTGGCTACATTGGTTTTGTTTGTACAAAAACTTTTTAATTTGATGTAGTCAAAATTATTTATTTTTACATTTTGTGACTCTTTGTATGTCTTGCTTGGTTTTAAAATCTTTCCCTTTCCAAAGGTCTATTGTATGTATACTATTCTGTGTTCACATAGTTTACTTATAGTTTCCTTCTTTATGTTCAAGCCATTCACCCATTCTGAGTGTATCTTGGTGTAGGGTGTGAGGTGTTGATCCAAGCCTAATTTATCCCACACTGTCTTCCAATTTTCCCAGCAATTTTTATCAAATAATGGATTTTTGTCCCCAAAGCTGGGATCTTTGGGTTTATCATATATTGTCTTGCTGAGGTCACTTACCCCAAGTCTATTCCACTGATCCTCCTTTCTGTCTTTTAGCCAGTACCAAATTGTTTTGATGACCACTGCTTTCTAGTATAGTTTGAGATCTGGGACTGCAAGGCCACCTTCCTTTGCATTTTTTTCATTATTTCCTTGGATATCCTTGATCTTTTGTTCTTCCAAATGAACTTTGTTATGGTTTTTTCTAATTCAGTAAAAAGTTTTTTGGAAGTTAGATGGGTATGGCACTAAATAAATAGATAAGTTTGGGTAGGATGATAATTTTTATTATGTTAGCTCATCCTACCCATGAGCAATTAATGTTTTTCCAATTGCTCAGATCTAGTTTTAGTTGTGTGGAGAGTGTTTTATAGTTGTGTTCATATAATTCCTGAGTTTGTCTCAGCAGATAGATTCCTAAGTATTTTATATTGTCTAGGGTGATTTTGAAT
This sequence comes from Monodelphis domestica, assembly GCF_027887165.1. NCBI lineage: Eukaryota > Metazoa > Chordata > Mammalia > Didelphimorphia > Didelphidae > Monodelphis > Monodelphis domestica. The sequence continues at coordinate 723,230,369 of NC_077227.1, read as the reverse complement.
GGAATTTCTCTTTCTAATTCCTGCTGCTGAGATGTGTTGGAGATCTATAGAAATACTGATGATTTATGTGGGTTTATTTTGTATCCTACAACTTTGCTAAAGTTGTTGATTATTTCAACTAGCTTTTTTGTTGATTCTCTAGGATTCTTTAAGTAGACCATCATATCATCTGCAAAGAGTGACAGCTTGGTCTCCTCATTGCCAATTTTAATACCTTCAATTTCTTTTTCTTCTCTAATTGCTACTGCTAGTGTTTCTAGTACAATGTCAAATAATAGAGGTGATAATGGGCATCCTTGTTTCACTCCTGATCTTATTGGGAATGCATCTAGTTTATCCCCATTGTAGATGATGTTGGCTGATGGTTTTAGATATATACTGTTTATTATTTTTAGGAAAGGCTCTTCTATTCCTATACTTTCTAGTGTTTTCAATAGGAATGTGTGTTGTATTTTGTCAAAGTCTTTTTATGCGTCTATTGAGACAATCATTTGATTTTTGTTGGTTTTCTTGTTGATATGGTCAATTATGTGGATGGTTTTCCTAATATCGAACCATCCTTGCATTCCTGGTATAAATCCCACCTGAACATAGTGAAAAACCCTCGTGATGACTTGCTGGAGACTTTTTGCTAATATCCTGTTTAAGATTTTTGCATCTATGTTCATTAAGGAGATTGGTCTGTAGTTTTCTTTCTTTGTTTTTTACCTGCCTGGTTTTGGAACCAGTACCATATTTGTGTCATAAAAGGAATTTGGTAGAACTCCCTCTTTGCTTATTATGTCAAATAGCTTGTATAGTATTGGGATTAGCTGTTCTTTGAGTGTTTGATAGAATTCACTTGTGAATCCATCATGCCCTGGGGATATTTTTCTTAGGTAGTTCTTTGATGGCCTGTTGGATTTCTTTTTCTGATATGGGATTATTTAAGAATTCTATTTCTTCATATGTTAGTCTAGGCAAATTATATTTTTGTAAATATTCATCCATATCACCTAGATTGTCATATTTATTGCCATATAACTTAGCAAAATAGTTTTTAATGATTGCCTTAATTTCCTCTTCATTGGAGGTGTTATCCCTTTTCATGTATGATACAGTTAATTTGGTTTTCTTCTTTCCTTTTTTTATTAGATTGACCAGTACTTTGTCTATTTTGCTTGTTTTTTTCCAAATACCAGCTTCTAGTCTTATTTATTAGTTCAATAGTTCTATCACTTTCAATTTTATTAATTTATCCCTTAATTTTTAGGATATCTAATTTGGTTTTCTTCTGGGGGTTTTTAATTTGTTTGTCTTCAGGTTTTTTGACTTTCATGTCCAAGTCATTGACTTCTGCCCTCCCTAATTTGTTAATATATGCACTCAGGGATATGAATTTTCCTCTGAGTACTGCTTTGGCTACATCCCATACAGTTTGAAAGGATGTCTCATCATTGTCATTTTCTTCAATGAAATTATTAATTGTTTCTATGATTTGTTCTCTAGCCAATTTTGGAGGATCTGATTATTTAATTTCCAATTAATTTTTGATTTGGCTCTCCATGTACCCTTACTGATCATTATTTTATTGCCTTATGATCTGAAAAGGTTGCATTTATTATTTCTGCTTTTCTGCATTTGTATGTCATGTTTTTATGACCTAGTATATGGTCAATCTTTGTGAATATACCATGTGCTGCTGAAAAGATGGTGTATTCCTTTTTGTCCCTATTTATTTTTCTCCATATATCTATTAACTCTAATTTTTCTAAGATTTCATTCACTTCTTTTACCACTTTCTTGTTTATTTTTTGATTTTATTTATCTAAATTTTATAGTGGTAGGTTCAGGTCTCCCACTAGTAGAGTTTTACTATTTCCTCCTTCAATTCTACTAGCTTATCCTTTAGAAATTTGGGTGCTATACCATTTGGTGCATACATGTTGATTATTAATATTTCCTCATTGCCTATACTCCTTTTTTTCAGGATGTATTTACCTTCCTTATCCCTTTTATTCAGGTCTATTTTTACTTTGGCTTTGTCAGATATCATGATTGCAACTCCTGCCTTCTTTCTATCAGTTGAGGCCCAATAGGTTGTGCTCCAACTTTTAATTCTGACCTTGTGAGTATCTACCTGTCTCAGGTGTGTTTCTTGTAGACAACATATGATAGGATTTTGGATTCTAATTCACTCTCCTGTTCATCTACATTTTATGGATGAGTTCATCCTATTTATGTTCAAAGTTATGATTGTCACTTGTGAATTCCCTAGCATTTTGATATCCTCTCCTAGTTCTATCCTTTCTTCTTTTGGTATATCCTTTTAAACCAGTGGTTTACTTTTAATCAATCCCTCTAATCCCCTCCCTTGATATGCTTCCCTTTATGGTCCCTCCCTTTTTGTTCTCTTGTTTTTTTTAGGATCTGTTAAATTCTGTCCCCCCTCTCCTTTTTTTCCTTTTTATACTCCCTACCCCCTAGCCCCTTAGTTTTCCCTTCTCCCTTATTCTGTAGGATAAGATAGAATTTAAGATCCTAATGGATTTAGATGCTCTTCCCTCTCAGAGTTGATTTCACTGAGAGTAAGGCTTAAGTATTACCTATTAGCACTCTCTTCCTCTCCTTCTTATAAGAGTATTCTTCCCCTCCCCTTCTCATGTGTATCTTTGTGTGAAAAAGATTATCCTATTTATTTGATTTCTTCAAGTGTCTCTTGGTACCATCTTTGATTCCCCCTTTTTCTTTTTTTGCATATCATCTTATAGCCCTTAATGCCCCACTCTTTTCCTATGAGTGATTCTTCTAATTACTATAATAATGAGTACAATTTTTGAGAGTTGCAAATAACATTTCCCCATATATTAATATATATAATTTGATTTAATTGTAGCCCTTAAAGAAGAGAATTTGAATAAAAAAATCATTTTCTCCCTTTCCCTCTCTTTCTTATTTACTTTTCATGTTTCTCTTGATCTTTGTGTTCGGATATCGAACTTTCCACTTAGTTCTGGTCTTTTCTTTACAAATACTTGGGAATCTTCTATTTTGTTGAATTCCCATACTTTCCCCTGGAAGTATGTTGTCAGTTTTGATGGATAGGTGATTCTTGGTTGAAGACCCAGTTCTCTTGCCTTTCTGAATATTATATTCCAGGCCTTGTGGTCCTTTAGTGTGGAAGCTGCCAGGTCTTGTGAGATCCTGATTGGTGCTCCTTAGTATCTGAATTGTTTCTTTTTGGCTTCTTGTAGTATTTTCTCCTTAGCTTGAAAGCTCTGGAATTTGGCAATTATATTCCTGGGAGTTGTCTTTTGGGGATTTTGTTTAGAGGGTGTTCTATGAACTCTTTCAATGTCTATTTTGCCCTTTTATTCAAGAACACCAGGGCAGTTTTCTTGGATGATTTCTTATATTATGATGTCAAAATTTCTGTTTATTTCTGGTGTTTCAGGTAGACCAATGATTCGCAAATTGTCTCTCCTTCCTCTGTTTTCCTGATCTGTCACCTTGTCAGTGAGATATTTTCTGTTTTCTTCTATTTTGTCAGTCTTTTGACGTTGCTTTATTAATTCTTGCTGTTTTGCAAGATCATTGGCTTCCTGTTGCTCAATTCTGATCCTTAAGGCCTTGTTTTTTGCTTTAATCTTTTAATTTTCTGCTATAATTTTTTGATTTTCTCTTTAAACCATTTCCCACTTCTCTTGCCAGAAGGCTTCCATCTTTTGGATAAGGTCCAATTTAAATTCTTCCAGAGCTTGTGGACAATTTCCACTTTTTGTAATGTTTTGTCTTTTTTTGAATTTCCTCCTGTATTTCCTCTGTAGCATGAGTTTTTCCTCTGTAAAAAATTTTGAAGGTCACTGCCTTTTTTTTGTTTTTGTTTTTCTTGGAGGGTGTTTGCTCCTGTGCACAATTTGCCATCACTGTGGAGGTTTTACCTTCCCTTTTTAGTCAGAAATCTGAGTGAGCTGGGCAGGTTCTCTTTGTATGGAGTTAAGGAGCAAGGATTTTGCCTGAGGCAAGCTCTCGAATCTCAGCAGCCTCTGCTGTTCACAGATCTTGTTTGTGCTACCTTCCTGGTAGCACCCACAGTCTGCGCTCCCCCACCTGCCAGGGCTTCAGGTGTAGCTGCTCTCAGGGGTTGGTCTTTGGTGGTCTTAGTCAGCTCCCAAGGACCTAGAGGTTCCTTTTGCTTGCTCTAGAGGTGTCCCTTGCTCACTTGCTGATTATAGTGCATGCTAGCTCTGACTCTGGCTCCTTGGGTGGGGTGTGAGAGGGTAGTTCAGCTCATGTTTGGGTGGGAGCTTTTTTACCCTCTTATAGTGTGGAATTGCCCAATTCCCACATATCTTCAATGCTGTGCACTACTGTAGTATCCCTCTGTTCTTATGAAAATTTTTTTTTTTTGGTTTTTTGAGGTAGTCTATATCAGTGGGTGCTGGGGAGAGGAAGCGTCCTGCATCTAGACTGCTGCCATGCTTATCTGGAAGTCTTGCACTTTTGATTTAATTAGAGGAAGAAGATGCTCCCTTTTAATGAAGGAAAAGAAGACTGTTAACATCTTGTTAACTCTTAACACCTATAATCTGTTATGCACAGCTGAGCATTGCACAATATTTCTGTTATCATATGCATTCCTATCCTGGTTCTGCTTACTTCATTTTGCATCCTTTCCAGGTTTTCTCAACTCATCCCATTCATTATTTCTTAAGTCACAATATCATTCCATTCATTCTCCAAGTGATGGATACTCGATCAGTTCCCAATTCTTTGCCACCACAAAAAGAGCTTCTAAAATATTTTGGTAAAGGTAGGTTCTTTCCCCTTATTGCTGATCTCTTTGGGAAATAGATCCAGTAGTGGTATTGCTTGGTCAAAGGATATGCATAGTTTTGTGAATTTGCCTGAAGTTTTGTACATTTTTTTAGTGGGAGGAGGAGAGTTTAAACTGAAAGTGAAAGAAGATAGAATATAACCCAATGTGCAGCTACAACAGAGCACTTAAAATCCATTTAGGCCCTCCAGATCTTTTGCAGAGAAACGGCTTCCTATTTGCTGTGTCCAGTGAAGCACAGAGTACAAAGAATAGGGTTAGTAGAAGAGGAAACAACATGGAAGGCAGGCACCAAGGAGAGAGGGAGACACACAGAAACACAATAGTATTCAGAGCATCTGTTGCTCAACAAAGAGGGCAGAGCATTTTTATTGAAAATCTGGTATCCATGACTTCATGATAAACGCAAGGAAATAATACAATATTGTACAGGTAAATTTAGGGTTGAGACTGAATATAAATTTAATTGGTTGCCATGGATTTAATTCAAATCCCAAATAGAATACTCAAGTCAGTTTGGAAGTTTTATGGTAGTTTAATTAATAGAGAGGGAAGGAATTAAGAAGAAGAGAGAGGGAAAAGGGTATAGGATTTCTCCAGCCTAGCCTGAGCCAAGGGGAATTCAGAGACCTTCCAGCCATGAGGCCTCCTCCGAGATGAGGGACCTCCTAGGAGGATGGAGTTTTTAGGAAAACTAAAGGAGAAAAAAAAAGAATCAGCCTAAACTCCAAGAGAGTCAGTGAACATGCCTCACCTGAACTAGGCTACTAAGCTTCTCCCAGTATTGTATCAAGAATGCTCACCAAACCCAAACAATAGCTGCAGCCATGCCAAGATGCCAAGATGCCTAGATGCTCAGCACACTGCCACCAGCTGTAAAAATAGACTTGAACTCTGGACTTCAATCCCCTCAAGCCTTTGCTCCACTTCCCCAGAATGCTTTGTAATCTCACCTGGGCCGAGATCGAGAAGGGATTTAAGCTGATTGCAAAGGCTTTTGTGGCTCTTTTGGACTTCTGTTTTGGAGCAGACGTGGCTCTTTCCATAATGTAGGTGAGGTCTTGTCTAGGCCTCTGGCCTAGGCACGTGTTTTTTCTTATTCTGTATTTTCTTTAATCTTTAACCTTTAATAAACCTCATAAAATATGATACTCCTTGCAGAGAGAAACTAATTTCTACCTGCCTCAGTCTCCCCTAAATTTTAATCTTTACACGGCCACCCTTTCCACCACAGGAGCCAGAGCCACCTCTCTGCTAAAAGAGACAGGAGAGAGGAAGTGACATGAAATATATAGACCATTTTAAAATCACTTCCTGAGTCTCACATGTATCAATGGTAGCTTAAGCTTGACTTAGGACAGCCCAGGGAGTCTGTCAGTTGTTTCTGATTTGTCATTTGCTAGCACATGTCTGTCATAGGCCATCCTTATCAACACTTAATCCTTAAGTAGGGGTGTAAGCATTCTTGTTTTGTTAGACTAAGCAGGGTGGAGTAAATCTAAAATTCACAATATATAATACAGACAGGTGACCACTTCAAAAGAATTCCAAAATTAATTAAAGAATGTATGAATGGTGTCTAGTTTAAGTTTAGAAATGCAAACATGTATTATTAACTGGTGAGTATCATTACATTAACTTGTGAGGCTACTTGAGTTATCATTAACAAGAGATTATTTTGGGCCAGAGACCTCATCTTGTTCCAGATAATAGGATATCAACTTGTGTCTGAGACATAAGCTCACGAATGAAACTTTAATGTATTAAATGGAATCAGTTAACTCATGAAGCTTCTGAACTATCAAAGCAAGAGAAATACTTTTACTTTTTGCTTTTTTACCTGTATCAATACTTTGGCATTGACCTCAGAGCCTTCATGAATATGTAGTCCATTATCCACCCACATCTCTTCCTTCCCACCTTTTTATTTCTGTGAAGTTGAGTTCTTTTTAGCTCAGCTGTAACACCTTTAAATTTATCTTTAATTTCTGTCCAGATTTGAGTATGAGATGGAATCAGTGTGGTTCACTCAATTCCCACAGAATGGGGAAGGGACTGAAAATATGGAAATTGGCAGTCACATGTCATTGGCTTGGAGGGTTTTTCTCCTGAGTTCTTATCTCTCTCCAGCTGAACACCCCTTCCTTCCTCTTCAAGCTCATTCTCTCCTGAGATTTCTCTAGCTTGGAGACTCTCAATGGCTTTCTACACTCTCCTGAGTATCCTCAAGAGGGTTTGCATAGCAACCGAATTCCACTCCACAAACCATGAGTTTTGAGGCTTATTTTCTCAAAGCCTCCTTTCAAAGGACATCAAAAAAGGCACCTTCTATTGTAGCATAAAATGTCTATCTCTAAAGAGCTTTCTTTCTGCAAAATTAAATCCTTTAATTAAAATATTCCTAGGACCTTACAGTTGTAACCATGCAGTCGAGTCTGAAGTGGAAATGGTGGTGTGTAGTGGGGCAGAGGAGAGAAAAGGTAAATCAGTCAATTAGCTGACTATTAAGTGCTCACTATGTTCAAGTCCCAAGGGAAACATGAGGGAGACAGAAAATAAAAAAAAAACAATCTTTATCCCTCAGAAATAAATACCCAGATGACTCCTTGACATTTTCAGGATGTTCAGGGCTCATGGAGGCAAGGCAAGTTCTGAGACCCATTAGTTGTCCTCAACAGAAGGAGTTTCTGACCCAGCAGAGAATGCGGATATGAAATACCCAGTTGGTGACATCTCTGGATCCTGCTCATTGAGCACAAGTCTCTTCCTTCCCTCCCTTGGCTGCTTTGCATGGCCCCCTCCCAGGAGATGAGACCATCTGAGGAGAAAAGCTTTAAACAGGAAGCTGGTGGAGGAGATACTGGGCAGCCAGAGCTCAGGCACATGGAGATGGAGTTTCAGGCTCAATTCTTGTGTTTCCTGTTACTTTGGATTCCAGGTGAGGGAGAAAGAAAGCCTGATATCCTGTTTTTCTGAGCCCATTGATGCCTTGAGTCTCTTTTGTCCCTATATATGGAATTTAGAAGTGTATGGAATTCTATGAAACCATGGGGAAATTTGACCTCTTGGAGTCCATCAGGAGGGTTGGGGCTGGTTCAATAGTGATTCACCATAACTTATAATAGAGATATCTGCTACAGATACTACTCTTTATATCCATCACTGATTATCTTATATCTGTGATTCCAGCTGTCAGAGGGGTCATTGAGCTGATCCAGACTCCAACCTTCCTGTCAGTGTCTCCAGGAGAAGAGACTGCCATCATATGCAAGGCTAGTCAGAGCCTCCTCCATACAGATAACAAAGATTATCTTTTCTGGTACCAAAAGAAACTTGGACAGCATCCTCAGCTCATCATTAAACATGCTACCACCCTCTTGCCTGGGGTCTCCTCCAGATTCATTGGTAGTGGGACCCAGAAAGATTTCACCCTCATAATTAGTAGCATGGAGGCTGAAGATGTTGCGGAATATTATTGTCTTCAGACTTACCGATTACCTCCCACAGGACTTCAGCCCTGAGCAAAAACCTCCCTTGGCAGCTGATGGGTACAGCTTGGTTGTATGGCTTCTCCTTCCCCTCGCAGTTGGGAGCTGGGTCTCTTCTAGGGCATGTGTTCAGAAGAAGGGTTTGTACCTTCAGGGGAGGGTTGTGGAGCTGGGTATGGTTATTTCCCCCATCCCTCAACCATTTCTCCCTCCTTTTCACATTTCTACTCTTTTAGTGTAGCTTTCCTTTCTCTGGAGGTACAAGGGACCTGCCCAGACCCAATTGATCTCATAGTCAGAGGGAGGCTTGAGTCATCCCAGTTCCCAGCAGATTTAGAGTAACCGTCAGACTCCAAGAACAGAAACTATATTACCCTTAGGCTTTTTGTTTTCTCTGACATGGAATATTGAGGGGAAATGAATTTGTAGTCAGAGGTAGATATGAGTTTGAATGTAGAGTTGGCTAATTATTAGATCAGTGACTTTGGACAATATTATTAACCTTTAGGAGACTCATTTTGTCAATTTGTAGAGTATAGATGTTTGATTAGATGGGCTTTCAAAGTCCACCATAGTGCTATGAATCAGGCAGCCTGAACCTTCTGGGACCCAATATCAACGCCCAACTCAAGGTTGGACATGAAGGAGTCTTGAACACCTCCCTCCTTCACTGGACTTCAGACTTTGTTAATCTTTCTGGGCTCATTCCTCAAAGATTAGCATACTCTCATCTGGTCACATTCTCAGCTCAGCCATTCTGGACCTCTTCCTTTCCCCCACTGTCTGCTTTCTTCCTCCTGTCTCCGCAGTACCCCACTCCAGATCTTACCCACATTTTCTTTGTGATTGTCCTCTCTAGAAATAGCAAGTTTCCTTTTATCTTAAACATTTCCCTTTCTCCTTCCATCTTCTGGTCCTCATTGAGACCTGGTTCATTCAGACAAGCTTTGCCAAAAACTGCTCTATCCAAAATTACCAATAATTTCTAGTTGCCCAATCCAATGGACTTGCCTTCGACCTCATCCTTCTTTTTAAAATTTAAACCCCTATCTTTCATCTTAGAATCAATACTATGTATTGGCTCTAAGGCAGAAGAGCAGAAAGGGCTAGGCAATAGGGGTTAAGTGACTTGCCCAGGGTCACACAGCTAGGCAATAGCTGAGGTCACATTTGAACCCAGAACCTCCTGTCTCTGGACCTAGCCCTCTATCCCCTAAGCCACCTGTTGGTACCCAGACTGTGAAATTCTTAAAGGCAAGGTTGTTTTCTTCCTTTCTTTGAAACTCTAGTAAATAGCACATTGCCTGGTACATAGCAGATACTTAACAAATGCTTATTGACTTGACTTTTCCCATACCTGACTAATAGATGTAAATTGTGCATAAATATCATGCTTATCCAATATGCTTTTAAAATGACCAGGATAGGATTCTAACTTACATTCTCAGACTCTAAAATAAGGCCACTTACTTTGGACAGAAGCAGAGAGGGCAGGAAAAGGATAGTCATTAAACACATATTAAGTGCCTGGCCACTGAGCTAAGCACTGAGAATACAATTAAGAAGCAAAAAGAAAAGACCGTTCCTGCCCTCAAAGAGCTTAGTTCTAAGGAAGAAAAGACCACACCTAAGGGGAGCTTAGAGGAGAGGGAGAAAGTACCTTATTGAGGAAAAGATGTGAGAGTAATTCTCTTTAAAGTAAGTAACACACCTGGGCTAGAGGTAAGCAGGGTTGGCATGAGTATTTCCTTCAAGTCAAGTTTAAGGGAAAACTCATCAATCAGAAGAAAAGGACTACAGACAAAGCAGAAGGCTACTTGGGACAGAGGTGGAATCCTTGGGGTCAGAGCCAGAAGCCATCCGTGGCAGGTTCAGACCAAGGCCATCATTTCCCCTTTCTTCTCTCCCCATTCCTTTCCCCATCTTCCCTTTTCCATTTGGGTTAGTCTCTGCTAACCAAAAACTACAAACAATTTTTCAGTGCCCTCAAGACTATCTATGGGCCATTAAAACCCACCACCACTCCCTTGCTATCCTCTGACAGTGACACTCTCATAAAAGATAAAAAAGGCATCAGCAACAGGTGGAAAGAACACTTCAGTCAGCTTCTCAACTGATCCTCTTCAGTCAACCAAAGCGCCCTTGACTAGATCCCCCAAAACCGCACCATTGAACAACTTGACATACTTCCTTCAATAGAAGAAGTCCAAAAAGCCATTAAACAAATGAGTGCAGGCAAGGCACCCGGTAAAGACAGGATCCCAACCGAGGTGTACAAGGCCTTAAATGGAAAGGTGCTCCAGGCATTCCACATAGTACTGACCAGCATATGGGAAGAGGAAGACATGCCCCCAGAACTCAGAGATGCCTCCATCGTAGCCCTATACAAGAACAAAGGCTCACGAACAGCCTGTGACAACTACAGAGGCATCTCACTACTCTCCACTGCTGGAAAGATCCTCACCCGTGTTATACTCAACAGACTCCTGTCATCTGTTTCTGAGCAGAACCTGCCTGAATCACAATGTGGCTTCCGACCAGATCGCAGCACCATCAACATGGTCTTCACGGTGAGGCAAATGCAGGAAAAATGCCTTGAGCAGAACCTGAATCTCTACATTGTCTTCATAGACCTGACGAAGGCGTTCGACACAGTGAACAGGGACACATTGTGGGTGATCCTTAACAAGCTCGGTTGCCCAGCAAAATTCGTCAAACTGATCCAGCTCTTTCATGTCGACATGACAGGGGAAGTCCTATCTGGTGGAGAAACTTCCGCTCGCTTCAACATCTCCAATGGCATGAAACAAGGCTGTGTCCTTGCTCTGGTACTATTCAACCTATTTTTCACCCAAGTATTACAACATACTGTGATGGATCTAGACCTGGGCATCTACATCAAATACCTACTGGATGGCTCACTATTTGACCTTCACCACCTGACTGCAAAAACAAAGACAACAGAGAGACTCATCCTGGAATCTCTCTTTGCAGATGACTGTGCTCTCATGGCCCACCAAGAAAATCATCTTCAAACCATTGTGGACAGGTTCTCCACCGCAACAAAACTGTTTGGCCTGACTATCAGCCTCAGCAAAACAGAGGTGCTCTTCCAACCTGCACCAGGGAGGCCAACAAACCAGCCGTGCATTACAATTGATGGCACGCAGCTTTCTAACGTCAACACTTTCAAGTACCTGGGCAGCACCGTTGCCAGCGATGGGTCCCTAGACCATGAGATTAATGCCAGGATCCAAAAGGCCAGCCAGGAACTTGGGCGGCTGCGCTGCAAAGTCCTCCAACACAGAGGTGTAAGCACTGCGACGAAGCTCAAAGTGTACAACGCAGTGGTCCTCAGCTCGCTCCTGTACAGTTGCGAGACATGGACACTGTACCAGAAGCACATGAAGCAGCTGGAGCAATTCCACCAACGCTCTCTCCAGTCAATCATGAGGATCCGATGGCAGGACCAAATCACCAACCAGGAAGTCCTTGACAGAGCCAACTCCACCGGCATCTAAGTCATGATCCTCAAAACCCAGCTACGATGGTCTGGACACATCATCCCCATGGATCCACAGCAAATACCAAGACAGGTATTCTTTTTTTTTTCACTTTAAACATTATTTTATTTGGTCATTTCCAAACATTATTCATTGGAAACAAAGATCATTTTCTTTTTCTGCCCCCCACCCCCTTCCCACCACCTCTCCCATAGCCGGTGCACGATTCCACTGGGTATCACATGTGTTTTTGGTTTGAACTCATTTCCATGTTGTTGGTATTTGCATTAGAGTGTTCATTTAGAGTCTCTCCTCAGTAGTATCCCCTCTCCCCCTGTAGTCAAGCAGTTGCTTTTCCTTGGTGTTTTTACTCCCATAGTTTATCCTCTGCTTGTGGATAGTGTTTTTTAGATCCCTGCAGATTGTTCAGGGACATTGCATTGATACTAATGGAGAAGTCCATTACCTTCGATTGTACCACAGTGTATCAGTCTCTGTGTATAATGATTTCCTGGTTCTGCTCCTTTCGCTCTGCATCACTTCCTGGAGGTTGTTCCAGTCTCCATGGAATTCCTCCACTTTATTATTCCTTTTAGCACAATAGTATTCCATCACCAACATATACCACAATTTGTTCAGCCATTCCCCAATTGAAGGGCATCCCCTCATTTTCCAATTTTTGGCCACCATAAAGAGTGCAGCTATGAATATTCTTATACAAGTCTTTTTCCTTATTATCTCTTTGGGGTACAAACCCAGCAGTGCTATGGCTGGATCAAAGGGCAGACAGTCTTTTAGTGCCCTTTGGGCATAGTTCCAAATTGCCCTCCAGAATGGTTGGATTAATTCACAACTCCACCAACAATGAATTAGTGTCCCCACTTTGCCACATCCCCTACAACATTCATTACTTTCCATAGCTGTCATGTTAGCCAATCTGCTAGGTGTGAGGTGATACCTCGGAGTTGTTTTGATTTGCATCTCTGATTATCAGAGATGTAGAACACTTTTTCATGTGCTTATTAATAGTTTTGATTTCTTTGGCTGAGAACTGCCTGTTCATGTCCCTTGCCCATTTATCAATTGGAGAATGGCTTGATTTTTTGTACAATTGATTTAGTTCTTTGTAAATTTGGGTAATTAAACTTTTGTCAGAGGTTTTTATGAAGATTGTTTCCCAATTTGTTGCTTCCCTTCTGATTTTAGTTACATTGGATTTGTTTGTATTTTTAATTTGATGTATTCCAGATTATTTATTTTGCATTTTGTGACTTTCAAAGTCTTGCTTGGTTTTAAAGCCTCTCCCGTCCCAAAGGTCTGACATGTATACTCTTCTGTGTTTACCTAATTTACTTATAGTTTCCTTCTTTATGTTCAAGTCATTCACCCATTTTGAATTTATCCAGGACAGGTATTCTATGGTGAACTGTCAGCTGGACTCAGGAAACAAGGCTGACCAAAGAAAAGATACAAGGATCAGCTAAAGTCCAACTTGAAGTGTGCTGGCATTACACCAAAGCAACTAGAACTCGCTGCCTCTGACAGAAGCAGCTGGCGAACCCACATTCACCATGCCACCACCACCTTTGAAGATGAGCGACGTCGACGTCTTGCCACTGCGCGTGAATGCCGACACCAGGCCACAACTGCACCTCCCGTAACAAATGGTGTCCCATGCCCCATGTGCCACAAACTCTGTGCCTCAGTCTTTGGACCTCAAAGCCACATGAGAGTACATCAATAGATGATAATGCACAAAGACAATTGTCATTCTCGGTCACCAAGAGACTACCACTAGTCTCTGCTAATCCTTTCTTAATGTCCATGTCCTCCTGTTTCTCTCTTCCCTAGCTCTACACCTCTCAGAGCATGTATTTTTATTTTATAAATGAAGAGACTGGCTTGGGAGTGTTAGGGACTTGATTAAAGGCGTGCAGGTAGTCAATAGTCTCTAGCTGGGAATAGGCTTCAGCTCTTTCTTTATCTCTATTCCATTCCCTTTCCCATCTCTCCTGGGATTCCCACTCATTTTCTAGGTCTTTCTTATTCTCTTGGGTAGAATTTTGGATTTGTGTAATTATGAGAGACAGAGAAAAGGTCTGATTCTTCTTGAGTGATCCTTGAGGGGTATGGTCTGGGTCTTGAGTGGGTGATGCACCTCAGTGTTTGGGTAATTACCAATATGTGTAATAATGAAGGCTTATTGTTATTCTACATTTTTGTGATTTCAGATGCTAGTGGGAAAAGGGGGTGACCCAGTCTCCAGCCTTCCTGTCTGTGTCACCAGGAGAAATGATCACCATCACCAGTGGGACCTGTGAGAGTGTCATCATAGGCAGTAGGGTACCAGATATTTAAACTGGTACAAGGTATGGTACAAACAGAATCCTGGACAGACTACTAATCTCATAATTCAGTAGTTTCAGCCCTCTTGCCTGAGGTCCCCTCTTGGTTCAGTAACTCTGGGTCTGGGACAGATTTCATTCTTACAATCAGTTCAATGGAGGCAAAAGACATTGAATATTATTGTCAGCAGGATTAGAATTTGTTCCCACAGTGCTCCAGCCTTGAACAGGTCAGTTGGGCAGTTAAATTCAACTGTCTTGTCTACTTCTCTTCCCCTGAAGCTATGACTAAGGCAGTGACTCTAGGCTTGCTGAGTCTCTGCTTTTTCCATGACGAGAAGCTGCAGACCTTCAGGACTGAGCCCTTCCTTCCCATGAGATCAAAAGCCACTACCCCAGCCCAAGTCTAGCAATGATGTGCCTAGGATCTGACAGCTAAACATCCGAGTTCCATTTTTTGTGTAGAGAACAGAAAGAAGGTCAGACAAACACAGAAAAGCAAAACAGCTTTGAAAGTTTCAGTTGAACTCATTATATACTTAAAAAGAAAGTTGAGCTGAATATATTAAAACATTCAGTTTCATATATAATCTATTTGGTGTGTGAAGTTCAGAGTAAAAATAAACTTAAAAATAAAAAAGTCCTTTAGTTAAAAAAATTACAATTCACTTATTTTTAGCATTTTTTTGTTTTTCAACTTTGAGTTCCAAATTCTATTCCTCCCTCTTACCCCTTTCCTACTCATTGAGAAACCAAGCACAATGATATCAATTACACAATGAAATCATGCAAACTACCTTCATATTAGCCATATTTCAAAAATAAACAAAAACATCCCCTCTGCATATACATGCAAAAAGTGAGAAAATTATATATCAATTTGCATTCAGAGTTCCATCATGAGTCCTTCGAAATTATTTTGGATTAAGTCTTTCATAGTTGATCATCCATATGACGTTGCTGTTATTGTGCATAATAATGTTCTGGGCTTTTTTACTTCACTTTGCATCAGTTCATATAGTCTTATCATGTTTTTCTGAAGCCATACTCCATGCATTTCTCATAGGCACAATAGTTCTTATTCAGCCATTCTCCAGTTGATAAGCATCTTTTTCATTTCTAATTCTTGTTGCCACAAAAAAAGCTGCTTTAAATATTTTTGTACAAACAGGTCCTTTCCCTTTTGGTTTTACCTCCTTAAGGTAGAGGCCCAATAGTGGTATTGTTGGATCAAAAGTGTAGCTGTATAGCCCATTGAGCATAGTTCCAAATTGTTCTCCAGAATAATCGGACCAGTTCACAACTCTATCAAACGTTTATTAGCATACCTATTTTACCTCATCCTCTCCAGAATGTATCATTTCTGATAGATCGATTTCTTCTTCTGAAAAATGCTTGTTCATGTCCTTTGATCATTTATCTATCCTGGAATGACTCTAATTTTTATAAATTAGACTCAGTTCCCTTTATATTTGAAAAATGGAGCTTTTATCAGGAAAACTCACTGAAAGCATTTTTATATTATTTCATTACCTATGGTACCTTTTAATATAATGTAGTTTCCCTGATTCCCTCTTTTAATTAGATCTATTTTTGATTTTGCTTTGTCTCAGTTCATGATTGCCTCCCCTGCCTTTTTAAACTCAGTTAAAGCTTAATATATATGACTCCTCCCCTTTATTTTAAATCTGTGTATGTCTTCCTGTTTCAAGAATCTCATAAACAATATATTATTGGATTCTGGCTTCTAATCCATTCTGCTGCTTCCATTTCATGAATGAACTCATCTCATTCCCATTCACAGTTATGATTATTAATTGTGTGTTTCCCTCCATCCTATTTTCTTTTGTTTATCTTTCTCTCTTATCTTATCCCCCCTCAAAATTCTATTTTGCTTCTGACCACTACCTCTCATAATCTACCCTTGTGGCATGCACTACAGACAGACCTTCATCTCAGTATTATAGACCTGATCTATGTCTTAGTGTATATTTATTAATTTTAAATATAATTTAAAATGCATCATATTCTCCTTTGACCATTCTTAGCAGTCTTGTTGACTGTATGGGCCCTCAATGGCAAATTTGACAATCTATTCCTGCAACTATTTCAGAACTTCAAGGTTCTCTGCCCTGTATGGTATGGAATGATTGTCTTGTTCTCTTACTTAGCCCTTGGCTGCTACCTTTAGGATCTCTTACCCTTGGCCTCTCCTGGAATTCCTTTCCCCAATTGCCATCTACGCTCTTCCATCCCTCACATAACCTACTGTTGCCTCTTTCTCCATTTTTCTGCTTTTGGTGATTCTGTGATTGCAGAACATTGGATGTTTTAAGAAATCGAGACTGGATTCTCTGGAGGACAGGCCATCTTCTTTCCTAGTGTAACCGTTGCTGACCCATATGGCCCATCCTCTATGTCCTGAATGACACAAATGGGTTGGAGAACTCTCTTGGAAGCACACCTTTCATGGGGGATGTTCATGGACAAGAAGCTTGTGGTGTCTGTCTTTTTCCTTCTGACTCCATAAGGAAGTGATTTGAACCCCAAGAACTTGGTGTCATGAAGTCTTCTATCACTTAACTAAATTTCTCCTTGGTATTTACATTCCTAATCACAGTTGTGACTCATGAAGTAACTATATTATTCTTAGTAGGAGCCACGTGTGATGCAGTGATACCATAGAGAGACACAGAAGTAGATTGATGTCCGTGCAAATGTTCAACAATCAAGTCTCTGAAAAAAATAGTAAACATACTTTCAAGCTTAATCTACAGCATTAACATTTCCTTCCATAACTTTCTTAAGTCTAGACAATCACTAAAACAATGAATCAAGATCTGAATTGTAGCATTTGTCAATTTCTGAGGGTTAAACGTACCCTCTGAAAGTTTAACATGGGAAGATTCTATTCTGGTTCATGGCCCCTTTTATATCTTTAGGTGATTCAGAGATTATGAGAATAGGGAAGGGTCTGAGATGAATGGGGTAACCCAGCACAGAGGGGGTCACTTGTCTAGGTCAGGGTTCTGGGAAGCTCAGTGGGTGAGGTTCCTGAAGTCTGTCCTTTGAACAGAAAACCTTCCTCTCTCCACTGCAAATCACTTTGCATGATCCATCCCTAGGAGATGAGGCCACCTGATGAGAGCAGCTATAAATGGGCCACTGTGGCAAGAGACTGTTGGGTGGTAGAACTCAGGCACATGGAGATGGGGCTCCAGGCTCAGCTACTTTGTCTTCTGGTACTCTGGATCCCAGGTGAAGGAGATCTCACCTTTGGTCACATACTGTTTCTGGGTTCCCATTGTGCCTGTGGTTGCAATTTTGAATGTCTGTATGTGGTTCTGAGGAGACAGAGGGATCAACAGGCTTATCTCAGGTGATCCAGGTTTAGGGGAGGTCAGGTTCTGGTTCCTAAGTGTGCCATTCAATTTTATTTGGTCTTGGCAGTTGCAAAAATATATGCACTCAAGTTCATCACTATTGTTTTTGGTTTTATGATTTCAGGTGCCAGTGGACAGATTGGGGTGACCCAATCTCCTGCCTCCCTGTCTGCATCTCTAGGAGAGAGAGAGTCACTATTAACTGTAGGACCAGTCAAAGCACCAGTAGCTATTTACACTGGTACCAACAGAAACCAGGACAGGCTCCTAAGTTCATCATTAGAAGTATTTCCACCCTCCAGCCTGGAGTCCCTGCCAGGTTCAGTAGCAATGGCTCTGGGACAGATTTCTCCGTCAGAATCAGCAGTGTGGAGACTGAGGATGCTGCAGTCTATTACTGCCAACAAAGTGCATCTGATTCCCACAATGCTCTATCTTCAAACATAAATCTCCCCAGGTCAGATGAAAAATAAAGTTCAGCTCTTTCTGCTGCTTCCCATTTACCTGCAACTGTCACTTAGGTAGCATTTTAGGGCTTGTTTAGATGTAGCATCTGCTGTGGTCAGGGAGAGATTTGTGGGGTTCAGGTTAGCTGCGTGCTGGGTATTCCTCCCTGATTGGAGTGACAGATACTTGGTACTGAGCCCACTCCTCCCTTTAGATCTTGCCCTTGGGACCCAGGATCAGCTTTGGGGTAACTGTCAGAGAAAGACCTGCCCCTAATGCCAAGCAGGGATGTTAGAGCAGTTTATTGGAGTCTATGAATAGGAATGATACTGTGTTCAGACATAATCTATTCAAGGTTCACTTTATTTTCTTTTCTTCTTCCTTTTTCACCTCCTTTTCTCCCATTTGCTGGTCCCTACCAATGTGCTAGAGAAAGGAATGGCAAACCACTCCAGTATTTTGGCCAAGAAAACCTCAAATGGGATCACAAAGTTGGACCCAATTGAAATAACTGAAAATAACTGAAAAATAACTAATCCTTTCTCAATCTCCTTAGGCTGAGGCCACAGTCCTCTTATTCCTCCCTCCTGATCTTTACATCTCTCATAATACTTATTCTAATTGTATAAATGAGGAAATAATGTCTGAGAGATGTTAGTGACTTCCCTAAGGTCAGATAAGTAGATGATCATGGAACTGAGATCTCTTCATTTCCATTCCACTAACTTTTCTGTTGACTCATGTTACTTTGAATGAGTGACAAACCCAAACCCCACCCTGCTATCCCTCTCTGCTCTCTTATTCCTATCCATTTGGATATTGCCATTCCCTGGCCCTATTCTTTTCTCTTTGCCCCTTTCATTGCATCTGAATGCCTGCTTTGGTGAGGCCAAGTCAACAAAATCCTTCCTCGTTTCTAGACTTCTTCCTATCTCACCCATTCCATCATTTTGTAGTCGGAAAACCTTGACTCTTTCAGAAACTGTTGGCTCCCCAGCCACCCTCTTCACCATTGGATACTCTTTCTCTAAAGACTACCCCTTTCTGAACTGTGGGAGTAGAAATGCAGAAGAAAAATATGATGTATCACCTGCTTATATGGGTATAGGATTTGGGGTTTGGTTTTAAAAGATTACTACAAAAATAAATAATATGGAAATAGGTTTTGAGTGATAATGCATGTATAATCCATGGAACCAGCCTTGGGAGGGGGAAGAGAAAAGGAGAGGGAAACAAGAAGAATCATGTAAACTCTGGAAAACATTTTAAAATAAAATTTTATTTAAAAAAAGAATACCCCTTTCCCCAAATACATTGGTCCAGGAGAATGCATAGGCATACTTCTTGCTCCTCCAAAGCTTCTCTCTGAGGCCATTATTCAATCATCTCCCCTTTTGAAGTTCATTCAATCCATCTGGATAATGCTGCCCATATCCTTCCTGCATCTAGGCCATTCTTTCTCCTTTTTTTAAACTTCATTAACTGGACCATAGTTTTCCTCTTCCCTCTAACCACTAACCAACTTCTGAGAGACTTCAGGATATCATTTTGATGTTTCCTCAAAAAACCCAGCTGCCATCTACAGGAATGGTCATATTTTAGCCCTCATCATCATCACCACTATGCTACTTTCATGTTCCTTAACTCTAAAATTCCCCTCTTTTGATCCTAATATCTGATAGAATATTATGTCAGTGTCTGCCTCACCACTACAGAAGGTATTATAATATTATACGTATGAAAGCTCTATATAGTTTTGGAGTGGCTCCTCTGGGGGTACTGCCCTAATCTGTACTGGGAATCAGAGGTTGGGGTCTTCAAATGGTTGGATGACTATATATTTTCTCAAAGTTCTAGAAGTAACTAGGTTGCCATACTTACCATTAATTGGTTGCTTGATTTTGGGGAATTGTTAACTGGTTAATTAATATCCAATCCAATAAACATTTATTAAGCATCTATAATGTGAAGGAATGTGTTGTCTTCTGTTAATATAACCCGTGTTCCCCTATTGTTTCTGCTGCCCTGCCTGGTTTCAACTCCATACAACAAGCTACTCCACCTCAAGGTATGTGGAAGAGAGAGAAATTGGGAAAGCATGCAACAAGGCAGAAATAGCTGGGACTGATGACCTGTTATTCAAATGAGAGTATTCTTTTTGGAATGTGACCAGGAGAAGCAGTTGGAGGAAGGAACAGACCAACTGAAGGGTTATGTCTTTAACCTTGAAGACAGAAAGGAGAGGTTGTCTTTGACTGTGAAGACAGAAGAAAGAAGGAATGAAAGAAAATAGACTAATCTTTAGTTATCAATTACCAATCAAAATAGTCCCTTATTACAGGTACCCACTCTAGGCCCTGGCACAGATGCCTAATAAATGTTTATTAGACTGGATATTAATTAACCAGTTAACAATACTGTCAAAGAGGCATGCGTGGAAAGGACATCATCTGTCAGTCAAGTGAACATTCCATTTTGGAATGTTACCGGGAAAAACAGTTGGAGCTAAGCCAACGACTGAGAGGCATTTGGACTGGGCTTCTGGTCTGGGCTTTGGCTGGTGGCTGATGGTGGAGAAGAAGCTGAGGCTTTTGGCTTCTGACAGAGGTGGAGAAGAACCTATTTATATCTCTGGGGCTGGCTAGCTGGTAAGAAGAAAAAAGAAGAAGAAGGAGGAGGAGGAGGAGAAGGACAAGGACAAGAAGAAGAAGAAGAAGAAGAAGAAGAAGAAGAAGAAGAAGAAGAAGAAGAAGAAGAAGAAGAAGAAGAAGAAGAAGAAGAAGAAGAAGAAGAAGAAGAAGAAGAAGAAGAAGAAGAAGAAGAAGAAGAAGAAGAAGAAGAAGAAGAAGAAGAAGAAGAAGAAGAAGAAGAAGAAGAAGAAGAAAGAAAGAAAGAAGAAGAAAAGACAGTTGTCCTCCTCTCTCTCTGACTGACTTTGTTTCACACTTGTGAAAGAATTGCCATTTCTCCCAATATCCTCCTAACCAAGGCTCCGTGTAGATAATAGGGAAAACTCCATCCCTCTTACCTTATCTTCCATCTTTTCTGTTTTCCTTAGTAAACCCTTACTTGAGTTAAAGAAGAGAAAAGGGTATTTTCTCTAAAGCATCATAGTTCACCCCAAGTGACTTATAGGAGAAAGAAGAAGGGGGAGGGGAATCTGAAAGGCTTCTGAAGAGGGGAGGGAGATTGAAGAGAGAGGAAATGGGAGGTATAAAGAGGAAGGGTAGGCAAACTTGATCCATTAGTTATCCAGAATCAATTAATATACACCCTCAAGTATCTATCTATTACAATACCCAGCTGGCTTTGGTGGAGCTTAAAATCTTGCTAGTTTCCTGAGTGATTCCATTAATTTAAGATCACGAAAGAAAGACTACACCAAGAAAGATCTACAGGAACTGATGCAGAGCAAAATAATCAGAACTGAGAGAACATTGTACACAGTAGCAGTAATATTTTAAGATGGCCATCTGTGAAAACTTGGCTTCTCTCAGAAATACAATGATCTGGGACAATCCTGAAAGACTTATGATGGGAAATGCTATCCACTATTGGAGTTGTCTTTCACATCAGTGTATTCATGACTTTATTTTGGGATTTTAGTTACATATGAGTGTGATAACAATGACCAATATGGAAGTGTGTTTTCCATGACAATGAAATATTTTAAAAAATATACACCAGGAACAGAAGTGATCCCTACTCATGGACACATGACAGCTTGGTGGATACACCAGGCAGGGAAAATGAAGAGAAGCTATCTTCTAAAATCTTTTGTATAAATATTCAATTCTGGCCCTGAAGTTAAATAAATAAATAGGTTTTCATTGTCACATATTAGACTATCAGGAAACAGTAGAAGAATACTTTCACTATGAAATGGGGAGAAGGGCTCCTTCATTGTACATGACTTGATGTAGACTCATCTAGCTTCCACATGAGTTGGAATCCAGCAGGCCATATTGTACATGCTCTAAAGAAAGGTCTCCCATTGATCATTCCCCCATTACATTATCCTTCACCCTTATGTTCTCCAGGCCTACCTTCTTTTCCCATTTTATCACTCCTACTTTGTTCTCACTTTATTTCCATCTCAGTTTTGACTCAATGGTTGACTGGTTCATTTTATTATTTCTATCCACAGATATTTTGCCTTCTTGTCATATTTGTACTTGTACATCTCCAAAAATTTCAACCTTAGGTTATCCCTACATCTTTCTCCTGGCCAACTGTTAATGTTGGCTCTTGAGCTGTAGTTTTTGAGTTAGTACCCACAGAGTATTCCTTGAAACTCAAAGGCAATAGCCATCCTTTGGAGAGATGGCTCCCAGAGTGGGTGCTTAGGGACTAAGGAGAACTACTTGGGTTCCTATAGATTCCTTCCAATTAGAATCCATTTCTTCCCCTAACATTGACACTTGCCATGTTCTTCACATCATTGTAAGTTGCCGGTGTCATCTTCTGGACTATCTCCTTTGTTGCCATCTATTGAAAACTCTTTGAATTGCTCTCTGATAGTTCTTTATGGAGTTACTCTATTTTGCTGCCTGCTGGTTCTCCAATGAATTTCAGCTTCTAGGGGACTTCTCTGCAAGGGAGATACTATCATGCGAAGACTTATAGGAACGCAAATTTAGAAATGGAAGTGACTTTAAAAGCCATATTGCCACCTCATTTTTAGATGACAAAACTGAGACCTAGGCAGGAGTGACTTGCCCAATGACACATGTAGGAAATGTCAGGCAGAATCTACATCCAGATTCTCTATATTGCTTTTTCAATGACTTTGTGACCTCCCTTAGATATCTTAGTTCTTTGATGAGTTAGAAGTATAGCAAAAACCACCAATTCAGAATTCCTAGACTTAAATTATGTATATGAATACCATTATGGCCTAAGTCACTAGCCTGTACCCACAAAAATTATTCTGCTTTGAATATTTGGATATTAATTTACCAATCAATAATTCCCAGTTAGCCTTGGTGGATTTCAGACTTTTTAGTATCCTGAATACTGTATCGAGGGAAGATAGAGACTGCAAAATGATTGGCAGGAGCATGTGACTAGAATCTTATGAGCCTTATGAGGAATCTTTGGGATTCAGTTGATTGCAGTCTTTATCTTCCCTTGATACAATACTCCCATTAATCTAAGATCAAGAAAGAAAGACTTCACCAGGAACAAAAGTGCTACCCACTCATGGACACATGGCAGCTTGGTGGAAACACCAGGCTGGGAAAATCAAGAGAAATTATTTTGTCAAACCTGGGAGATTTGCACAGCAAAATTGAAAAGGTGAAGCAACATTGATTCAGGAGTGCTATGAGGTTCAGACAAGAGAATGGATATATGCCTTACTTTCATATTTTACATTATAAAGCACTTTGCACACTTTTACATTTGTTTATATGTACATATATACATATTCATATATGTATAGAAATCCTAGTTATATTTATAATACTTTACCCTACTTGAGTGGGGTTCTCTACACCCATCAAAGTAAAAAGAGGAAAAGGAGCCTCAGGGATCATCTAATCCCACTCTTTTATTTTCTGGAGAAAGAAACTGATGACCATGAACAAGATATCACTCACTGGAGGAAAAGGTGCTTCCTTCTTACTGAATTTGAGGCTAAACTGAGATGGTGTAAAGTAGATCCCTTATTTCACAGATTGTTGGGGCTAGGTGGAGACATTAGAGGACACCTATGCAACATCCTTCTTTATTTTATGGAAAAGGAAACAGTAGGGACTAGATTCCAGAGTTCTTGACTCCCAATCTGATGATTTTTCAGCCAGGTTTCTGAAATTAAGCTTTTTGTCTGTGGACAGCCAGATCTTCCTTTTCTCTCTGGCCCTCTAATCATGACTCAGGAAAGTCAACAGAAGGAGAGATGTGTCAGGTATGCTCAATTATCAGCCCTAACCCTAGGCTGGATTATAGAGCTGCTTTATCAGGGGAAACAGGGATCCAAGTCTCTGAGGCATGGATTTCAGAAAATTGTGTGCACTTATGGCTGCCACCTAAATAACCTCCTTCTACCACCACTCTGGTGCTTGTGACCTTGGCCATTGGCACTGAGGTCTCCCTCTCCCAGTTGTGGCTTCCATCTTTCACCCTCTCACCTGGAGAAAAGAAGCAGAGAAGCCGCAGAGTAATTTTCCCTGTGAGAACAATAAATATCCAGGGCAGTTTTCTCATCCTATCACATTTCCCTCCCCTCTCTCTGTACAGGAAGGAAGGGAAGGAAGGAAATATTAAGTGCCTACAATATTCCAGGTAAGTGTGCCAGGATCTTTATGAATACCTCATTGATACTCACACCAACCCTGTGGCATAGATGTTATTATGTTTTATCTTCATTGTATAGTTGAGGAAACTGAGACAAAGATTAAGTGATTTGCTCAGGGTCACAAAGCTAAATTAAGGTCCAGAGGCCAGTTTTGAACCCAGGTCTCCTGACTCCAGGCCCAGACTTTTATCCATTGTGCTACTAGTTGCCTCATTGTAGCACAAGTGTGCTCAGATCCCTCTAAGTTTCCTACTCTTAGCTACCCTCAGGCAAAGATTTTATACCCTCCTCATTCATTATCCCCCACTTCCCAGCCAAATTCTGGTTCTGAATATGATTGAATAGTGTGACATGAGAGCTAAGAAATCCAATGAAATCAATGGTTGAATGGAAAGTTCCATAGTGCCCTTGAGTGGTTGGTTGTTGTCCCTTGTACTTGAGGAGAACCAAAATGGTGTCAATGGTGATGACTTTTTGACTTCAGCATAAATTGGATTTAACGGAGGCAGAGTTGTACAAAGTCCTCAGTTTCACTCTTTTCCAGAGCCATCCAAGTCCAGTGGCAAGTGTAAAGGGTGAAATTTTGGTTGAGACTGAAAAAAATCTAAATTTAAGTGGTCGGCAAGGGAATTCCCAAATAATAAAATACCCAAGTCAGCTGCCAAATTTTATGGTGATTTAACTGATATAGTAGAGAAGATTTTAAGAAGAAGGAGGAAGGAAGGGGCTAATACTGGATAGGAAGATAGGAGATCTAGAAAGGAAGTTTTGAGTGTGAAGGAGGAAAGAATCAGACTGACCTCCAAAGAGGCTTAGCTAATAATATGCCTGAACCTGAAATCAGCTCCAGGGCAAAACTCACCACTCAACACTCCAAGATGTCAGAATGCTTAGTACACTGCCAGCCAGAGTCGTCTCTACAGGGAAAGAGAAAGAGGCAGAAACTGACATGCCTTATATGGACATTTTTATATCACTTTTCTGCATCTCATCTGTCCCAATGAGGACTTAGCTTGACTTAGGACAGCCCAGAGGTCTGTCCTTTTTTTTTTTTTTTGCACATGTCTGTTGAAGGCCATCTCCTCATATAACTAAATCTTGAGTTTGATGCAGACCTTTCAAAATCTTGTTAAACTGAGTAGGGTGGAGAATGTGGAGTTTCCAAGACCTGATTCTGTTATTCCAAGTATCTCCATCTAAATCAGATCTTTTAAAGAATGGTCTGATTAGGGTGGAATAGTTTTAAAATTCACACAAGACAAGTCACTGGTGGTGGCTTGGATCAAGTGTATGACTTTAGCTTGTTCAACATCTAACGAAGCTCTAAACAGTTAATAGCACACACCTTCAACATTACCTTTATGACCACCAGAACAAATTGTTCTCTTTTACTCTTCCCACCAGGGGAAGTCTTTGCATGCCCATGCATCTACTATATCTACTATGGGTAGATAGTCCACTAACTCACTGGTGGATTGGAGTCCCATATTTTACCCTCAATCTAGTTTAGCCCATATGCCAAGGTGGTTTAATAGGTATGGCTGCTGAGCATGCTATAGCTTCTTGGAGCCACAGGTGAGAGTTAGATGGCATGTGGACAACAAAAGAGGATGAACAGTCTAAAAAGGGCTTAGCATGCCCTCATACCAGTGGTACTGGATTTCCCTGTCTGCCAGGTACAATCCTGCCCTTAGAGGTGCCTTGGGGGGCTGGGACACCCTGAAGTTGGGAACAAACATCCATCCCTTTTTACCTTTACCCAGGCAGGCCACATCTGGAATATTGTGGTCAGTTCTCAGTGACATGGCATATTAAAAAAAGAAAAAAAAACCTTGTTTAAACCCTTACTTTCTGTCTTAGTAACAACTCTAAAATAAAAGAGAAAGGGCTAGGCAATTAGGGTTAAGTGACTTGCCCAGGGTCACACAGTTATTAAGTATCTGAGATGAATTTAAACTCAGATCTTCCTGATTCAGGGCCAATGCTCTGTCCACTTTGCCACCTAGCACCTTGATCATAATTAGAGCTATTTAAAAAGGGGAACAGTCACCTGCAGAGGGAAAGAATTCTCTCTCATTGTAGACCTTTTTAGCTTTTTATCTAGCTAGATATCCATTTATCAGTCAGTCAACATGTTTTTATTAAGCATCCAATATGTGCCAAGTACTATGCTAAGGGCTAGAGATACAGAAACAAGTAAAAGAAAGACAGTCCTTGCCCTCAAGAAGCTTAGGGGAAAATAGGGAAAAATAATACATACAAGGAAGCTAAAAAGCAGAGGTGGGAAATGGGGGTGAAGTCCAGAGTCAGAAACAGAGCCAAAAGATGCTGTAAAGGAGAATTGTGTGCAGGTTCAAGTTGAATTTGATTCCCTTTGCTGTTCTATCCTGCTTTTGGGGTTGTGTGATTCTATAGCATAATAGGGTTTTCAAGGACCTTGGTGAAAGGGAAGAAAGATTTCCATTAGGAAATCACCATCAAAGAAGCCAAGGGGAAAAAAAAACTGATGCATGATAAAGTAGGATTTTGTAAAACTAAAGGGATCTATCCTTTGAACACAAGCTTCCCTGCTCCCTGGGCTGCTTTGCATGACTTCCTCCCAAGAAATGAGGTCTGCTGAGGAGAACAGCTATAAACAGGCAACTGGGGAGGATGCTGGGTTAGCTCAGAGCTTCAGCACATGGAAATGGGATCCCAGGCTCAGCTTCTTTGTCTTCTGTTGCTCTTGATCCCAAGTAAAGGAGGAAGACCAGAGAAAGCATCAAAACCCCATCCTCTGAGCACAGTGAGTCCCTGGATCTCTGTTGTCCCTTAGAGTCCCTTAGACTGTGTGAGTCTTTGTGTGTGACAATGAAGGGCAATGGCTCATTTAGCCCAACAGTTGAGGATAAGATTGGGTTTGGGGTTTCTGTAGGAGTGATTCTCAGACACTTAATAGAGATGGCCTTGAGTGATGTAAATAGATAGGTTTCTCATTACTTATCTTGTCTTTGGAATTCCAGATGCCATTGGGGAGATTATATTGGCCCAGTCTATAGCCTCCCTGTCTGTATCTCCAGGAGAGAGTGTTACCATGTTCTGCAGGGCCAGTCAGGGCATTAGCAATGAAATACACTGGTACCAGCAGAAACCAGGGCAAGCTCCTAAATGCATCATTAAATATGCTTCCTTCTCTGTTCAGTGGCAGTAGCTCTGGCATGGATTTCTCCCTCATAATCAATGGTTTTAAACCTGAAGATATTACAGATTATTACTGTCAGAATGACCACAGCTGGTCTATCACAGTGTTCTATCCCCAAACAAAAACTTCCCCAGGCAGATTGGGTGCTCAGGGAGGCTCTACTGCCTCTGATCCTTCCATCCATGTATTTGTGACAGAGTGTCAGGGGCCATCAAAGCCACACTGTTTGACAAGGTCTCATGTGGAAACCTGAAGTCACAAAGTGGCCCCAAGGAAGGATGGAGTTACCCACTCAGCGCCTCTCTATGTGACTTCTCTCACTAACATCCCTTATTATTGGAATTGCTATGATTATTGTTCTCTCTCTAGCTTCAGGAAAAATAATATGAGAGCAAAATGATTACAGGACTAATGTAGATGTTTCATGTTATTCCCCCAGAACATCACCAAAAGATCATACTTATAGAATTAAACCTAAAGATTCCTTTATACCCACTTAGGTGGAACCCCCCCCCCCCAGGTTAAACTGCTAACAAAGCTGCAGTTAAACAAGCCAGGGACAATAGGTAGATTAATTATCTTCCAGGCACAGGCTGGTACATTACACCTCACTGACTTGTTTTACTAACTAGCCTAGGTAATCTGTCTTAGAAACCTCAGTGAAACATTAAAAAATGATTATCCTGATATTAAAAAATACCTAAAACTGGATTATGTTTTTCTTACCTTTTGACCCCTCAACTTGGCAACAGTGTTTTGTTGATTGTCTCCTAAGAAAGTCTGCTTGATTGTGTATTTGATTAAAAGTAATGAATGATTTTTCTTAGCTTATCCACAAGTCCGAGCACCTCACAGGTTTATGAAGAACTGACCTCTAGCTATCCTGCCTGTGATGAGAAAACATTTATCTTTTGCAAAAACTTTGTGTTTATTGTCAGAATCTGTAGCAACAGTACATAGAATAGCCACAGAATGTTAATTAAATGATTTGTTAAAAGTTAATGTATGACTTACCAATTACCTGTAAGGAATATATATGTTGAATAATGAAGCTGTGTGCTAAGGAAATATGTAACCATTGGGGGGGGGCATAAAAATAAAGACAACCCTGGCCTGGCTGCAACCTGACACTCTTTATTGTCTTCCCATCATTCATTCGGTCCTTTGATGCCACACCTATTCAAGGACTCCCAAAGCTGCAGACAGGGTAGACCCTGAATCCATGGCAACAGAGGTCATAATTCTGGTCTCTAAGTCAAGGGTTTGCTGAACTCAGCAAAGATCTCAGGGGGCTAAAGAGGCTCACTTTCTTGGTCTTCCTGTTCTGCTGATGCTTTTTGCATCCCTCCTTTCCTCACTATCCAATCAAAGAATCCCATACTCTGAGAGGAATGAGGGGACTGCAGGACCATTCCCCAAAAAGTACTATATGGTAATGTCCACATAAGCAATTAATGAAATATATTAAGTTGTGTGCTACACATCTAACGTGTGTTTCCACATTGATTATCTAAATATGGATCGTGGGAAGGCTTTCAGAGTTATCTTGGGAATCTTGCCTACCCTTCTCCAAAAGAGCCTTTAATTCCTGTCTGGGGAGGAGAAGAAGACCAGATATTTTTTACTAAAAAATAGTATCCTGAACTGTTGCTTCCACTTTTATTTTGACTGCATTATTTTTGTTGCTCTAAACTTTATTTTTGCCCTTTCCCCCAGGATAGCATGGAAATCAAATATAAGAATTGAGTCACCTAAAATAAAAGTCAAACCAAGGATCTTTAATCAAGTTAAAAGTCAATAAAATAAAATCCAAAAATCATTCACCTTCCTGGAGCCCAAGTATCATCACACAAGTACCCATAGGAGGTTGGGGTTCTTTGAGAAGGTGTACAAGTCTGGCATTTAATCCATCTGTCCCCTTAAATATTATAGGGATAAGGGTATGATTTTTAGGTTCAAGTTGCTTCTCTGGTCATTGTTAAAGGGAGAGAATAGTCCAAGATTACACATACATATTTGATTCCTATCCACAAAATGTTACATATTAAAAAAAGATCCTCACATATAATAAATGATGAAACTTATTGATACAAGCAAAGAGAGGCCAGACATTAGAATAGTTATAGAGAAGGGCAACTAGATGGTTCCATGAATAAAGAGGCAGACCTAGAGATGGGAGGTCCAGGGTTCAAATTTGACCTTAGACATTTCCTAATTGTGTGACCCTGGGCAAGGCACTCAATAATCTACTCATCTGTCTTGGAACCAATACACAGTATTGATTCTAAGATGGAAGGTAAGGGTTTAAAAAAATTAGAAAGAAATAGCACATGTTATTTATGAAGGCCAGAGTACCTGAAAAGTATCATCTCTTTTAGACTGGACATTATGCCTAGTTTAATGCACTCTAGAATGGAAGAATTATAGACTGAGAATAGAATCATTTTTCCCTTTTAGGTTTGTGTCTTGAGAGACTCTGTCACCACAATAGCTTTTAATACAAGGATTATTTTTTTTTTGCTTGCTTACTCTTTTGGCCTGCTTCCTGACTTTGGAACTATTTTTCCCAATTCTCTCTACCCCTTCTCCTAAATCATTTTCTCTTTCTTTCTTGAAAAAGAACCAGCATCTTCCATATTCAATTGTTTGCTAAGTCTTATCCATTCCTCTTTACAATCACAAAATTATCCCTTCTCTCCACTTATGTGGACATCATCCAATTTCTAGATTTTATTATCATTTTTCTGGAGTAATGTCTTATCCGTCTTTTTTTAAACCCTTATCTCCAGTCTTAGTGTTGATTCCATGGCAGAAGAACAGCAAGGTCTAGGCAGATGGGGTAAGTGACTTGCCCAGGATCACATAGAGAGGAAGTGTCTGAGGTCAGATTCAAGCCCAGGTTGTTGTTGTTCAATATTTTTCAGTTGTGGCCAACTCTTCATGAGCTCATCTGAGATTTTCTTGGTGTTTTGCAATTTCCTTCTCGATGTCATTTTACAGATGAAGAAACTGAGGCAAACAGGCTTAAGTGACTTGTTTGGGGTCATAGAGCTAGGTTGAGGTCAGAATTGAACCCAAGAAGATGAGTTTTCCTGACTTTAGATCTGGCACTTGTGTGTCACCTAGCTTCCTCCTATCTTTCTAATGATCATTTAACTTCCACTTCCCTCCCTTTCCCTCCACCTTCAATCTATCCTCAACATAGTTTCCAAAATAATCTTCTTGAGATTATTCTGATGCAAAAAAACATTCAGAGATTCTCAATTGGCTCTTGGATAAAAAATAAACTCACTTTAGTAATTTAGGGCACGTGAAACAAAGAATTTCCAGCATTAGACAGCAGATGATAGATACTGTTGACCTGCCTAAACTTCTCTGAGAGATGTGATGTTATTTGAAATCTTGATTTTCAAGTTGATTCAATTCAAATATAAAGCTTTGCTGGACACTCGGACACTTCAAATCCAGAAACTAATGAACAAATGAACATTGAACACATATAATGCTCAGCCTTAGCCTCAAAGTTGCAGGATTTTTTGTGTGATCTTAAATCAATCATTTTACCTACCATTCAATTTCCTTATCTGGAAAAAAGAGTAGGTTGACATTTTATGCTATAAATTACAGTACATTTCAATTGAAATTTATTCTTGCCTTCAGCCTACCTTTCAAGCCTTATTATACATCTCTCCCCTTCATGCACTGAGTCAGCTAGTCAAATATTATTTTGATTTTTCTTCACATTCAACATTCATTTCCCATCTCCATGCCTTTCCACTGATTCTCATGTTTATAATATACCTTCTTTTCACTTCTTTATTTTCCTCTAAACTTTGACTCAAGCTTGCCCTGCCAAATGAATCTTTTCTTATTCTCTCTCCATAATTTTTTCTCCACAAAAATTAACCATCTATCTAGTTTGCACATCAGTTGTCTATATCTACATGAAAATGAAAATAAAGCAAAAAATGTTATGCCTCAGTGTGCATTCAGACTCACAATCTGTTCAATCCTTGGAGGTGAATAGCATTTTTTATCATGTCTTTTGAGATTTTCTTTTTCCACTGAATTGCTCAGAATAACTAAATCATTCATAGTTATTTACCATACAATATTTTTGTTCCAGTGTACAGTGTTCTCTTGGTTCTGTTCATTTCACTCTGCAAGAATTCATCAAATCCTCCTGCTCACATCATTTCTTATTAGGATTCCATTACAATCATGTCCCACAATTTGTTCATTCATTCCCCAATTGATGGCATCTCCTCAGTTTACAATTCTGTGCCACCACAAAAAGAGTTATTCTACATATTTTTGTACAAATAGGTCTTCTTTTCCTTTTTTAATCAATGTGATATAAACCTGGCAGTGGTATTACTGGATCAAAAAGTATCATAATTTTATAATCCTTTGAGTCTAGTTCCAAATGGCTCTTCAGAATGGTTCAGTAAGGTCACAATTCTACTAAAGTGTATTAGTGTCCCAATTGTCCAGTATCCCCGCCAGCATGAGGCAGTACCTCAGAAATATTTTAATTTACATTTCTCTAGTAGTGATTTGGAGCATTTTTTTTCATATGACAAGAGATAGCTTTGATTTCTTCATCTGAAAATTGTTTGTCCATATCTTTTGGTCATTTATCTATGGAGGAACCTAGAATAATTTAGACCCACTGAGGAAAAAGCAGCCCTAAAAGACATGCATGTAATTTTGCCTGAGATTTCTGGCAAAGTCCAAATCTCACAGATGTGAGCTATTGAAGCTTAGTTAAGAAGAACCCTTGAAAGATTTCTTCCCAAAATGGTCTGTGAAGATTGGATTTGGCTATCCCCTGAATATAACAATAAAGGTACTTAGCTCTTCCTTTATTGCGAAGATTAAATTGTAATCCCCTGTCTATTTTTAGATTTTAATATCTAAAGTGTTAACTCAGTATTTAAAGTAGACCTACCCATTTTAACTACAAAAAGGTGTTAACTAACCAAAAAGGTGTTAACTAACCACAAAAAGGTGTTAACTAACTACAAAAAGTGTGAATACCCATTTCATACATTGAGTGGGCAGTCCTGAAGAGGAGTGTCTGCTGTG
Source organism: Monodelphis domestica (assembly GCF_027887165.1). Lineage (NCBI taxonomy): Eukaryota > Metazoa > Chordata > Mammalia > Didelphimorphia > Didelphidae > Monodelphis > Monodelphis domestica. Next base: position 723,197,820 of record NC_077227.1, on the reverse strand, counting down.
ATTGGTAGACATAAAATTTAGGGGAGGTGACATAAGAGAAAAAGGTCTTTAAATGGAGGAAACAGAGGCACACAAGGATCAATAGATCGAAGAATCAGTCACTTAGAGCTGGACTGGAGATCAGTGACTTGGGCTTGGAGTGAAGAAGAGTCACTCTGAGGAGAGACTGGAATTAGTCACTTGGAGTTGTACTGGAAGACAGACACTTGAGGAAAGACTTGAGGAAGATAGACACCAGACTTGGAATGAAGACACTTGGCTGTGGAACTGGACCCCTGGAGGAGCTGGTACAGGAGACCTCAGACTGATTTCCTTTTAGAAGGTCACCATGGTGAGTGTAAAGGCTGACTTCTTTCCTCCTTGCCCTTTCTGCAGGTGTGAACCTCCGAGAAAGGTCCATCATCTTGAAACTCCTTTCCCCTGACTGGTGCCTTAGAATTTCTAACTAGCTCAGAGGAAGCTCTCTCTATCTCTCCCAAAATTCCCAATAATCTCTCCTGTGTCTCCATGTTGGCAGGATCACCGTTTTGGGTATTTAACTGGTGGTAACTCTTCCCACATTCTCTTTTTGGGCATGATACAGCAATCAGCAGTGATGATGGTGAGTGGGGACCTTAAAAATGGCTAACCAGTCATGGGCATGTGGTTTTTATTTTGTATCCTCTTTATTCCTTGATTTCTAAAAATCATATAATAAACCTCATAAAATATAACATTTTTATTATTGAGATATAAATTTAATTTTTACAGTTGGCAAACATAAGGGACAAGAGAAAAACTCTCAAAAATTTTTTTAAGATAGCCTAGATAATTTTTTAAAGCCACGTTTCTCCTGCCAATGCTTTTCATCCATCCCACCCACCCTCTCAAACTGTGAGAGAACTTGAACTCTCTTTGGAACTTCTTCCTTTTTTCTTTTCCTGCTTTTTGCCCAGTTGCCCTCCCTACAGGCCTGGCTATTTTCAGTTTAAGGACTCTTGTCATCTGCTTGAGTTCCTCAATTCTTCACTGATTACTCTGGCATTGCTGATACAGCTTCTTCCAGATCCTGACCCCGATCATTCATCTGGCCAAGCCCTGGCCCCAGGCCCCAGCCCCAACCCCCAGCCAGAAATTCTTCTCCTGATCTCTGACTCTGCTCCTAAAAATTGGCCTCCGACCTTACCCTGACCCTTATTGCTGTTGCTGATTGCTGCCGCAGAGAAGCTAGGAGTCAGGGCAGATGGTAAAAAATTGGTGTGTTCTTTACTTAGGCAACAATTAGCCTCCACATGGCAGGGGACCTGGGGGGGAGGGACAAGGAGAAAGAAGAGACTCTTCCAAACAAGAAGTTGATTACAAGCGTGGCATATTCTATGAAAGAGCAGTGCATTTACCTACTTCAAACAGCTTCCAGTTTTAGGATATTTTTTTTCATGAGTGCACTGATCCTTTTACCTATCTTACTTGAGATTCAGGGGAGAAATTCATCTCCTTTCAACTCTTTGCTATTTGGGCCTGCCCAGTCTCTAAGATTCATCCAGTTTGAGATTCCTCAAACCCATGTTCTCTCTCGCTATGGGAAATACAACACTTCTGACAAAAGGAATCTGAATGGATAGAGAAAGGAACTTTAAAGAGACTGGAGGTAAAGATTTTAAACCTTTTTAGACTCCATTTTTAAATGAAAGTCCCTGTATTTTATTGTATTTTGCTGATTGTTTTGTTTAAGATTTAATTTTGTTGTTTTAAGTTCGTATGTTAATGTATTCAATTCTATTCTGTTACACTGAATCATTTTAATGTATTGGATTTTAATTACTGTCATATTCTGTTATTTTTTACCTATAACCATACTGAACAAACATTATTGAATAAGCCTATATAAAAACAGGTTTTTTTTTTCCTGTTTTGGCTTTGTAAATTGTCACATAGAGTATGAATGGACTTCATCAAAACTGGTTAAAATTGTATAACAACCTTTGGTAAATTTAATGACTTAACTATCTCAAATTGATTTTAAGGGATCTTCAAACATGAATTTTAGATTTTTTTCAACAATTGAATATTTTGCCTGCCTCTAACAGGAGGTAAAGTCCATTTTAGTAGCTGAAGTGAAGTACAGTTATGATCTCCACCTCCTGATGGGACATTACAATACAAAGGAGCTGGGAAGTTGATCCCAGGGCATGGTACCCCTGGATGGCTCCCAAAAGAGGGGCATCTCTCATTTGTAACTCCTAAGCTCACTTTACCCTTTTCACCAGAATGATCTCTAGATTCTTGGTGACATTCTTAGACCCAACATAAACAGAATAGAGGTTTTGATTTTTCTAGACCCCTCTGCCACATTTTTTAAATGATGGCAGTTATAGATTTTTAAAAAATATCTCAGTCAAGGTTGAAACATTGCTATACCTGAAAAACCTGTGACAAGTATCCATTTTCTTTAAATGTCATACAGCAGACTCATATAAAATATGATAGTGGGTTTGTTTGCTATTGTCATTAAATGGGCTATTATAACTTTGGGGACTTTGATCCTTTTTGAATGTGTATTACATGCTGTACTACTATTTTTTATAAAAAAACTGTTCTTTGTGAAAATCATTTGCTTTGCCCTCACAGTGGATCCTGGCCATGTTTGAAGATGGAATGGATCTCATTTTTGGTGAGAAACCTTTGTATTCTATGTTTCCTTAGCTGACACAGTGTGTCAATGATTATAAGCTATATTTTTGATTTTTAAAACTCTTTTATTATTGTTTTTGCTTTCATGTGCAATATACTATTTCAGTTTTTATTTTTTCTCTCCTTTTTGTATTTGAAGCACATGTCACCAGTACTGAGAAGATTTTCTTTAACATTTTTTGAATTTACATTAATATAAGTTTAAAATATATTTGCTATAATATTAATGACTACCCCAAAGCTCTAGACTATGGAAACCTGCCATTTCTTGATAAATGTTATGAGACTTTGCTTAATGATTCTGTCTGATTCCAGGAGAAGGGAATACAAAAAGAGCCATTGAACAATGCCAAAGAAGCACAAAGCTACTTGCATAGTGCCAAAGAGCACAAGGTCAAAGAGTCTAAACGAGTCCTACATGGATTGATAACATTCTGTGCAAAGAGCACAAGGACTTGATCATGTGTGAGTCTTGAGGTTGTGGCTGTTTAACATGTGTTAAATGCAGGACTTCCTTGTAACACACACTCCATATCAATACATAGCATCAATTTTTCTGGTTCCCGTATCCCTGAGAAAATACATAAAATTATACCAGGGAATGACACCTCCCCAGCAGTCCCTTTTTTCTCTTTTATAATATGATAACTTCTTGTATTCTTGGCTGCAAATGGGTAAGTGAAATATTACTACTTTTTGTCCTACACACTTGTGATAAAAGTCACTTTAGTTGGGCCCTGATTCAAGGACCTGTTATGGATTTATTTTTCTTTTACTTAGACTTTTTTACACATAAGACTTTGATAGTCTATATTTCATCCACAAATTATTTTCTTTTTTATTTGGATTTTTTTTATGTTTTTGATTTCTCTTGTTAATTGATTCATACACCTTATAACTCACCATGCATTCCTAAGTGATCCCTGTGTTTTTCACCACCCTCTTCTGGAGGGAATGTATAGTTATTCTAAATTGCAAAGTTTAAATTCTTTTTGAGAGTAATTTTAAGTTAAGAAACATTCTACCTCTCTGAATCCAGAAAATGAACTCTTTGTAGAAGGCACCATGAAGATGCCTCCACAGACCACATGCTGCACCAGAAGATGCAAAGTGAATTTTGGGATGTGGTGATTTGAACTTTGTGGGGTTGAATGCATTTGTTCTGTATGTATACTCTTATGCCGAAGGGAACTGCCCCCTGACTAGCTTTTTGTCAATGTGTCTAGCAATCATTGGTTTTGTTCTCTTTTCCTCTTATCCTCAAATTATTGTAATTTCAAAGTTTGTATGTTTAGAAGACTCACTGCAGAGACTAGTCTTCCGATTGTCTCACAGGGGAATGTATAAATGGAGATTTTGAACCTTTGAACCTTCCCCAGAAGTTCTTAGTATTTCCCCAAATTCCCTTTAATCTTTCCTGTGTCTCCATGTTGGTGGGATCATGTTATTGGTATTTAACTGGTGCTAACTCCTCCCACATTCTCTTTTTGGTCATGATACAGCAATCAGCAGTGATGGTGATGAGTGGGAATTTTGAAAATGTCTAACCAGCTATGGGCACATGGTTTTTATTTTGTATCCTCTTTATTCCTTGATTTCTAATGATCATTTAACAAACCCCATAAGATATAATATTTTTATTATTGAGATATAAATTTAATTTTTACACTGTAAGGAATGATATCCACTCCAACATGGAAAAAATATGTGGATTTCTTAGTTATAGGAGTAATTGAGTTGTTTAAGGAAGTTTACTCAGGAGACTGAGCTCTGGGTGGGGATAGGACAGAGTTATGGATTCCTGCACCCAACTTAGTGCAGCTCAGATATTATATATAGAATATATATATATAAATTATATTTCCCAGGAGATAGCTGGAGATTCTTTTTCTGTTTAAAATAAAGTAGTTTACATTAACTGTGGAGACCTGTTATTTACCCTGATCCTGGGCAAGCCCATATGCCCAGATGATTTTACTAGAATTTTGTGTAGGCTATAGCTTCTTGGAACCACGAAAGGTGGAGGAGAAGTCCTGAAAAAGGCCTGGTGAGCCATAATACCAAAGGTGCTAGTTCTCAGAACACTCTTCTACTCTTATGCAATCCTATGAATATTACAGATCCACTATTAACAAATGTTCTAAGTATAAAAAGGAATTCTTTAATTTCTTTAATTTAATGGGGAATCTGGAGGTCCTCTTACCATAGAGATGTGTAGAGATTAACCAGCACACAGTGACAGGAATTAGGAACTAAGCCAGTGTGAGTTGCAGGCTGTCAGTTGCTGACAGAAGAGTCAGTTGCTGTCAGTTGGTCAGTGAGTTGCTGACAGAGCTGGCAGCTGTGCGGAACTTGGATGCTGGGTGTGAGTTGGTTATTGGAGGTTGGTTGCTGGTGGCATGGTTGGTGTTTAGTTGCTGGTATATAAAGGTAGACCTGAACTTACTGAGGGGGCTTTTGGCTTTAGCCTTTAAAGGACTTTTTGCCTCTGGAATCTCTAGAGAGCAGAAGGTCTGTCTTATAGGCAAGGATCAGCTGTTGATTGGCTACTGACAGTTGGGCTGCTATAGAAAACTGATTGAAGGAGGAGTGGTGGCTATCCATTATTTTAGGGAGTTAGGTAGTTAGTGAATAATTTATAGATAGAGTAAGCTAGATTCGGTCTGGGTTGTGCCAGTCAGAGGAAACTGTCCTCAGAAGACAGTTAGAGGCAATATTAGGAATTTTAGGTCTATTTATAGGGTATAAGATTAGTGGTCTCGAGACTTCCGGGTAAGCATGGTGGCAGAGTAAATGTGGCTGGCTTCCTCCCATCAGACCCAACAACACAGATGGCCTCAAATGACACCCCCCAAAAAACAAAAAACAACCATCCTCATAAGAATGGAGAGACCCCACACTAAGGCGAAGCACTGAAGGTAGATAGGACTCTAGCATTTCCACAATATAAGGGAACAAAAAACTGACCCACCCTCCCCCACCCACCATGCCGATGGAGCCAGAGCCTAAGTCAGCACTGGCCAGAATCAACAAGTGAGGGAGGGGCACCGCATGTTAGCTCCAGGTCTGGGGACCTGAGTAAGACCACCAAGGACCTACTCCTGAGAGTAGTAAAACCTGAAACCCTGGCAGCCGGGCAAGGGGAACTCAGATTGCAGGCACCCAGAACTAGTGTGCTATAATCAACAAGTGTGTGAAGGGATTCCCTCAAGTGAGCAAGGGGCACCCACAAGTCTTGGGAGTTAACTAAAACCATCAAAGACCCACACCTGAGAGCAATAACAACCAAAATGCCAGCAGGCAGGGGAGGGCAGATCCTGGGATTCCCTGGGAAGACAGAGCAGTGGAGAAGTAATTTCTTTGGCCTGTACCTCCCTTCTCTCAGCTGTAAAATGAAACTATCACTACCTGCTCATCTCCCCTCCTAGAGTGCATAGCCTCCTGAAAGGACAAGAACCTCAGGTCGGGCAAAAGCACTGGGATACCTTGCGAACAGTGCTGTGCTAGGTTCAGAGCATGGAAATAAGGCAGCGGAGAAGCAGCTTGAGAGAATTAAGAGCAGTAACATCCAAAAAGCCAGCAGGCAGGGGAGGACAGACCCTGGGCTTCCCCTGGAAGACAGTGCAGCAGCAGAGAATGGACAATTTGTCTGGGGCTAAAGTCTTGGATCATTAGACCCATGCACTGAGAGCCTCCTCACTCAGATTTCTGACTGGAAAGGGGAGGAAAAACCATAGAGATGGCAAACAGTGCAGAGAAGCAACAGCCTCCAAACACCAAGAAAAGCAAGAAGAAGGAGGTGACTTTGAACACGTTTTATGGAGCAAAAATACAAAATACAGAGGAAATAGAAGAGGAAACACAAACAAATGCAACAAAACCTTCCAAAAGAAATGGAAATTCTCCACAAGCTCTTTAAGAATATAAATTGGAAATTATCAAAAAGATGGAAGCCTTCTGGCAGGAAAAATGGGAAACAATGCAAAAGGAACTCAGCAATCTGAGGGATCAAAATATACAAATGCAGCAACAGCTCAAGGCATCAAAAAATAGGTCAGACCAAATTGAAAAGGAAAACCAATCTTTAAAGGTCAGAATCAGGCAACTGGAAGACAATGATCTTGCAAAAGAGCAAGAATTAATAAAACAAAGTCAAAAGACAAAGGAATTAGAAGATAACATAAAATATCTCACTGACAAGGTGACAGACCTGGAAAACAGAGGAAGGAGAGAAAATCTGAGAATCATTGGTCTACCAGAAAATCCGGAAATAAACAGTAATCTTGATATCATAATACATGATATGATCAACAAAAATTGCCCGGAGATTCTAGAACAAGGGGACAAAATATGCATTGAAAGAGTTCACAGAACACCCTCTACACTAAATCCCCAAAAGACAACTCCCAGGAATGTAATTGCCAAATTCCAAAGCTTCCAAGCAAAAGAAAAAATCTTACAATAAGACAGAAAAAGACAATTTAGATAAAAGGAAATACCAATCAGGGTCACACAGAACCTAGCAATTTCCACTCTGAACGACTGTAAGGCCCGGAACATGATATTCAGAAAGGCAAGAGAGCTGAGTCTTCAACCAAGAATCAGCAATCCATCAAAACTGACTATATACTTCCAGGGGAAAGTATGGGCATTCAACAAAATACAAGATTTCCAAGTATTTGTAAAGAAAAGACGAGAGCTCTGTGGAAAGTTTGACATCCAAACACAAAGAGCAAGAGAAACATGAAAAGGTAAATATGAAGGAAAGGGAAAAGGAGAAAAATGTTACCTTTTTATTTTATTCAAACTCTTCTATAAGGACTACATTTATATCATATTATATATATTAATATGTGGGGAAAATGTAATGTGTAGCTCTCAAAATTGTATGCATCATTAGAGTAGTAAGAAGAATCATGCATAGGGAAAGTTTGGGGCATCAAGATGATATGGAGAAAGGGGGGGGAAGAAAGAAAAAGGGAGGGGGAATCCTTGATAGTATTAAGATATACTCCAAGAAATAGGAAAAAAACTAAATAGAATAATCTTTCTCACACAAAGATACACATGGGGAGCAGAGGGGAAGAAATCTCCTATAAGGAGAGGAAGAGAGTTTTGACTTAAACCTTACTCTCAGTGAAATCAACTCTGAGCAGGAAGAGCATCTAGATCCATTGGGATCTTGAATTCTATCTTATCCAACAGGATAAGGGAGAAGGGAAAACCAAGGTGGGTAGGGAGGGAAGGAACACAAAAAGGGAGGGAAGGAGGGGGGGAAGGGAAGGGAACAAAAAGGGAGTTGCTAGAAGGGGAAGCATATCAAGGGAGGGGACTAGGGGGACTGATTTAAAGTAAATCACTGGTTTAAAAGCTAAAGAAGAAAGGTCAAAATTAGGGGAGGATATCAAAATGCCATGGAATCCACAAGTGACAATCATAACTTTGAATGTGAATGGGATGAACTCACCCATAAAATGCAGACGAATAGCAGAATGGATTAGAATCCAAAACCCTGCTATATGTTGTCTTCAAGAAACACACATGAGGCAGGTAGATACTCACAAGGTCAGAATTAAAGGATGGAGTATGTGAATCTTGAATTATATATCAACTAACCAGATGGCCGGAAGCATTTCCTGTGACCCGAGCCACAGCAGATTTTGTTGCAAAGATACTTTTAAAGGAAATTATTCCTCGCTTTGGACTACCAGCACATATTGATTCAGATAGAGGAAGTCATTTTACTGATTCTGTCCTAAATCAGATATATTCTTGCTTGGAGATAAATCCCAAATTCCATGTTCCATATCATCCCCAGAGCTCAGAACAAGTGGAGAGGATGAACAAAGAACTTAAAACTATGATTGGAAAATTATGCACTGAGTCATTTAAAATGGCCTGAAATCCTACCTCTGGCCCTATTTTATCTTAGAAGCAGGCCTAGAGGAGATCTACACATCTCACCATTTGAGATGCTTTTGGACATCCACCTATACAGGCTAAACCTTTTCCCCCTGCATATATCTCATTATTAGGGGGAGAAACTACTATTGCTTCCTATATACAGGAGTTACAGCACAAACTGTATGAACTTCATGAATCCGGAGCTGCAGTACAAGCCGGACCACTAGATTTTTCTCTGTATGACCTGAACCCAGGAGACAAAGTTTATATTAAGAATTTCAAGTGTACTAGAGCAACTCAGCCTTTGTGGGAAGGATCATTCCAAATATTGTTAACTACTCCATCATCTATAAAGGTTGGAGAAAAGGACTCTTGGATTCATTGCTCACATGTGAAGAAAGTATCTTCTGTTGAGACTGATTGACTCTACCCTATCACATGAATTGTAGATTATAATTCATTGACAAGTGGATATTTTTTTTCTTTCAAAGAACACATTGAATTACTGATTTTTTCCCTTATTTTTATTATTGCTTTTCTTTATTTTTGATCAGAATATTTGATTTTTTTTCATTTCTTGTAGAAAAGGTACATATAATTAATTTTTTTGCAGTAATACTAATTAATATATATATGTATATATATATATTCTTGCTATAATGTCAATGCATACCCAAAAGCTTTAAACTATGGGAACCTGCCATTTATTGATAAAATATTATAGGACTATGATTAATGTTAATGTATGATTCCAGAAAAAGGGATAAAAAACAAGGAGCACAGACTTAACCTGAATAGTGCCAAAAAGAGCACACAAGAAATACTAATGTGAGACTCAAGGTTGTGATGCTTGACATATGTTAAGTTGTAGGATTTCCTTGTATCTACAGTCTTTGTGAAGTACTCATACAAGTACAAAATTTGACTATCATGCTGGCTCCCTATATCCCTGAAAATATAAAAAAATCAAAATAAGGAAATGATGCTTCCCTATCAAAATAGAATTCTAATTCTTTTCCTTCTTATATTATGGCAACTTCCTGTAGTCTTGGCTGCAAATGACTAAGTGAAATATTACTGCATTCTGTCTTACAGACTTGTGGGATAGAAATTACTTTAAATTGGACCTATTCAAGGACCTATTTTGAATTTTTTTCTTATGTTTTTGATTATGTTTTTCTCTTCTTTTGATAATTGACTCATACACCCCCATAACTTAACATTGCATCCTGAGCTTAACTGGATGGTTTTTAACACCTACTTCAGGGGGGATTGTATTTTAATTCAAAATCTAAGAATTTTGATTTTTTGCTTGAGATTGTATTTTTACATAAAATTCAAGATTTTGATTTTGTTCGAGAAAAGATCTTCAAGAAAGAAGCTTGATAACTCCTAAATCCAGAGAATGAACTGTTGCAGGAAAATGCTGAAAATCCATACTACATCATGAAGATCAAGAATGAACTTTGGATATGGTTGATTGAACTCAACTTTGATTGAACATTTATTGTAAATATACACATTTATGCCAAAAAGGACTGCCCCTAATTTGGCTTTCTGTCAATGCACCCAGTAAAACATTGGTTTTGCTTTCTTTCTTTTCTATTTCCTCCCTCACTATTCTATTTCCTCTTAGAAATTTGAATATTGTGTATATCCATAGTTAGAAGTGCATTTAGGATTACAAATTGATTATGTTGAATGATCAATGGGGAGACTAGTCTCCCAATGATCATCAGGGGGGATTGTGAATCTTGAAATTTTTCAGACTTGTGAATGTTAAAAAATTCCCCATTTGGGAATTCTCCATTGGGACAATTCCCTAATGGGACAGTTCCCCATTTGGACAGTAAGAACTCTATTTAGATCAAAAATGTGAAGACCTCTACTCCACCCATACTTTTAGGGGGAAAATGTCCTTGCTGAACAATGAAAGGTACTTAAACCCATACTTAAGCCATGCCTATTTTTAGAATTAATACAAAGGGGTGCTAAGTACCTATATAGGTCAGGCAACTTGTAAACTTACATGGGACAAAGAGGTGAGAAACTTACTCAGAGATTCTAACCAACTCAGGTGTGGATTACTAAAAGGATTAGTCTACTCAGGTGTGAATTCAGAATGGGCTGTCCTTTGGAAACCATCTACTGTGATTGGTAGATATAAGGCCTTAGGGGAGGTGACATAGGAGAAAATGCCCTTTAAAAATAGGAGCTCAGATTCATTCAAGGACGGTGAGATTCAGGATTGAGCTGATGGAGGCAGCTGAGATGATGCTGGCCTGGTGTCACTAGAATTCTTGCTTGGATAGATCTTGTGGTGAGTGATTAAGGACTATCTTTCTCTTAGGGATTAGGCCTGGGTTGGCCAGGACTGGCTAGGGCTGGCTTATCCTTTTCTCATTGTTTCCTTTTTCTCTCTTTCTCTCTTTAATTCCTCATTGTATTATTAATTAAATTCTATATAAAACCCAGTTGACTTGGGTATATTCATAATTAGGAATATTTCCCTGGTGACCACCTTATATTTGATTTAAAAACAAGACACTGTAGTGAAAACATATTTTCTGTGGTCACAACTTACTCACCCACTCTTATATCGACTATAATTTATATCTTCCACTATTTTACTCACTACCGCTTAAAGCCATCAACCATTTTAACTATTACAAATTAAGTTTTCCACTATTTTAAATATTATAAGTAAGACCTTTTGGACCTCAACTGAAAGAAAGAAGAGTCGCAATCATGATATCTGACAAAGCCAAATCAAAAATAGACCTGATCAAAAGGGATAGGGAAGGTAAATATATTCTTTTAAAAGGGACTATAAACAATGAGGAAACATCACTAATCAATATGTATGCACCAAATGGTATAACATCCAAATTTCTAATGGAGAAACTAGGAAAATTGAAGGAGGAAATAAACAGTAAAACCATATTAGTGGGAGATCTGAACCAACCACTATCAAATTTAGATAAATCAAATAAAAAATAAATAAGAAAGAGGTAAAAGAAGTGAATGAAATCTTAGAACAATTAGAGTTAATAGACATATGGAGAAAAATAAATAGGGACAAAAAGGAATACACCATCTTCTCAGCACCACATGACACATTCACAAAGATTGACCATACACTAGGTCACAGAAACATGGCATACAAATGCAAAAAAGCAGAAATAATAAATGCAGCCTTCTCAGATCACAAGGCAATAAAAATGATGATCAGTAAGGGTACATGGAGAGCCAAATCAAAAATTAATTGGAAATTAAATATGATACTCCAAAATCGGTTAGAGAACAAATCATAGAAACAATTAATAATTTCATTGAGGAAAATGACAATGGTGAGACACTCTTTCAAACCTTATGTGATGCAGCCAAAGCAGTACTCAGAGGAAAATTCATATCCCTGAGTGCATATATTAACAAATTAGGGAGCGCGGAGATCAATGAATTCGAAATGCAAATAAAAAACTTGAAAGCGAACAAATTAACCCCCCCAGAAGAAAACCAAACTAGAGATCCTAAAAACTAAGGAAGAAATTAATAAAATCAAAAGTGATAGAACTATTGAAGTAATAAATAAGACTAGAAGCTGGTACTTTGAGAAAACAAACAAAATAGACAAAGTACTGGTCAATCTAATTAAAAAAAGGAAAGAAGAAAAGCAAATTAACAACATCAAAGATGAAAAGGGGGAACTCACCTCCAATGAAGAGGAAATTAAGGCAATCATTAAAAACTACTTTGCCCAATTATATGGCAATAAATATACCAATCTAGGCAATATGGATGAATATTTACAAAATTATAATTTGCCTAGACTAAAAGAAGAAGAAATAGATTTCGTAAATAATCCCATATCAGAAAAAGAAATCCAACAGGCCATCAAGGAACTCCCTAAGAAAAAATCCCCAGGGCCTGATGGATTCACAAGTGAATTCTATCAAACATTCAAAGGACAACTAATCCCAATACTATACAAACTATTTGACATTATAAGTGAAGAGGGAGTTCTACCAAATTCCTTTTATGACACAAACATGGTACTGATTCCAAAGCCAGGCAGGTCAAAAACGGAGAAAGAAAACTATAGATCCATCTCCCTAATGAATATAGATGCAAAAATCTTAAATAGGATACTAGCAAAAAGTTTCCAGCAAGTGATCAGGAGGGTCATTCACTATGATCAAGTTGGATTTATACCAGGAATGCAGGGCTGGCTCAATAATAGGAAAACCATCCACATAATTGACCATATCAATAAGCAAACTGATAATAATCAAATGATTGTCTCAATAGACACAGAAAAAGCCTTTGATAAAATACAACACCCATTCCTATTAAAAACACTAGAAAGCATAGGAATAGAATGGTCGTTCCTAAAAATAATAAACAGTATATATCTAAAACCATCAGCTAACATCATCTGCAATGGGGATAAACTAGATGCATTCTCAATAAGGTCAGGAGTGAAACAAGGATGCCCATTATCACGTCTATTATTTAATATTGTACTAGAAACACTAGCAGTAGCAATTAGAGAAGAAAAAGAAATTGAAGGCATTAAAATAGGGAAGGAGGAGACCAAGTTATCGCTTTTTGCAGATGATATGATGATCTACTTAAAGAATACTAGAGAATCAACCAAAAAGTTAGTCAAAATACTCAACAACTTTAGCAAAGTTGCAGGATATAAAATAAACCCACGTAAGTCATCAGCATTTCTATATATTTCCAACACAGCTCAGCAGCAAGAATTAGAAAGAGAAATCCCATTCAAAATCAACTTAGACAAAATGAAATACTTAGGAATCCATCTCCTGAGACAAACACAGGAACTATATGAACACAACTACAAAACACTCCATACAACTAAAACTAGACCTGAGCAAATGGAAAAACATTAACTGCTTATGGGTAGGATAAGTCAATATAATAAAAATGACCCTCCTACCCAAACTTATTTATCTATTTAGTCCCATACCCATTGAACTTCCAATTTTTTAAACTAATTTAGAAAAAAAATCATAAAGTTCATTTGGAAGAATAAAGGATCAAGGATATCCAGGGAAATAATGAAAAAAAAATACAAAGGAAGGGGGCCTTGCAGTCCCAGACCTTAAATTCTATTATAAAGCAGTGGTCATCAAAACAATTTGGTACTGTCTAAGAGACAGAAAGGAGGATCAGTGGAATAGACATGGGGTAAGTGACCTCAGCAAGAGAGTATATGACAAACCCAAAGACCCCAGCATCTGGGACAAAACCCCACTGTTAGACAAAAACTGCTGGGAAAACTGGATGACAGTGTGGGAAAGATTGGGTTTGGATCAACACCTCACACTCTACAGCTAGATAAACCCAGAATGGGTGAATGACTTGAATATAAAGAAGGAAACTATAAGTAAATTAGGTTAACACAGAATAGTATACATGTCAGACCTGTGGGAAGGGAAAGACTTTAAAACCAGGCTAGACATAGAAAGTCACAAAATGTAATATAAACAATTTTGATTACATCAAATTAAAAAGTTTTTGTACAAACAAACCAATGTAACCAAAATGAGAAGGGAAGCAACAAATTGGGAAACAATCTTCATAACAAAAACCTCAGACAAAGGTCTAATGACTCAAATTTATAATGAGCTAAATCAATTGTACAAAAAATCAAGCCATTCTCCAATTGATAAATGGGCAAGGGACATGAACAGGCAGTTTTCAGCCAAAGAAATCAATACTATCAATAAGCACATGAAAAAGGGCTCTAAATCTCTGATAATCAAAGGAAAGACTTACATCTTTCTCCTGGTGATTGGACAACCTTCCCCCTACCAATTCCTAATTAAAGTGACCAGTTTGAGAAGACACTGAGCAGCTTCAAGGTCACCTGACAGCTCCTGGTGCCTGTGGTCTGGACAGTGCCTAGCGGGGCCAAAACCAGGGCCATCCAAGTCTGAATCTCTCAGCGCTCAAGGCTGCCAAGGCCTGGGTTTCCTAACTTGAGAAGGGAGGTAAGGGTAGCTAGAAAAGGGACACCTTTCCCTCTTTCCTCACAAAAATCCTCCCTGCATCCATTTCCTTGTGTTATTCCCAAACTGGTCAGTTAGAATAAAGTTTGTCATTTTCCTCAACTGACTCTAGTGTGAGTGGAAACCAGTTCCAGCTTGAGGGGCGAAGGTAATCCTCTCTCTCTGAGGAAAGACGTAGTAGAGGGAAGTCAAGAGGAAGTTTGGGGTTGAGCAGCCATAGTTAAGGGGAGGCTGAAGGGGGAACTACTCACTCCCCTTCTCCTCTCCCTTGGCCAAGTTAAACAGCAGCTGTCTCCCCTGAACCCTGCTTTGAGAAGGAAGGTTTCCACTCTTCTCCCTCTCTCTTTTTAGCATCAGACTAACCCTCTATTACAGTTATACATACATTATCTTGCAAAATACATTTCCTTTTCATAAGGGGATAATTATATAAAACTGAAACCCCAAAATAAAACTCCAAATACACAAAAGTGAAAAATAGCAAACTTTGATCTGCATCCAATTCCAACAGTTCTTTCTCTGGAGGTGGAAAGCATGCTTTGGCATAAGTCTTTCAGGATTATCCGGGATCATTGTATTGCTGGGAGTAGCTCAGTCTTTCACAGATGATAATTATATGATATTGTTCTTTCTTTGCACAATCTTCTCCTGGTTCTGCTTATTTCACTCTGTGTCAGTTCATGTAGGACTTTCCAACTCTTTCTGAAATCACTTCTTATAGCACAATAGTATTTCATCACCACCACATACCACATTTTGTTCAGCCATTCTCCAATGCATAAACCTCCCCTTAATTTCCAATTCTTTACCACCAAAATAAGGTTGCTATAAATATATATATATATATATTTAATTTTATAATATTTTATTTGATCATTTCCAAGCATTATTCATTAAAGACAAAGATCATTTTCTTTTCCTCCCCCCTCCCATAGCCGACACGTGATTCCACTGGGTATCACATGTGTTCTTGATTCGAACCCATTGTCATGTTGTTAGTATTTGCATTAGAGTGTTCATCTAGAGTCTCTCCTCTGTCATGTCCCCTCAACCACTGTAGTCAGGCAGTTGCTTTTCCCCGGTGTTTCTACTCCCACAGTTTGTCCTCTGCTTATGAATAGTGTTTTTTCTCCTAGATCCCTGCAGATTGTTCAGGGACATTACACCACTACTAATGGAGAAGTCCATTATGTTCAACTATACCACAGTGTATTAGTCTCTGTGTACAATGTTTTCCTGGTTCTGCTCCTTTCACTCTGCATCACCTCCTGGAGGTTGTTCCAGTCTCCATGGAATTGCTCCACTTTATTATTCCGTTTTGCACAATAGTATTCCATCACCAACATATACCAGAATTTGTTAAGCCATTCCCTAATTGATGGGCATTCCCTCGTTTTCCAGTTTTTGGCCACCGCAAAGAGCACAGCTATGAATATTCTTGTACATGTCTTTTTCTCCATTATCTCTTTGGGGTACAGACCCAGCAGTGCTATGGCTGGATCAAAGGGTAGACATTCTTTCATTGCCCTTTGGGCACAGTTCCAAATTGCCCTCCAGATTGGTTGGATCAGTTTACAACTCCACCAGCAATGAATTAATGTCCCTACTTTGCCACATCCCCTTCAGCATTCATTACTTTCCTTTGCTATCATGTTAGCCAATCTTCTAGGTGTGACGTGATACCTCAGAGTTGTTTTGATTTGCATCTCTCTGATTATAAGAGATTTAGAACACTTCTTCTTGTGCTTATTAATAGTTTTGATTTCTTTATCTGAAAACTGCCTATCCATGTCCTTTGCCCATTTATCAATTGGAGAATGGCTTGATTTTTTGTACAGTTGATTTAGCTCTTTATAAATTTGAGTAATTAAACCTTTGTCATAGGTTTCTATGAAGATTTTTTCCCAATTTGTTGTTTCCCTTCTGATTTTAGTTACATTGGTTTTGTTTGTACAAAAGCTTTTTAACTTGAGATAGTCGAAATTATTTATTTTACATTTTGTGATTCTTTCTATGTCTTGCTTGGTTTTAAAGTCTTTCCCCTCCCAAAGGTCTGACATGTATACTATTCTGTGTTTACCCAATTTACTTATGGTTTCCTTCTTTATGTTTAAGTCATTCACCCATTTTGAATTTATCTTGGTGTAGGGTGTGAGGTGTTGATCAATTCCTAATCTCTCCCACACTGTCTTCCAATTTTCCCAGCAGTTTTTATTGAATAGTGGATTTTTGTCCCAAAAGCTGGGATCTTTGGGTTTATCGCATACTGTCCTGCTGAGGTTGCTTGCCCCCAGTCTATTCCACTGATCCTCCTTTCTGTCTCTTAGCCAGTACCAAATTGTTTTGATGACTGCTGCTTTGTAATATAGTTTAAGGTCTGGGACTGCAAGGCCCCCATCATTTGTGTTTTTTTCATTATTTCCCTGGATATCCTTGATCTTTTGTTATTCCAAATGAACTTTGTTATGTTTTTTTCTAAATCAGTAAAGAAATTTTTTGGGAGTTCAATGGGCATGGGACTAAATAGATAAATAAGTTTGGGTAGGATGGTCATTTTTATTATATTGGCTCATCCTATCCATGAGCAGTTAATGTTTTTCCAATTGCTCAAGTCTAGTTTTAGTTGTGTGAAGAGTGTTTTGTAGTTGTGTTCATATAGTTCCTGTGTTTGTCTCAGGAGAGATTCCTAGGTATTTCATTTTGTCTAAGTTGATTTTGAATGGGATTTCTCTTTCTACTTTTTGCTGCTGAGCTGTGTTGGAGATATATAGAAATGCTGATGACTTATGTGGGTTTATTTTGTATCCTGAAACTTTGCTAAAGTTGTTGATTATTTCAATTAGCTTTTTGGTTGAATCTCTAGGATTCTTTAAGTAGACCATCATGTCATCTGCAAAGAGTGATAAGTTGGTCTCCTCCTTGCCTTTTTTGATGCCTTCAATTTCTTTTTCTTCTCTAATTGCTACTGCTAGTGTTTCTAGTACAATGTCAAATAGTAGCGGTGATAATGGACATCCTTGTTTCACTCCTGACCTTATTGAGAACGCATCTAGTTTATCCCCATTGCAGATGATGTTAGCTGATGGTTTTAGATATATACTGTTTATTATTTTTAGGAACGACCATTCTATTCCTATGCTTTCTAGTGTTTTTAATAGGAATGGGTGTTGTATTTTATCAAAGGCTTTTTCTGAGTCTATTGAGATAATCATGTGGTTCTTGTTGCTTGTTGATGTGGTCAATTATGTAGATGGTTTTCCTAATATTGAACCAGCCCTGCATTCCTGGTATAAATCCTACGTGATCATGGTGGATGACCCTTCTGATCACTTGCTGGAATCTTTTTGCTAGTATCCTATTTAAGAATTTTGCATCTATATTCATTAGGGAGATTGGTCTATAGTTTTCTTTCTCTGTTTTTGACCTGCCTGGTTTTGGAATTGGTACCATGTTTGTGTCATAAAAGGAGTTTGGTAGAACTCCCTCTTTGCTTATTATGTCAAATAGTTTGTATAGTATTGGGGTTAACTATTCTCTGAATGTTTTATAGAATTCACTGGTGAATCCATCAGGCCCTGGGGATTTTTTCTTAGGAAGTTCTTTGATGGCTTGTTGGATTTCATTTTCTGATATGGGATTATTTAAGAATTCTATTTCTTCTTCTGTTAGTCTAGGCAGTTTGTATTTTTGTATATATTCATCCATATCACCTAAATTGGTGTATTTATTGCCATATAATTGGGCAAAGTAATTTTTAATGATTGCCTTAATTTCCTCTTCATCGGAGGTGATGTCCCCCTTTTAGTCTTTGACGCTGTTAATTTGCTTTTCTTCTTACCTTTTTTAATTAGATTGCCCAGTACTTTGTCTATTTTGTTTGTTTTTTCAAAGTACCAGCTTCTTGTCTTATTTATTAAATCAATAGATCTATCACTTTCTATTTTATTAATTTCTCCCTTAATTTTTAAGATTTCTAGTTTGGTTTTCTGCTGGGGGTTTTTAATTTGATTGCTTTTGTGTTTTTTATTTGCATTTCCAATTGATTGATCTCTTCTCTCCCTAGTTTGTTAATATATCAGGGATATGAATTTACCTCTGATTACCGCTTTGGCTGCATCCCAAAAGGTTTGAAAGGATGTCTCGCCATTGTCATTTTCCTCAATGAAATTATTAATTGTTTCTATGATTTCTTCTCTAACTAGATGATTTTCGAGTATCATATTGTTTAATTTCCAATAAGTTTTTGATTTGGTTTTCCATGTACCATTACTGATCATTATTTTTATTGCCTTGTGATCTGAGAAGTCTGCATTTATTATTTATGCTTTTCTACATTTGTGTGCCATGTTTCTGTGACCTAATGTATGGTCAATCTTTGTGAATGTGCCATGTGGTGCTGAGAAGAAGGTGTATTCCTTTTTATCCATATTTATTTTTCTCCATATGTCTATTAATTCTAATTTTTCTAAGATTTCATTCATGTCTTTTACCTCTTTCTTATTTATTTTTTGATTTGATTTATCTAAATTTGATAATGGTTGGTTTAAGTCTCCCACTAATATGGTTTTACTGTCTATTTCTTCCTTCAATTCTCCTAGTTTCTCCATTAGAAATTTGGGTGCTATATTATTTGGTGCATACATGTTGATTAGTGATATTTCCTCATTATCTAAAGTCCCTTTTAACAAAATATAATTACCTTCCCTATCCCTTTTGATCAGGTCTATTTTTGCTTTGGCTTTATCAGATATCATGAGTACCACTCCTGCCTTCTTTCTGTCAGTTGAGGCCCAGAAGGTCTTACTCCATCCTTTAATTTTGACCTTGTGGGTCTCTACTGGCCTCATGTGTGTTTCTTGAAGACAACATATGGTAGGGTTTTGGATTCTAATCCATTCTGCTATTCATCAATATTTTATGGGTGAGTTCATCCCATTCACGTTCAAAGTTATGACTGTCACTTGTGGACTCCCTGGCATTTTGATATCCTTCCCTAATTCTAACCTTTCTTCTACAGCTCTACCTTTTAGTCCAGTGATTTACTTTAAATCAGTCCCCCTTATCCCCTCCCTTGATATGTTTCCCTTTCTAGTCCCTCCCTTTTTGTTCCCTCCCCCTCCCCCCTCTTCTTCCCTCCCTTTTTTGTGTTCCCTACCCCCTACCCCCCTTGATTTTCCCTTCTCCCTTCCCTTGTTGGGTAAGATAGAATTCTAGATCCCAATGGATCTGGATGTTCTTCCCTCTCAGAGTTGATTTCCCTGAGAGTAAGGTTTAAGTAAAAATTCTCTTCCTCTCCTTCTTGTAGGAGTTTTCTTCCCCTCCCCTTCCCGTGTGAATCTTTGTGTGAGAAAGATTATTCTATTTGGTCTTTCTTTTCCCTCTATTTACACATTACATTTTCCCCACATGTTAGTATACATATATTGATATAAAGGTAGTCCTTATAGAAGAGAGTTTGAGTAAAAGTAGAAGATAACATTTTTCTCCTTTTCCCTTTCCTTCATGTTTACCTTTTCAGGTATTCCATACTCTTTGTTTTTTGATATTGAACTTTCCACAGAGCTCTGGTCTTTTCTTTGTAATAACTTGGAAATCTTCTATTTTGTTGAATGCCCATACTTTCCCTTGGAAGTATATAGTCAGTTTTGCTGGATAGCTGATTCTTGGTTGAAGACCCAGCTCTCTTGCCTTTCTGAAAATCATGTTCCATGCCTTATGGTCATTCAGAGTGGAACTTGCAAGGTCTTGTGTGACCCTTATTGGCACTCCTTTATATCTAAATTGTCTTTTTTCTGGCTTCTTGTAGGATTTTTTCTTTTGTTTGAAAGATTTGGAATTTGGCAATTACATTACTGGGAGTTGTCTTTTGGGGATGTAGTGTAGAGGGTGTTCTGTGAGCTCTGTCAGTGGCTGTATTGCCTCCTTGTTCTAGAATCTCTGGGCAATTTTCTTTGATTATCTCTTGTATTACGATGTCGAGTTTGCTGTTTATTTCTTGCTTTTCTGGAAGTCCAAGTATTCTTAAATTATCTCTTCTCCCTCTATTTTCCAAATCTGTCAGTTTGTCAGTGAGATATTTTATGTTCTCTTCCAATTTCTTGGTCTTTTGGCTTTGCTTTATTAATTCTTGCTCATTGTCTTCTAGTTGCCTGATTCTGACTTTTAAAGCCTGGTTTTCCTTTTCAGTTTGGTCAAACCGGTTTTGTAGTTGCGTGAATTTCTTTTGCATCATTTCCCACTTTTTCTCCCAGAAGGCTTCCATCTTTTTGATCATTTCAGATTCAAATTCTTCATGTGTTTGTGGAGAGTTTTCATTTCCTTTGGAAGGTTTCGGAGCATTTGCTTGTGTTTCCTCTTCTATCTCCTCTGTATTTTGTATTTTTGCTCCATAAAATGTGTCTAAAGTCTCCCCCTTCTTTTTGTTTTTCTTGGAATTTTGGGGCTTTTGTGCTTCTGTGGAGTTTGCCATCTCTATCTGAGTGGGGAGGACTAACTTTTCTTATCTCTGTCTGGTGTTGAGATGTTTTAGCACTAGGCAGATTGTCTGTTCTATGCAATTGTTGTTCTGTCTTCCAGGGGAAGCCAGGAATTGCTGGTGTTTCTGTGTTACTGCCCTCCTCAGTTCTCCGTTGCCTTACTTCCAAGGTCTGAGCCTGGCTTGGCCCTTTCCGAGGGGTGTTTGTTTCTGTGTCTTAGCCAGCCAGGAGAGCCAGCACTCTGAGGGGGGAGGGGCCGTGGCTTCCCAGAGCTCTGAGGGCTCCTGATAGGATTAACTTTCTCTGGGTTGAACTGAGTATGCTTTGAGGCAGGGACCTTCCGTGAGACTCAGATGGAAGGATCCAGCCAGGGGACTGCAGGTTCCCACCGTCTCTCTCTGTTTCCCTGCTGTCTGGGTGCCCCAGCATCTGTGTCAGGTTGTTTTCAGGAAGCGGCCTTCAGAATAGCCGGCTCCCAAGGCCCTTTTTCCAGCCCTGAGGTTTACTGTTGTTTCAGATGACCCTGCTCTCTGAGGGGGAAGGGGCTGTGGCTTCCAGGAGCTCTGAGGGCTGGTGATAGGATTAACCTCAGACTGAGTATGCCCTGAGGCAGGGACCTTCGGTGAGACTCAGATGGAAGGATCCAGTCATGGGGCTACGGGCTCTCCTGTCTCTCTCTGTTTCCCTGCTGTCTGGGTGCCCCCGCGACTAGGTCAGGTTGTTTTCAGGAAGTGGCCTTCAGGATAGCCAGCCCTGAGGCTCTGAGGTACCCTCTGCTGCCTCAGACTCAGTGCTCTGGGTTGGGGGGATGGGTCCGGGGACCTTCCTTCTGCCTACCTCTTAGGTCCAAGTGATCTCGGGTTCTGGCTTCTGGGGGGGGCCTTACCTTTTGATCCAGGTTCAGGTTCAGGAGGAGGATTCTCGGGGTCTATGCTGTTGTTCGTTTTGAATTTCGGTGCCCTAGGAGCATATAGTTTGATTTCGGTAGGGAAGGGTTTCCGGAGATCTGAACTTTAGCTTTTTCTAAGCCGCCATCTTGACCAGAAGTTCTGCTATAAATATTTTTGCAGAAGTAAAAACATTTTGTACTAGTATTTCCCCTTTTTATGATCTCTTTGGGAAACAGATCAAGAAATTATATTACTGGATCAAAGGGTATGTGTTATTTTATTGCCCTTTGGGCATAGTTTCAGCTTGACCTCCAGAATGGTTGGCTAAATTCACAAGTCTACCAACAATGTATTAGTACCCCAAATTTGCCACATATCCTCCAAAATTTATCACTTTCCTTTACTGTCATACTCTACAATTTGATAGGTATGAGGTGGTGTCTCACCATTCTTTTAATTTACATTTCTTGAATCAAGAAGAATTTAGAACAAATTTTCCTATAAGTATTGATAGATTTGATTTCTTCATCTGAACAGTGTTTGTTCATATCCTTTGACCATTTGGCACGATGTTTTTTGAAAGCACACACAGTAAGAGTAACAAAGAGACCCCAGTCCCTGGTGGAGAATACAAGTGGGAATGTTGGGAGACGGCTTCTGGAACAGAGAGGAGATTGAAATCACAAGTATGAAAGATTCTAAGAGTATGTGAGAGGCAAGTCAGAGGGTCAAAGTCTCTGACACTGTACATTTCTGGGATTGTAGGAAGATTTAGAGCTGCTTTTAATATATATAATTTTATTTTTAAAAAACGTTTTTCCATGGTTACATGATTCATTTTTTTCTCCCTCCTCTCTTCCCTCCCTCCCACCAGAGTAGAGATGTTTTTAGATTAGTAACTTTGGTGGCTATAGGATGAAAGGAAAGCAATAAGCACTTGCACTGTGCCTACTATGTGTTTTTTTTTTTAAATATATTTTATTTGATCATTTCCAAGCATTATTCGTTAAAGATCATTTTCTTTTCCTCCCCCCCACCCCCCATAGCCGACGCGTAAGTCCACTGGGCATTAGATGTTTTCTTGATTTGAACCCATTGCTTTGTTGATAGTATTTGCACTAGAGTGTTCATTTAGAGTCTGTCCTCTGTCATGTCCCCTCAACCTCTGTATTCAGGCAGTTGCTTTTCCTCGGTGTTTCCACTCCCATAGTTTATCCTTTGCTTATGAATGGTGTTTTTTTCTCCTGGATCCCTGCAAGTTGTTCAGGGACATTACACCGCCACTAATGGAGAAGTCCATTACGTTCGATTATACCACAGTGTATTAGTCTCTGTGTACAATGTTCTCCTGGTTCTGCTCCTCTCGCTCTGCATCACTTCCTGGAGGTTGTTCCAGTCTCCATGGAACTTCTCCACTTTATTATTCCTTTTAGCACAATAGTATTCCATCACTAACATATACCACAGTTTGTTCAGCCATTCCCCAATTGATGGGCATCCCCCTACTATGTGTTTTAAGGGCTTTTAATACATATCATTTAATTTGTTCCTCACCACAATTGAGACTGGCTGCTATTATTTTTCCCATTTTATAGTTAAAGAAACTGAGGCAAATAGAGCATGAGTGACTACCCCCCCCTCCCCACACACATAGAATTTATTTCAGGGCTTCTTGATTCCAGACCCAGAACTGTTTCCACAGCCCCATCAGCTGCCTTCAGAGTCTGAGGTGTGAAATCTGTTTCTGGTAACTTCTCAGATCTGTCTTTTGTGAGTCTTGTGAGCGTGGATATTTGCAAGGGTAGCTCGTGATTCATTATCAACAGAAATGAGGCTTCACATGCTGCATTCCTACATCACTTGGATAGATAAAACAATCGGGATCAATGGGAAAATTTCTTCAGTGCATCAGGATCTCCTTGGAGAGTCAGGAATGCCTCTTGTACACAAGACTCACAGGAGTAAGTGGAGTCACCAAAGGAATCCAAAGCTCAGCTTCTTATACTTTCAAAGGAGAAAGAGGAGGAACAGAGACAAAACTCAAAGATAGACATCTCCCCCCTTGAGATTCCTTTCTATTTCACTGACTTTAATATCTCTGCATCACTCTCCAGTGAATGGACAGTCATAGTACTGTCTATGGGACTTAGTATGGAGGGGAAAGACAAGCTTGTATGGTGGCTGACAGCACAGGGGCAAATGCTGGATGAACTCTCTAGAAGGGGCCAAAGAAGCCATTGGATGAATGGCTACCAGGTTGATGCTTTTCACTGGTTCCATTGTAGAACTAGGTGACTTTCAGGAGAAAACAGAAGGTTCTGACTCTCCTGGGAAATTCCATGTCAGGGTTCCACAGAGGCTGCTTTCCCTAATTTAGATCAAAGATCAGATTTCCAAAGAGGGTAAGGAAACTGAAATCTGCTCATTGAGCAGAAATCTGTCCTGCCTCCCACTCCTGCCACCCAGCTCCAAACTTCCCTCCCTCCCCACCCTCTCATTTTGCATGGCTCCTGCTGAGGAAATGAGGCCAGCTGAGGAGGGCAGCTATAAAGGGGCAGCTGGGAGGGAGCTGCTGGGGAGCCAGAGCTCAGGCACAGGGAGATGATGGGGTCTCAGGCTCAGCTGTTCTGCCTCCTGCTTCTCTGGGTCCCAGGTGAGGGAGGAAGATCAGAGACTGCCCTGAGCAATTGTTAGAGGAGTCCTGTGAAGCCCTGCTTGTCTCCTGTCCCTCTGGGGAGAATTGGGTTGTGGGTGATTGTGAGGGTCGGAGGGGCCATGTGGGTTGGCACCTGAGGACCTCACCACATTACATCAGTGATTTTTCCTGGTACTTTGGAGACATGAATGTTTGTAACTTTTTCTTTGTCCTTCTGCTTGCAGGTTCCAGAGGGGCCATTGGACTGACCCAGTCTCCATCCTCCCTGGCTGTGTCTCTAGGAGAGACGGTCACCCTGTCCTGCAGGGCCAGTCAGAGCATTGGTACCAGCATACACTGGTACCAACATCCCCCAGGCCAGGCTCTCAGGCAACTCATACGTTATGCTTCCACCGTGCAGCCTGGGATCCCTGCCCGGTTCAGTGGCAGTGGCTCTGGGACAGATTTCTCTCTTACCATCAGTGCTGTGGAACCAGAGGACATCGTAGTCTATTACTGTCAGCAGAGTAATAGTTATCCTCTCACAGTGGTTCTGCTCTGAACAAAAACCTGCCCAGGCAGCTGCTGAGGGAGCCCCCACTGTCCCAGGGGCTCTTCCTTCCCTCAAAGCTGGGGCAGCTTTTCTGGGCTGCCTCTGATGGAGGTTTCTAGGTCTCTCAGCAGGATGCTGTAACTGGGATGGGTGCTGAGCCTGGTCTCTTCCCCACCAACAATCATGGAGTGGCGCCTCTTCACTCATTGGACATCTCACCAAAGGTGGGTTTATCTCACTCATACCTGACCAAGACTCTCTTTTCCAAATCCTCATCAAGTGTTCTAGACCCTTTACATGAAGAACTGCAGTGCAGGGGGCAGAGCTACCCAGGCAGGTAGGTTGTGCAGTGGTTAGAGCCAGGCATGGAGACAAGTAGACATGAGTTCCCAACCAGCCTCATCCACTTCCTGGCTCAGATATCCTGGGCAATTCACTTAGCCTTCATTTCAGTTCTCTTGTTTCACAAAGTTGCATCAGAGCAGCACCTTCCTCCTAGGGTAGTTGTGAGGATAAGGAGAGATCTGAGGTATAAAGTGCTTAGCAGTCAGTCTGGGACTTTCTGAGCACTGCAGACACATGAGCTGTCATTATAATGATTCTGACCTCCAGTCATGGATCAGTGGTTGCACTTTATTCCCTTCTCATGGCCAGGAGGCTCTTCTTGCTTTAAGTGTGAAGTTTGTCTCTCTGTCCCTCCCACTCCTTGGCCACATTCCGTAGTTTGGTACCAAGAAGAACATGTCGTGCCCCTCTTCCTTGTGACAGCCCTTTGAATGCTTGAAGGTGCTTAATCACTCTTAGATCAATGCAAAGTTTGCTATTCTGTACCTTCAACTTATTGGCTACTTTTGCGTGGTGTGGTGCCAAGCAGATCAAATCATGATTCTCTTCCTTGTGATCACTATTGGAAGGCCTGAAGGCAATTATCCTGTTTTCCTTTGTGGGTTCTTCTCCAAGCTAAATATTCTTGTTGCCTTCGGACAGCTTTCCTTTCTCTTGGCCACTCATCCTTTCTCTCTCCAGGCTGCCTTGTCTGTCTGGACATCAGCCCATCTGTGTCCATTGAAAATGGAGTATCCAGCCATAAGAGCATCGCTTTTTTATTAGAGAAATTTTTATTTAATATTAATTATTATTCTTAGAGAAAACTCTGATAATCCTGTGATATTCCATCACAGGGTTCTAGAACTAGGGCAGGACTAGAATATTTTGGGAACCATGATGACGTGTGTCCCCACCTCTTCCCAGAGAAGTGATAGACACAAGGGACAGAGCCATGAATCTGAGGGTAGGGCTGCTCTGAGGACTCCGTGATTTGTAAGGGAGCCTTGCACAGAGAGAAGCTTTGGAATGTTATGGAGAGACTTTGATGGACCAGAATAGCAGTTAGAAGGAACAGAAAAGAACTGAAGAGGGAGAGTTGGTTTCCTGAATTCTGAGCAGGAAGAAGCTGATTTCCTGCCTCAGGGCTTGAATCCCTGATTACCGGAGGATTTTCCCACCTTTCCTTTGAACTTTGAAGACCCAGGAGTGTAGCTGTCTCTTTGGAACAAACTAACAGGGCTAGCTGAACATTTACCGCAGCTGGAAGGGCTGAGCCCTGAAATCCCCCTGAAGCAGCCTGAAACCCAATTGAGTCTCTAAGGAGCACCTGAAGAAAGACTTGAATCCATTCATTTAGATTAAGACAGCAGACAGATAGAAGAAGAGAGGAATCAAGAAGCTGTGGCTGGAGCCTTAGCCTTTGGCTGGGCTAAAGAGACTCCATATTATTACATGAGTTTGAGGCTATCTGCTCCCACTCTCCATCCCCAGCCTCTACCCTGTTCATTAAACCCCTTTGAGACAAATGCAGCCAGATCTCTTGAAGGAGAGAAAAAGGCTTCTAGGATGAAGGGTTAACTTTGGGGTGAGAATCCCTCTTTAAGCCCAAGTTCTGTCAGACCTTGGGGTGGCAGCCATTGGTTCTCGCCCTAGCTGGAGTTGACCAAGGGGGCCATTGAGGAAAAGTCAGGCATAAGCCAAGCCCTGACAAAACGCCATTTCCCTATTTTCCTTCAGTGTCTCTTTCTTGGTCACACTTGTGCTTGGCTCTTCACAGCCATTACACTCAACACTGTCAGGGCAGACATTGTCTCTCTAACAGAAGGAAGGAAGTTTCTCTCCAAGTCAACCAGTTAATCCACCAAGACTAGGGGCAAATAACATCATCTAGGGGAACCCCCCCACCCCCTGTCAAATCATTCACTATTTCCCCTTTTATTGGGAACTGATCTGGGAGAGAGAACAACTCTCAGCCATCTGCCCAGTCAGGGAGGGAAGTTCCCTGGAGGGGTTTTGTTCATTGACTCACTGGAATAACAACTTTAAACCCTCCCTCCTGGCTTCCCCTTTTACCCCTTCACATACATTTTAACTGTTTATTTGTGGTTTCACTAATGCAGAATCTAAGAAACACTGCAATCTTGGCTAAGTGTGTCTCACCAGCTTGTGCCTGAGAAATGATTAATGTGCCTGTCATTTGTAAGAATTAAATAGGTTGGAGCAAGGGAAATATATAACAATTATGAATATGCCCAAGTCAACTGGGTTTTATAGAGAAATTTAATTAATATTACAATGATTAATTAAAAAAAGAGAGAGTAAGAAAGGAATAAGTATAAAGGGCCTTAAGCCAATATGGCTTAGACCTGAGTCTTCAGAGAGAAATCAGTCAGTTTTTATTATTCACCACAAAATCTAAGCAAGGATTCTAATGACACCAGGCCAGCGTCCTTCCTCAAAGAGCCTTCCAGCCAGAGATTGTTTCAAAGGGCCTCTCTCAAGAGCCTCTAGAGGGACAGAGCCCCCTCAGAGGAGCTCCTAAAAGAGCTCTCCTTAAGAATGAGATTTCCTCCAAGCATACTTCTCCTGAAAGAGATCTATCTCAAAGGATCAGATCCCCAGAATGAGCACTCCAAGGAAAGACCCCTCCAAGGATCAGTCCTCAAGGAAATGAGCCCTCTCTCCTCATGAGATCTCTCCAAATGAGCCCCAGCTCTTCTCTGAGCTCTTATTTTTAAGGTCAAAATCCCCTATGTCACCTCCCCTAAGTCCTTACATCTACCAATCATAGTAGATGTTTTTCTAAAAGACAGCCCATTTTGAATTCACAGCTGAGTAGATTAATCTCTTTAGTAAGTCAGAAAAAAATGCTGCTGTGTCTACTAATTTCATTAAGAAAAAACCTCTGAATAAGTTTTCACCTTTTAGGTCTTAAGTACTTTCATTGATTAGCAAGGAGTTTTCTGCCCTAAAGCAGTCTTAAGTAGGGGTGGAGTAGGGATACTCCCATAGCAAAGAGTTTTCTCCCCTAACGCAGTCTTAAGTACGGAGAGATCCTCCCATATCAAGGAGTTTTCACATTCAAGTAGAATTCTCACTATCTGCTAGGGAATTTTTTCAAGTAGGGAATTGGAGGATTCCTCAATGTGGAGTAATATTTTTAACATTCATAAGTCTGTGAAATTTTAAGGTTTACACATCCCTGGCTTGCAGTCGGTGTGGGGAATCTGAATATAATACTTCTAGAGGTTTAAGCTTAAGGGAGAAAAAGGAGGGGGTATTTCACCTAAGTGGGTACATAAAAATCTTTAGGTTTAATTCTGTAAAGATGATCTTTTGGTGATATTCTGGGGGGGGGATTGAAGTGGGACATATGTGTTAATTCTGAAAGCATTTTCCTCTCATATGATCAGCTAGGCCATCTATACCACAGCTTGGACACAAATAACCTGTATAGCTGTTTGTGTGAATATTTGGGATGGAAATATCTCTAAATTTCATTGTTCGGGTATGGCACTAACACAGGCAAAGAACCATGAGGTCAGCAGAATGACTCTATAGACTTTTAGTCTGGTTGGCAGCCCAATACCCTTTCTCGTGTAATTGTTAAAGGCACTGTAAAGTATTGAAGGGGGTCCTGGGGATTCAGGAAGTTTTGTGATAGGGAATGGAGGAGTTGAAGGGAGAGAGGGAATATGGCAGCTAGTGAAGCAAAAAGAGTGAGATATCTCCTAATGAGAGGCTATCTTTGAAAATTTGGGTTCCCTAGAAATGGTCCAACTATGATAGCCTGAGGGGACGTCTTCTCTAATGATTGATGCTGAAGATATCCCAGAGCAGGTAAGCATGGACCCTCCTGAGGGACAAGCCTCCCCCCAGACTAAGGTTGTCCAGCAGGGGTCCAATAAGGACCATTTAGTGTTGAATGGCTGTCATTTGGTTCAGCTCCCTCTATGTTCCTTTGAAATGATAATCCTCTTAGCTGACTGGGGTTATTTAAACAAAGATTAATTTTAATAACAAGTTTGGATTGGGGAGGTTTCAGAGAAGAGGGAATCAGTATTTCCCTAGATTGGGTTTGAGTCTCTCTTAGCTTTTGAGTTGAGGCCAGGCCTCCCAGGCTGGTGGAGGGTTTCTTTTATTCCTGTCTTTTCTAATCTGTGCCAGCTTTCTCAAATTCAAAGTCTTATCAGTAGACAGCAAGAAGAAAAAATGGTTCTGATATTCAGAGATGGTTGAGCCTGCCTCTTCAGGTTGACGCCCCTAAAGACTTGTCTTACAGTTCAAACCACTCCCCTTAAATCCTTTTGTCTGATGACATGATCACAGGAATCCAGGTACAGCACATAGTCGGGAAAATCAGGAATAGAGGTACTTGTATCCCAAGACAGAGAGAGGCTCCTTCCACTCCGAGGGCCAGGAAAGAGAGCCCCAGAACAACTGTCACTCTTCAACTCGCTTCCCTCTCCAACTGTCACTCTTGTCAATATCTTGTCTCTAACATTCCAACTGCTGTTTATTCCACCTGAATGACAGAAAGTCCAAAACTTACTTCAGTTTTCCTTTCCACAATTGTCCCCTTTTTCTGTTGTGACCTTCCCAAGGTCACTAAGTCTATTAAATCTAATTACTAAGTACTCCCCACAAAATAATAAACTTCCCTCAATTACTCTATTCTTATTCTATGCTAACTTTATCTACCCTAAGGAATTATATGCAGAAAAGCTTGGGTAAGAGTAGTTTCAGGGTTTTATAATAAATTCGGTACAATAAATGTTTGAACAAAACCATTACAAAGAAAATTGAATCTTAGTGCTAATTCTACTTACTCCTGGTAATGTGAAGATTGGATTTGACAATCTCCTGATTGTAACAATGAAGGTACTTAGTTCTTCCTTTATTGAGAAGATTAAATTTTAATTCCCTGTGTATTTTTAGATTTTCATCCCCAAAAAGTGTTATCCCTGTATTTTGGAGTATATCTACCCATTTTAACCAGAAGAAGGTGTGAACTAACTACAAAAGGTGCAAACTAACCACCAAAAGGTATGAACACCCATTTCATGCATTGAATGTGAGCTCTGTGACTCACATGTGAAAGTGTGGGCAGTCCTGGAGAGGAACATCTGCTGTGATTGGTAGATGTGAAATTTAGGGAAGTGACACAAGAGAAAACAGTCTTTAAGTAGAGGAAACAGAGGCACACAAGGAGTGATTGTTAGAATCAGTCACTTCAGAATTGGACTTGGAAGACAGACACTTGAGGAGAGACTGGAAGACAGATACTCAGACTTGGAGTGAAGACCCTTGGCTGTGGAACTGGATCCTTGGAGGAGCTCATGCAGGAGACCTCAGACTGCTTTCCTTTTAGAAGGTCACCTTGGTGAGTGAAAGGCAGACTTAGTTTCCTTGCCTTTCTGGATTTGTTAACCTCTGAGAAAGGCCCATCGTCTTCAGAATCCTTTTCCCTGGCTGGGGCTTAAAATTTCTACCTTGCTCTGAGGAAAACA
Source organism: Monodelphis domestica (assembly GCF_027887165.1). NCBI lineage: Eukaryota > Metazoa > Chordata > Mammalia > Didelphimorphia > Didelphidae > Monodelphis > Monodelphis domestica. Next base: position 723,166,817 of record NC_077227.1, on the reverse strand, counting down.
GAGCTCTCTCTCCCTCTCTCTCCCCCCTTTTGTCTCTTCCTTAAATATCTTCCCTCTATTGTAAAATAAATTACCAATAAATTACAATTTACTTTAGAAATACATATTGGGATTTAGAAATTAAATCCCTTGTGACCACCAATTAAAATATTCAAGTCCAACCGTAATATAAATTTAACACTAAGTTAAACTAATACAAACATTTTCCCTATTTTAAATATCTATAATTATTTGCAAAGTATTTATCTATATATATTTCCATTAAACACAATTTCAGCATCAGCTTTACAAGAAACAATTTAAAGTTTACTATACGCAAATACAGCTTAAATCAATTCCTAAGTATAACTGTCTATGCTATGCTGAATTTAACTTACTCCTAATCTATTCCCTACATAGAAGTATTCTCTAAGTCCGTAGTCTAGTGCTTAACCTAATCTTATATACAACACACACACACACACACACACACACACACATATATATATGCTATACTACATATTTACAGACCCTATCACTATGTTACTAACCTAATTATAGTGTATACATTATTTATAGAGATTATTTACATATAATACAATAATATACATAATTCCCTAATCTTGATGTCAGTCAAATAGAAAAAAATCTATTGATCTTTCTATTTGCCTAAGACTTTATGGAACCAACTATATACATATTTACATTTTGCATGAATATATTTTCAGACTCTTGTTTATTTAAGCAAAGTCTCCCAATATATTTCAGTTCATTATTTTGTGTTTTGTGTCTAATAGTGTTTTATTGAATGAATACTTATCAAGTTTCTTCAGATTTCCACTTCTCATGTTGACTGATGGATCTGTTCTTTCTTTCAAGTTACTTAGTGTTGCATGCTATTTCCCTGATATGTGAAATTAATTTTGTTTTATGCTTTTGCTGCACTCAGTCTTACATACAAGTCCTATTTTCCATCTGTCCTCTTCTTATTATAAACAAATTTACAAAGTTCAAAGTCTTAGCTGTCCATTTTAGCTTTTTCTTTGTTTCTTCTCTCTAGTAGCTATTAAACAAATTTACAAAGTTCAAAGTCCATTTCAGGTTTTTCTCTTTGTTTCTTCTCTCTAGCAGCTTTTCTTGATGCTTTTCCTCTGGGATGCTTTAAAATCTTTTCCTCTGGATTGACTCAAAATCCTTTCCACTGGGGTGCTTTCCCTCTGGGCCCTCTTTCCCAATTTGCAAAGCTTTTAATAAAGAAACCAACTCTGCCCCTTGAGCGCTCATGTGCTTTCATAAGGATGCATACCATTATGTCTCTGTATGTGTTACTACTGCTGCTCCAGGGTACCTTTCTCCATTAACTACCATGCTTGAACCATCTGTATATATTTCAATATTGGGATGTTCCAGAGGAGTGTCTTTTAAAACATTTCTCGATTTTTCTATTAATAACATTGTTTCCTGGCCATTATGTATGCATTCCCCTTCAATCAGCAGATCTGGAATCAACATTGCTGGATTCAATTGTTAGCAATGTTTTAAAGTGATGTTTTTGTTGCTTAATAACACAATAACTTATTGAGAAAGTCTTTGCTATGTGCAAGCTTGTAATAACGCTACAGACTTTTAGTCTGTTAGGCAGCCCAATATCCCTTCTCTCCACTTTCTGTTGGAGTGTTCTAAACACTGAGATAGTTCTGGCAATGTGTGCATCAACTTTATCATTTGTATGGACATCCCTGGAGAGTATACTGCCAAGGCAAGTAAACTCATCCTTAGTATTCAAAATTTCTCCAATTGTGTGAACTTGTGAACTTTAAATTTCTCCACCCTACTTAGATCTTACTTTATGGTGAAGATAAAATTGTAATCTCCTGATTGAACAATGAGGGTACTTAGCTCTTACTTTATAGTGAAGCTAGAACTTTAAGCTAAGTCTATTTTTAGGTCTTACTACAAAAAGGTGTTAAGTAACTAGGTAACTAAAAGGTAAATTAATCACAAAAAGGTTAAGTACAAAAGGTGAATTTAACACTGAAGTTTTAAGTAACTCAAAAGATAAAATCTAATCAAAGAAGATAAGAACTAAAGAATGTGCAGTCCTGGAGAAAAGCCTCTGATGTGATTGGTAGACATGAAAATTTAGAGGAGGGGACACAAGAGTAAAAGGTCTATATATTTCATGTCATTTCCTCTCTCCGGTACCTTTGGTGGCAGAGAGGTGGCTGGTGGCAGAGAGTCTGTCAGAGAGAGGCAGTTAAAGCTCTCAATCCTGAGACAGCCAAAGGAAAGGTTTGGTCAAGACTTTGCTCCTGAGGAAAGACTTACGTCTTTCTCCTGGTGATTGGACACCTTTCCCCCTACCAATTCCCAACTGAAGTGACCAGTTTGAGGAGACACCAAGCAGCTTCAAGGTCACCTGACAGCTCCTGGTGCCCCGAATATGGACAGTGCCCAGTGTAAACATTAAAATTTCTTAGACTTATAAATGTTGGAAATTTCACCATTGGGAAATTTCATACTTTGCCCCTTGGCATGGGAGGGTCATTCTCCTCCCTACTTAAGATTTATTTAGGACAGAAACCTTTTGCTGAACAATGGAAAGGGCTTTGACCTATGCTTAAGCATAGAACAGGAAGTTCTTTGAGTCATGATTGATTTTAGAATTGATACAATAGAGATACTTGGAATGACAGAACCAGGTCTTGGAACTTACAATCTCCACCCTACTCAGGGTAACAGGATTTAGGAAGGGCTGCAGCATAGATCAAAATTTAATTATTCCAATCTCCACCCTACTCAGGGTAACAGGATTTAGGAAGGGCTGCAGCAAAGGATCAAGATTTAATTATTTGAGAATATGACCTTTAACAGACATATGCAAAGCCACAGACCTCTGGGTGGTCCTGGGTTAAGCTAGAGCCACCATTGGCACAGGGAAGACATGGACAGTGATTGGTAGATGTGAGAACTGAGGGGAGGGAACTTGGATGGTTTCCTTAAAGATAGTGGGGTCTGAGGACTAGGGAGGTGGTTGGAGAGGTTTTGCTCTGAGAGGTTGTGCTTTGAGGAGCTTGCTCTGAAGGAAGCTGGAGGTGGAGGCCCCTGAGACTTTTCTCCATTTTGGTCACGTGAGTGATAGGGACTGATCTCTTTTCTTTGCCTCAGCTATCTAAGGGCTTGGGCCTTTTGGCCCAGCCTAAACAGAGGGGGTATTTAAGTCCTATTCCCTTCTCTCTCTCTCTCTCTCTCTCTCTCTCTCTTTCTCTCTCTCTTTCTCTCTCTCTCTCTCTCTCTTTCTCTCTCTCTCTCTCTAATACCTTTATTCCTCCTGTTTGTAATTAAACTCCATAAAAGGTTGACTGCTGACTTGAGTTTTCATTAAGGAATTACATAGCTGAATTCCTTGGCAACCTTAAATTAATATATATCAGTCTTTTAAAGTGATTTCCATGTCACACAGGTGGGGCTAGAACCAGGGCCATCCCAGCCTGAATCTCTGAGGACCCAAGGCTGCAAAGGCCTGGGTTTCCCAACTTGAGAAGGGAGGTAAGAGTAGCTAGAAATTGGACACCTTTCCCTCTTTCATCACAAAAACCCTTCCCTCGGCCATTTCCTTGTGTTATTCCCAAACTGGTCAGTTAGAATAAAGTTTGTCGTTTTCCTCAACTGACTCTAGTGTGAATGGAAACCAGTTCCAGATTGAGGGGAGAAGGTAATCCTCTCTCTCTGAGGAAAGGGGCATTAGTAGTAGAGGGAATTCAAGAAGCAGTTTGGGGTTGAGCAGCCATAGCAGAGGGGAGACTGAGGGGGGAACTACTCACTCCCCTTCTCTCCCTTGGCCAAGTTAAACAGCAGCTGCTTTAAGAAGGAAGGTCTTCACTCTTTCTCCCTCTCTTTTTACCATCAGACTATCCCTCTATTACAGTATATTATCATGCAAAATACATTTCCTTTTCATAAGAGGATAATTATATAAAACCGAAACCCGAAAATAAAACCCCAAATAAACTAAAGTGAAAAATAGCAATCTTTGATCTGCATCCAATTCCAACAGTTCTTTCTCTGGAGGTGGAAAGCATGCTTTGGCATAAGTCCTTTAGGATTATCCAGGATCATTGTATTGCTGAGAGTAGCTCAGGCTTTCACAGATGACCATTGTACGATATTGCCCTTTCTTTGTACAATCTTCTCCTGGTTCTGCTTATTTCACTCTGTATCAGTTCATGTAGGACTTTCCAACTCTTTCGGAAATCACTTCTTATAGCACAATAGTATTTCATCACCACCACATACCACATTTTGTTCAGCCATTCTCCAATGCATAAACCTCCCCTTAATTTCCAATTCTTTGCCACCAAAATAAGGTTGCTATAAATATTTTTGCACAATATTTTGTACTAGTATTTCCCCCTTTTTATGATCTCTTTGGGAAACAGACCAAGAAATTATATTACTGGATCAAAGGGTATGTGTTATTTTATTGCCCTTTGGGCATAGTTTCAGTTGGACCTCCAGAATGGTTGGCTAAATTCACAAGTCTACCAACGATGTATTAGTGCCCCAAGTTTGCCACATATCCTCCAAAATTTATCACTTTACTGTCATACTCTTCAATTTGATAGGTATGAGGTGGTGTCTCAGCATTCTTTTAATTTACATTTCTTGAATCAAGAAGGATTTATCACAAATTCTCCTATGATTATTGATAGATTTGATTTCTTCATCTGAAAAGTGTTTGTTCATATCCTTTGAGCATCTGGCATGATGTTTTTTGAAAGCACACACAGTAAGAGTAGCAAAGAGACCCCAGAGGGGAGAACACAAGTGGGAATGTTGGGAGACGGCTTATGGAACAGAGAAGAGATTGAAATCACGAGTGAGAAAGATTTCAAGAGTATGTGAGAGGCTCCTTATCTGGCAGGTCTGTGCAGAAAAAGAAAGCTTCATAGGAATGGAGACACCCCACTATTTTGCTCTAGTTAAAGAGGAGAGATGCTGGTGTGTCTTCATCCCAGATGGGTCAGTGGTGAGAGATGTGGCTGTGTGGAATAGGAGAAAAGCATCATCAGAGGACTAAAGCAAGGCAGAGATCATGTATGGTAGACATAAATGACCTTCCTTTGCTGGGAGATATGGGTGCTGGGACTGGGAAAGATAGAAACAGGGACCCAGGATGGGCTCAGTAATTGGTGACAACTGCTGAGAAGAGCTAGAACCATCCACCACTGACCTCATAGGGGAACATCAGAACAAGGCACTGCCACCAGGTCTAATACTCGTGCTGGAGCCTGGCAAGTCAGGAGCATACATTTCTGTACATTTCTGGGATTGAAGGAGGAGTTCAAATTACTTTCTAAGTACTTTAAACACATGCCCTCTCATTTGATTTTCATAATGTGGTAGGGAGCTATTATTATTCTCATTTTACATGAAATGAAGAAAGCAAATAGAGGTTAAATGACTTGCACAGGGTCACACAGCTAGTGTTGGAGACCAGAATTGAATGTGCAGCTTTTTGCAAAAGATATAACACTTTTTCCAATGTCCCACCAGCTGCCTCCAGAAACTCAGGTAAATTCTGTCTCCATGAACTTCTCTGATTCTGTGTCTTTAGAGTCTGGTTAGCCTTGAGGCTTCTAAGGGGAACTTGTGATTATCACACAGAAATGATGTTTCCCATGCTGGGTCCTCACAGCACTTGGATCAATGACAAATTTTCCTGTGTTTTAGGCACTATTAGGGGCATCATTGTAGCTCTTACGCATGAGTTAGAGGAGTAACTGGAATTCACATACTTTTCATTTCAAAGGAGAAAAGAGGACAAACAGAGAGAAAACTGAAGACGTCTCGCCCTCGACACGTTCCTTTCTGTGCCACTTAGTTCAGTTGTCCATGTACGTCTGTGCAATGACTGAACAGCCATAGCAATGTCTCTGTGACTGAGTGTGGAGGAGAAAGAGAGGGCTGGAGGCAGCTGCCAGCAGAGGGGCAAATGCTGAAGGGGCTGGAAAAGTCAGTGAAGCGATTGGCTGCCAGGTTGATGTCTTTCACTGGTTCCATTGTAGAACGATGTGAGGTTCAGGAGAAAAGAGAAGGTTCTGACTGTCCTGGGAACTTCCTTCTCAGGGTTCCAGAACGAGGCTGCTGTCCCTGACTTAGATCAAAGTTCTGGACTCCAAAGAGAGCAGCATCAGTGAAACCTGCACTCTAAGAACCTCTCTCTGCTTCCACTCCCGCCACCCAACTACAAACGCCCCCCTCCCCACCCTCTTGTTTTGCATGGCTCCTGCTGAGGAAATGAGGCCAGCTGAGGAGGGCAGCTATAAAGGGGCAGCTGGGAGGGAGCTGCTGGGGAGCCAGAGCTCAGGCACAGGGAGATGATGGGGTCTCAGGCTCAGCTGTTCTGCCTCCTGCTTCTCTGCATCCCAGGTGAGGGAGGAAGATCAGAGACTGCCCTGGGAAGTTGTTAGAGGAGTCCTATGAAGTCCTGCTTGTCTCCTGTCCCTCTGGGAAGAATTGGGTTCTGGGTGATTGTGAGGGAGGGAGGGGCCATCTGTGCCCTCATTGTCAGGAGTCAGTCTGGGTTGGCACCTGAGGATCTACCTCATATGATATCGATGATTCATCCTGGTACATTGGAGACATGAATATTTGTAACTTTTTCTTTGTCCTTCTGCTTGCAGGTTCCAGAGGGGCCATTGGGCTGACCCAGTCTCCAGCCTCCCTGGCTGTGTCTCCAGGAGAGAGTGTCTCCTTGTCCTGCAGGGCCAGTCAGAGCATTGGTAGCAGCCTGAACTGGTACCAAAAGCCCCCAGGCCAGTCTCCCAGGCTCCTCATTTATGGGGCTTCCAGCCTGCAGCCTGGGGTCCCTGCCCGGTTCAGTGGCAGTGGCTCTGGGACAGATTTCTCTCTTACCATCAGTGCTGTGGAACCAGAGGACGTCACAGACTATTACTGCCTACAACTCAGTAGTTATCCTCTCACAGTGCTCCAGCTCTGAACAAAAACCTGCCCAGGCAGCTGCTGAGGGAGCCCCCACTGTCCCAGGGGCTTCTCCTTCCCCCACAGCTGCGACATGGGCAACTTGTCTGGGCTGCCTCTGAGGGCAGTTTGTAGGTCTCACAGGAGGCTGCTGGGACTGGGATGGGTGCTGACTCTGGTCTCTTCCTGTGAGAGGGACAAATCCAGAGACTTTTGAACATGGAAAAGCCTGGAGAAATTATAAAGATTCCATGAGCAGCAGGAAGCATTTGGAATCTTGGGAAAGCAACAGCTGAGGAAGAGGCAGTTGGTCTGTGCTCTCTTGACTGGAGTCCTCCTGAGGAGAAGGTCAATCTCTGACTGGATCCTGATCTCAGAAATCTTCTTTCCCTGAACCTGATCACCATCCTGCCATACTAGTGAGAAGGACAGAGAGCTGGAGAGGAAAGGAGTCCACCAGAGGTTTCTCCAAACCTCCCTTTACTGCTGTCTTGGGGACGCCTGCTGGGCAGGGCCAACAGCCAGGGTTCACCACTGTGAACCTCGCAGGATCTCAGGCCACCAAGCCTGGGTTATCTAACTGTAGGGGGAAGAGTTTGGGCAGCTGGAAGCCCCTGTTCCCTCTTCCCTCCTGACCCCAATTTGCCAGATAGTCAACCTTATCCTTCATCCCCCTTGTTAGAGTAAACTTATTAACAAACTTAACTGACTCAAGTCTGAGGGACGGGCAGTTACAACTGAAGGGGGGGAGAGAGAAGTGATCTTTCTCCCCAGATGAAGAAGGCTGCTCCTGAGGAGGAGGGAACAGGCAGGTTTAGTGGGGAGCCATAACTAAAGAGGATCAGAAGGGGAAAAACAGCAGACTCGCCCTCCTTCTACCTCTTGGTTCAAGACCAACATCAACTCCTCCTCCCTTGGTCCTTGGAACTTGAGGGAGGGAAGACTCCATTCTCTCCCTCTCTTCTCTCCCCACAATAAAACCCCTCTATTACATTCCCCACCAACAAACATGGAGAGGTACCTCCTCAATCATTGGACGTCACCCCAAAGGTGGGTTTGTCTCACTCACAGCTGACCAAGACTCTCCTTTCCAAATCCTCAACAAGGACTCTTAAAGCCTTAGCATGAAGACCTGCAGTGGGCATTGGGGGCTGGGTGGGGGCAGAGCTACTTAGCGATCTGGGAGGTGCAGTGGTTAGAGCCAGACAAGGAGTCAAATAGACCTGACTTCAAATCCAGCCTCAGACACTTCATACCTAGATCATGGGGGCAAATCACAGAACCCTCTTTACAATTTTCTCATCTGAAAAGTGGGTGTCATGAGAGCACCCACTTCCTGGGGTTGTTGGGAGGATAAAGAGAGATCCAAGTTATAACATCCTGAGCAGCCAGCTTGGCCCCTGGGAAGACCTACAGAAAAGCCAGCTGTCATCATGAGTGCTGTTAACATTTCCCTCCAGCCACAGGCTCTCAGTTGCTCTTCACCCCATTCCCATTGGCAGGGAATCTGCGCTTGCTTTGAGTATAAACTTTGCCCCCCTCTGGGTTCCCCTCATTGGCCACATTTCAGTGGGTGGCTAAGTCGCACTTTCTCTTTTTGACAGCCCTTTGAGCACTTGAAGGTCATCATCACATTTTCCCATATTGGTCCTTCTTCAGGCCAAGCATCTCTGCTAACTTCAAACAGGCTCCCTTACTCTTGACCCAGTCTGGTCCTTCCCTATCCTGGCTCCCTCCGTGTGGCTGGACACCAGATCCTCTAAATTCGTTCTAAAATGGGGCACCCAGAAAGGAGAGGATTATTCCAGAAATGTTGAAAGCAGGACAAGCCTAGAACAACTTTGGGCCCATCATGCTGTGTGTTCCCCACCTACTGGCAGAGAGAATTGAGAAACACAAAGGACAGAAATAAACTTCTCAGGGTTATTAGAGCTTTTTCATGAAGACCTGTAGTGCAGGGGGCAGAGCTACCTATGCTGTTAGGTGGTGCAGTGGTTAGAGCTAGGCATGGAGACAAGTAGACATGAGTTCCCAACCAGCTTCAGAGACTTCTTGGCTATAATAATTAAAATGGTGGAAGATATAAATTATGATAGATATATGAGAGAGTGAGTAAATTTGACCACTGAAATATGTTTCACAACAGTGTTTTGTTTTAAATCAAAATATAAGGTGGTCGCCAGGGAAATATTCCCAATTATTCAAATACCGAAGTCAACTGGGTTTTATAGAGAATTTAATTTATAATACAATGAGGAATTAAAGAAAAGAGAGAAAGAGAGAAATAAGGAAGTAAGTACGAAGGGCCTTAAGCCAACATGGCCTAGACCTGAGTCTTAAGAGAGAGAGAATCAGTCAGTCTTTTATCACTCACCACAAGATTTGTCTTAGGCAAGGATGTCTGGGGAACAGTGTCTCTCCAGAGGGAGTTCCAACCAGAGTCAGCCTCCCAAGGGACTTCTTCTCAAGAGATCTTCAAAGGGCCTCCTCCAAAAGGATCTATCTCCAAGGACCTAAGTATCTAAGGATCTCCAAGCCTCCAAGCCTCCAAGGATCCCTTGCTCAAGAGATTCCTTTTCTTATAGAGGAGGATTTTTCCTATGTCACCTCCCCTAAGTTCTTCCATCTACCAATCACCATAGATGTTTTCTAAAAGACAGCCCATCTGAATTCCTGCTAGGTCGACTAATCTCCTCAGTAAGTCTGAACCAGAGAAAACACAGCTGAGTCGACTAATCTCATTAAGAGAAAACTTGCCTGACCCTTTTAGGTACCTAGCATCCCATTGTATCAATTCTAAAAACAGGCATGGCTCAAAGAACTCCTTGCCTCATCATAAGCATGGGTCCAAGTACTTTCATTGTTTAGCAAGGAGTTTTCTCCCCTAAAGCTGTCTTAAGTGCAGGTGGAGTAGAGGTCCTCCCATTTCTGATCCTGGTGAGTTCTCACATCAAAATAAGGAATGTTTCTAGGAGGAATGTGGAAATTTTTAACATTCACAAGTCTGAGAAATTTCAAGATTTACATGGCTCAGATATGCTGGGCAATCACCTAGCCTTATTTCAGTTCTCTCATCTCACAAAGTTGCATCATAGCAGCACCTTCCTCCTGGGGTAGTTGGGAGAATAGAGGGAGATTTGAGTTATAAACTGCTTAGCACTTATTGAGCAGTACAGACATGGAAGTTATCCTCATAATCATTCTGACCTCGGTTATGGATCAGTGGCAATTAGTGGATTACTAGCCTAACAGGCCACAAGATGGCACACGTAATTGTCTTTTAGGAAAGGGCAGGGTTAATGAGCAGAAAAAGGGGTCAATGAGCAGAAAAAGGGGTTAATGAGGATGCACAACAGTAATAGTGGTGAAATGGAGTCTGCTCTATGCTGCAAGATGGCATTCCTTATGTAAATTAAGATGGCTGCTGCTATTTCTTTTCTTTTTTTAAACCCTTACCTTCCATCTTGGAGTCAATACTGTGTATTGGCTCCAAGGCAGAAGAGTGGTAAGGGCTAGGCAATGAGGGTCAAGTGACTTGCCCAGGGTCACACAGCTGGGAAGTGTCTGAGGCTAGATTTGAACCTAGGACCTCCCGTCTCTAGGGCTAGCTCTCAATCCACTGAGCTACCCAGCTGACCTTGGCTGCTGCTATTTCTAATGGTGGGAAACAGCACCCAGAACACAAGTCCTTGCCAATCCCAGGCCTCCCCCTCACTTATCTCAGAAATGATGGTCAATTAGTAATCCACGATGCCTCAGAAGAGTCGATTGGATCATGGTTGCTGTGGTTATGTGGTTGCTGGTAATGGTGATCACAGAGCCCCAGAGAGGCATTCCATTGCTCCTGCCCAATGTCTGGAAGTGAGGTCAAAGATCCCCTGAGCGTCCAACTGGAAGGCCCCGAACATCCAGTTCTGTTGTTTTGGCCTACAGACCTCCAGCACAGTGTCTACACTACACTACAGCAAATGTTTTGTCTTTAGCTACTGCACCTGGCCGTGCAGGAGCCAAGGATGAAAAGTCCTTCTAGGCATGCAGCCTCAGACTTCTCTGTATGCAGCTGCATGCAGCCACGTGTCATCAACAATGGCCATGCGTGTCAGTGCTGACATGGATGTCATAGGTTTACCATCAAGGCTCTAGGTCTATCTACACCATCAGCCAGCCATCTCCAGTGAGAATTCATTGACAAGGGAAGGTTTGAAAATAATAGAGATACTCTTATCGGCTGGTACGTTTGTAAAGGTATCCTCTATTTTCTTTCCAGCATGACAGTTGGATAAGAGATCTGATCCTGGAGCAAACGAGAAAAATATGAACAGGAGCCTGAGGAGGAGAGAACTATTGAAGCCAGACAACCTCCAGGAAGTGATGCAGAGCGAAAGGAGCAGAATCAAGAGACTGATACACTGTGGTACGATCAAACCTAATGGACTTCTCCATTAGTGTCAATGCAATGTCCCTGAACAATCTGCAGTGATGTACAAGGAAAAAAAAAACTATCCTCAAGCAGAGGACAAACTGAGGGAGTAAAAACACCAAGAAAAAGCAACTGGTTGACTACAGAGGATGAGGGGAGATGATCGAGGAGAGACGCTAAATGAGCACCCTAATGCAAATACCAACAACAAGGAAATGGGTTCAGAGCAAGGACACATGTGATACCCAGCGGAATCGCGCGTTGGCTAGGGAAGCGTGGCAGGGGGAGGGGGAAGGAAAAGAAAATGATCTCTGTTTCCAATGAATAATGTATGAAAATGACCAAATAAAATGTTTTAAAAACAAAACAAAACAAAACACAAAAGAATAAATAATATCCTGAAAAAAAAAGAACTATTGAAGCCAGGTTGTATTAGATAGTTGGTTTGGGTGTTACAGGGGAATGGAAAAAGAATGGATTCTCTTCATTAAACCTGCCTTTTACTACCCTCTATTAACTGTCTTGTAGATGAACTTCTTTTGAGGAAAGAAAGAAATCAGCTGTCTCCCTCGTCCACTGTGACTATTTCCTTCACTCACCATGAAGTTTTCTGAGGATAAATGAGAATCTTTATTCTAAGAATTATTGACAGGGTAAAACAAGAAGATATCTGAAGAGTTAGGGTCTTAAGGAAAGAGGAGAAAGGAGGCCCCTGTCTGTCTAAATCTTTCCTTCCCCTCTCTCCAAAGTTGAGAGACCCAGACCTGACATCTTGGCCTCTGAGAGGTTCAAGTTTGGTGAATCCTGGTCTATGTCACATGTGATAATTAAAATGTTTGGGAGAAAGGGAAATATATATAAATCAATTATGACCACTGAAATATGTTTTCTACTGTGTCTTGGTTTTATATAAATATAAGATGGTTGCCACGGAATATATTCCCAATTTATGAATATCCCAAGCCAACTGGGTTTTATAGAGAAATTTAATTTATAATACACTGATTAATCAATAGAAAAAGAGAGAAAGTAAGAAAGGAATAAGAATGAATAAACAGTCAGTTGGTTTTATCACTCACCCAAGATCTCTCTAGGTAAGGCTTCTCATGCCAACCTCAGGCTCCACCTTCAAGAGAGCCTCCTTTCAAGAAATGTTTCCAGAGAATTCTCCTCCTTCAGAGCCAGCCTTCTCTCCTGGTCCTCCAACAGATCAACCTCCTCAGTCCTCCTTCAGAGCCACCTCGCTCAGAGCAAAACCTCCTCCTAGCAAAACCTCCCAGAGCAAAAAAAAACTCTCTTCTCCCTGTCCTCAGGCCCCACTATCTTTAAGGAAACCATCTAAGTTCCCTCCCCTCAGTTCTCACATCTACCAATCACTGTCCATGTCTCCCCTGTGCCAATGGTGGCTCTAGTTTAACCCAGGACCTCCCAGAGGTCTGCCCCCCTTTGCACATGTCTATTGAAGGTCATATTCTCAAATAATTAAATCTTGATCTTTGCTGCAGCCCTTCCTAAATCCTGTTACTGTAAGTAGGGTGGAGATTGTATTTTCCAAGACCTGGTTCTGTCATTCCAAGTATCTCTATTGTATCAATTCTAAAATCAATCATGACTCAAAAAACTTCCTGTTCTATGCTTAAGCATAGGTAAAAACCCTTTCCATTGTTTAGCAAAAGGTTTCTGTCCTAAAGTAGTCTTAAGTAGGGAGAAGAAGGATCCTCCCATGCCAAGGGGTTTCACATTCCAGTGGAGTTTTTACTATCAGTAGGAAATTTTTTCCAGTATGAAATTTCCCAATGGTGAAATTTCCAACATTCATAAGTGTAAGAAATTTTAAGATTTACACACGGCAGAGGAATGTCTAGACCCAGAGTGTCAAGGAACTGTGAGAGATCTTGTTAGGGCTGCTTCTTATTCTTCTCAGGTTTATGCTACACTTCTTGGGATCTTTGAGGGGGGGTACTTCAAGGAAGTATTTAGTCTAATGCTCAGGATCCAGTGTTAAATAAGGCTTTTCCCTTTGTTAGAGAGGGAGAGAGAGCGAGAGAGAGAGAGAGAGAGAGAGCAAAGGCAATGGTTTCCACTCTTAGAATCTCCTCCTCCTTCCAGATTCTAATCATCTTCAGCCCCTCCCCCCATTGTGGGTGAGAAGCCTCTGTAGTTTTCCAGACTGTCATTCAAGTACTTGGATTAGACCTCTATCACACAGGGGCCAGGGTTTGTCTGGGAAAAATTGACTCTTATTTGCTGGGCACAGAGATCAGCTATTGGAGGTGTGTGATGAGGAGAGAGACAGGAAATTACGGGGATTAGTAGTGGCTGACAACTACTGAAGAGCTATTAAGCACAGTGTAAGGGTTAGAAATTAATGGTTTGCCTGAAATATGTGAAAGTGATAATGATGGTGGTTGATGATTTGAAGTATTATTGCTCAAAGTTGAAGTGACCTTTAACAGCTTTTATTTACAAAAGAGGTGGAAAGAGTGAAAGTAGAGAAATACCAAAGGATAGAGAAGACATTAGCCTATCTAACTAAATATTGCCCTGGTGTTTGACTCATCCAGGACTTGTTGACCTTCAACCAGAATTAAACTTTCTCCAGAAGACAGGAAGGGAAAGCCAGCTATTCACTCACGCAAGTTCCCTTGTGAGAGAGGCTGGCACTAGAGAAAAAGTGCCAGACTGAAGAGTGTATGAAATTGATCACCTCAGCGGGGGAGGGGCCACAGGAGTGAAATTCCTGAGAAGACTCTGGCTGGGAGAGCAGTGAGGGTCTCTCTGTCTTGAGACATTGAAGAGAGAAGGTGGATAATGATGCTGTCCTGAGGGTTACACATTTTTCCTGCTGGTGACTGGAAATCTTTCCCTCCAATACTCCCTAAATTGAAGGGACTTTCTGAAGAGAAACCTGAGCAGACTTTCCCTCAGCTTCTGTTGCCCATGGGTGAGTCAACCTGACTTTTCTCTCAGGGGATGCTCAGGCTGCCAAGGCCTGAGTTCCCCCCAAACTCAAAGAGGGAGGAAAAGGGTTTAGATAGAGACAGGGACCCCTTTTCCCCACTTTACTTTTCCCCATTCTTCCCTACCCTCTATTCCTTTTGTATTACCTGATTGAGTTAACATAAAAGTTATCTGTTCCCCAAGCTGAGTGTGAGTGAATGAATCTAGGGGAGACCTTTGGGTCTCGAGTAGTTTAGGGAGAGGGACAAGAACAAACTGAGCAGTTTTAACTAAGGAGGGAAGGCAGAAGGGGGGAAGTCTTCAAACCCCTCTCTTGTCTCTGAGCCAACCCATTACATCTACTGTCTCCTCTGTACCCCACTTTGAGGGAGGGGGTCTTCTCTCTTTCCTCCTCTTCATACCAAGTTCCCAAGGGATACAAAACTTCACTTGAAAAAATTTTTTTTAAAAACACCCTCCAAGAGGGAGATCAAGGTGACGACTGAAGTCGAAGGTAGCTCCTGAGGCCAACTTTCTTCCTTGAGCCTATCTTCTTCCTTAAGCTGACTTCCTTCTTGGAGTTGACTTCCCTAGCCCTATAAATTCAGGGCCTTTTATAGTGATTTCTTGTTCCTTCCCTTTTTCACAAGGGCCAATCATGGCTTCCAAATTGCCCAGCACTGCCCAGGGGGCAATGTTTGTGGGAACTACTTCTCACCTTCTGGAGACTTGAATACTCATCAAAAAAGGTTCACAGATTCCTGGCTGATTGAAGTATGAATTCTCATTTCCTGGCTTATTGAGTTTCTGAGTGTGTGAATTCACTAAGTGCTTTGCAAGCTCCTTCATCTAGTTCAAGCTTTTGTTGATTCAATGAAAAGGTAGACAAAGGAAAATTAATCCTAGCTTTACAATCTAGTGAGGTACTAAGTAGGGGTACTTAAGTTATTGTTAACCAAAGTATTAACTCCTACTAGGCAAAGAGAATAAAGGATTCCCTTCCACCATAGCCAGACATGCCCCATTGGACATGAGAAAGGACGAATGATAAAGAGAAGTTCTAATAGCCCAAATGGAGCCATGGCATGGTCAGGACCCCAAACCGCTGAGCCTGTGGAGGGGCCTCTAGTGAGATCACTGTTGACCGAAGGGTAACATTATGGCCCATGTGGGGAAACTTTTCTTTCACACATATAACCTTCTGAATTGTAGGTGCTTTGGAAAGGAATTTTTTGGTTTCTCTGTTTGGATGGAAATTCAGATCTTGAAATTCCCAGATCATCTGTAGAATCAATAAGGAAGAAAACTGAGTTTTCCTTAGTGTATAGAGAAGCTTGGCTTCTTATAATTCCTCCTTCCTCTTTTTTTTAAACCCCTATCTTCCATCCTGGAATCAATACTAAGTATTGGTTCCAAGCCAGAAAAACAGTAAATTACTAGGCAAATGGGGCAAAATGACTTGCCTGGGATCATAGAGCTAAAAAATGATCAGATTTGAACCTCACTCCTCCTATCTCTAGGTTTGGCTCTCAATTCACTGAGTCATCTAGCTTTCCCCTGTAGTTCCATTTGAGGAAGAAATGAATCAATTAATTTGACACTGTTTAGGTAAGGGAGTTTTTTCCTCTGAAAAGTTTTTATATGACCAGTTGTCTCTCTTCCTTTGTGGGGAATGAGAATGAGTGTGATTCTGGGAGACAGAAAGACCATCTATTCCACCATTTGTCCTGATGTAGTCTTTCTTGGTATCTGAGGATTTAATTCACAATATTATAACAGTGATGTGTCTATCCATGCATCCAATAATTTGTTACTTTACGATTGGCTTTTATGATTTGCAGGTGTCAGAGGGATCATTCAACCCCCAGCCACCTCATCTATGTCTCCAGGAGAGAGATTTATTATGTCCTGTAGGGTCAGTCTGAGCAATTAGCTATAACATACTGTTGTGTTAAGAATTTATTTAGCTTTCATTATGTATAGTTGGGAAAATCATGAACCCCTAAAACTACATTACCCAGAATGCTTTTCCCTTTGTGCATGTTTGTATCTTCAAGTAATTGTTTATAAGTTTTGTAGCTCCTCCCATTCTCTCTCTTCTCTCACAGCTAGGGCTGGGCTAGTTAGCTTTTTTTTACTTTAGTTATTATTAATAAACTTTAAAAAACATAATAGTTATTATATACTAATTTTAATCTTTACATTTTGGCAACAACTTTGGAAAATGAATTCTCAAATTTTAAGTCAGATAGCTTTTTTTAGTAACAATAGAAAGTTTGCCCAGTCTCTGTTCATCATGAGGGCCCAGTGACCGGGTCTCCCTGCACTCTCCCAGCACCACTGTCTGCTGCTACTGTTGCCTGTGCTGCTACTGCCACTGCTGTTGCAGTACTCTTCCTGCTGCCTTCCAGTTTTGACCAAACACTATGTAGGTGGGCCTCCCCCAACCTGCAACATCCAGACCCAGCATAAGAACCTGCCATTCTGAACCACCTTTTCCCACAGAGAGTGACATGTTAAAAATAAAAACAAAAAACCTTCCACCTTCAATCCCTTAGGCCACCCTCCCCCACCCCACATGGGTTTTCTAGCATGCCCTAACCAATTTTCAGCACAGAGAAGTAAAACTGTCCTATTTAGTAGCACCCCTTCTAGTTTTCCAAGCCAAATTTTTTAATCTGACCTTTGGCTCCTGGCTTGCAACTCAGGATTTTTTCACAGGAAGGGGAACCATCTGCCACTTTTTGAGGGCACATTAGGCCAAATGAGTGCATCTGAGATTTTTTTCCCTCCTACCCAAAACACCAAGTAGTATTCTTTCTCTCATATGCAAATAAGCTATTGTTCTCCCTCATAGTTGTGCCTCCTTTTTTGTTTACTATGTAAATAAACTCCATTCAGTTGTTTGTCAGGATAAATGCTGTTGCACAGCATGCTTGAAATTCTGGAGTTCATAGAGCTCACAGGCACATATTGGCTTTGCTCAATATTTTACTAGCAGTTTGTATATACATTGCACATTTCCCATTTTGTTTACTTCTCAAGACTATGCAGAAAGCTTTGCTGCTTAAATTAGAAACCAAACTGAAATATTTTGACAATATTTTGAAAGCCTTAAATAATCTCAACATGCAGAGTGACGATCCTGCCCAGTGTTTCTATCAGAAACTTCAGAGCTCTGTATTAGAGGGTTTGGTTTGGGTGTTATGGAGAAAGGGAGAAACGATGGAGTCTTCTCCACCTTCAAGTCTAGGACAAGGGATAGAAGGAGTTGATGATATATGCCCCCAAAGGTAGAAGTAGGGTGAGATAGGTTATACCCTTCAGTCCTCTCCAAATATGTCTCCTCACTAAACCTGCCTTTTACTAGCCTCTATTAACTGGTCTTGTAGATGTACTTCTTCCCTTGGGGAAAGAGAGAGAAATCAGCTGTCTCCCTCTTCCACTATGACTATTTCCTTCACCCACAATGAAGTCATTTGAGGATAAATACAATCTTTATTCTAACAATTATTGCCAAGGATAAAAAGGCAACAATTTATACAGATTCTAGATATGCTTTTGGCATTTGTCACTCAGTCGGGATGCTATGGCTCCAAAGAGGATTTTTAACCTCAGCTGGAAAATCCATAGCTAATGCAGAAATTATTAATGAAGTTCTTTCTGCTCTCAAACTGCCTGAAGCCCTAGCTGTAGTTCACTGCTCTGCCCATACAGGTGGCTCTGACCCTGTCTCTAGAGGAAATGACCGAGCAGATGCCGCCGCAAAACTAGCAGCCATAGAAGGACCTGGATTAATTTTAACATTAACAACCACTGATAATTTAAATTTATCACTTTCCTATAATGAAAAGGAAGTGGAGAAATGGAAACAAAAATTTAAATCAAAACAGATTAATGGAGTATGGGTGTCATCTGAAGGAAAACCCCTGATCCCTAGAAGTTTCTATAACCAAATTTGCCAATCTATTCATAAAAATGGTCATTTTGGCACTCAGGGCATCGTGGACTCTGTCAAGAGAGTATGGATAGCCCCTGGTTTAACTACTATAGCCTCTAAAGTGTGTTCAGCCTGCCCTATCTGCCAGGCATATAACCAACATGCATATTGTGGAAAAGCCTTTGGGGGATGTCCTCTGGCTTACACACCTTTTGAACATCTACAGATAGATTTCATAACAATGCCAAAGGCTGGACGTTATAAATTTTGTCTGGTCATAGTAGATCAACTAACCAGATGGGCGGAAGCATTTCCTATGACCCAAGCCACAGCAGATTTTATTGCAAAGATACTTTTAAAGGAAATTATTCCTCGTTTTGGCCTGCCAGCATGTATTGACTCTGATAGAAGGATTCATTTTACTGATTCTGTCTTAAATCAGATATATTCTTGCTTGGGGATAACTCCCAAATTCTATGTTCCATATCACCCCCAGAGCTCAGGCCAAGTGGAGAGGATGAATAAAGAACTTAAGACTATGATTGGCAAATTATGCACTGAGACCCATTTAAAATGGCCTGAAATTCTCCCTCTGGCCCTATTTTATCTTAGAAGCAGGCCTAGAGGAGACACATATTTCACCATTTGAGATGCTTTTTGGACATCCGCCTATACAGGCTAAGCCTTTCTCCCCGGCTTATACATCGCTATTAGGGGGGAGATATTACTATTGCTTCCTATATACAGGAGTTACAGCACAAACTACGTGAACTTCATGAATCCGGAGCTGCAGTACAAGCTGGACCACTAGACTTTTCTCTACATGACCTGAACCCAGGAGATAAAGTTTATATCAAGAATTTCAAGCGAACTGGAGCAACTCAACCTTCATGGGAAGGACCATTCCAAATATTATTAACTACTCCAACATCTATAAAGATTGGAGAAAAGGACTCTTGGATTCAGTGCTCATATGTGAAGAAAGCATCTTCTGCTAAGATTGATTGACTGTATCCTATCATATGAATTGTGACTCTATCTTATCATATGAATTGGAGATAATAATCCATAGACAAATGGATGCTGTTTTTTAGAACACATTGAATTACTGATTTTTTCTTATTTTTCTTATTTCTTTTCTTTTTATTTTTTGATCAGAATATTTGAAATTTTCTCATTTTTTGTACTGAAGGTACATATAATTAATATTAATATCATTTTTTCTTGCAGTAATACAAGTTAATATATATACTCTTGCTATAATATCAATATATGCCTAAAAGCTTTAAACTATGGGAACCTGCCATTTATTGATAAAATATTATAGGACTGTGATTAATATTTGTGCCTGATTCCAGGAAAAGGGATAAAAACAAGGAGCACAGACTAAACCTGGATAGTGCCAATAGAGCACACAAGAAATATTAAAGTGAGACTCAAGGTTGAGATGCTTAACCTATGTTTAAGTCATAGGACTTCCTTGTATCTACACTTTTTTCGAAGTACTCAAACAAGTACAAAGCTTGACTATCATGCTGGCTCCCTATATCCCTGAGAATGACAAAAAAATCAGACGAGGCAATGACATTTCCCCATCAAAATAGAATTCTAATTCTTTTCTTCTTATATTATGGCAACTTCCTGTAGTCTTGGCTACAAATGGCTAAGTGAAATATTACTACATTCTGTCCTACATACTTGTGGGATAGAAATTACTTTAAATTAGACCTATACAAGGCCTATTTTGAATTGTTCTTATATTTTTTATTGCTTTTCTATTCTTTTGATAATTGACACATACACCCCCATAACTGAACATTGCATTCTGAGCTAAACTTGATGTTTTTTAATACTTACTTCAGGGGGGATTGTATTTTAATTTAAAATCTAAGAATTTTTGAATTTTTGTTTGAGATGGTATTTTTATAAAAATCCAAGAATTTTGATTTTTGTTTAAGATTTTACTTTTATAAAAATTCAAGATTTTGATTCTGTTCGAGAAAAGATCTTCAAGAAAGAAACTTGAAACTTTTATATCCAGAGAATGAACTGTTGCAGAAAGATGCCAGAAAACCTACACTTCATCAAGAAGATCAAGAATGAACTTTGTATATGATTGATTGAACTGAACTTTTGATTGAACATTTATTGTAAATGTACACATTTATGCCAAAAGGGACTGCCCCTAATTTGGCTTTCTGTCAATGTGCCTAGCAAAACATTGGTTTTGCTTTCTTTTCTTTTCTATTTCCTCTCTCACTATTCTAATTCTCTTAGAAAATTGAATATTGTGTATATGTATATTTAGAATTGAATCCAGAATTACAAAATTGTTTATGTTGGTTGATCAATGGGGAGACTGGTCTCCCATGATCATCAGGGGGGATTGTCAACCTTAAAATTTGTTAGACTTATGCATGTTGGAAATTTCCCCCATTGGGAAATTTCATACTTGAAAATTATCTATTGATAGTGGGAACTCTGTTGAAATGTGAAACTCCTTGGTATGGGAGGATCCTTCTCCCTACTTAAGACTACTTTAGGACAGAAACCTTTTGCTAAACAATGGAAAGGGCTTTGACCTATGGATAGAACAGGAAGTTCTTTGAGTCATGATTGATTTTAGAATTGATACAATAGAGATACTTGGAATGATAGAATTAGGTCTTTGAATCCTCAATCTCCACCCTACTTAGAGTAACAGGATTTAGGAAGGGCTGAGGCAAAGCTCAAGATTTAATTATTTGAGAATATGACCTTCAACAGACATGTGCAAAGGGGACAGACCTCTGGGCAGTCCTGGGTTAAGCTAGAGCCACCATTGGCACAGAGGAGAGATCGACAGTGATTGGTAGATGTGAGAACTAAGGGGAGGGGTCTTAGATTTTTCCTGAAAGGTAGCAGAGGCTGAGGACTCAGGAATTCTTGCTCTCTGAAGATTCTCTTGGAGATGGCTTTGCTCTGAAGGAGGCTGGAGATGGAGGCCCTGAGACTGTTTCTCCATTTTGGTCACGTGAGTGATAAGGACTGATCTCTTTCTTTGCCTCAGCTATCTAAGGGCTTGGGCCTTTGGCCCAGCCTAAGCAGAGGGGGTATTTAAGCCCTATTCCCTTCTCTCCCCTTTCTCTCTCTCTCTCTCTCTCTCTCTCTCTCTCTCTCTCTCTCTCTCTCTCTCTCTAATACCTTTATTCCTCCTGTTTGTAATTAAGAACTCCATAAAAGGTTAACTGCTGACTTGAGTTTTCATTTAGGAATTACATAGCTGAATTCCTTGGCGACCTTAAATTAATATATATCAGTCTTTTAAAGTGATTTCCATATCACAGAGGAAAGAGGGGAAAGGAAGTCCCTGTCTGTCTAAATTTTTCCTTTCCCTCCCCCCAAAGTTGAGAGACCAAGTCTTAACAGCCTGGCCTCTGAGAGGTTCAGGTTTGGTGAACCCTGGTCTTTGTCACAGCAGAACAATGTCTAGACCCAGAGTGTCAAGGAACTGTGAGAGATCTTGTTAGGGTTGCTTCTTATTCTTCTTAGGTTTCTGCCACAAAAAGGAGGGATTTAGTATAGTGCTCAGGATCCAGTCTCAGACAAGACTTTCTCCTTTGCTGGAGATAAAGGAGATAGATAGATAGATAGATAGAGAGAGAGAGAGAGAGAGAGAGAGAGAGAGCAAGTGTTTCCACTCCCAGAATCTCCTCCTCTCTCCAGATTCTAATCCTCTTGAGCCCCTCTCCCATTTTAGATGAGCAGCCTCTGTAGCTTTCCAGACTGTCATTCAAGTCCCTGGATAAGACCTCTATCACAGCTCTTACAAAAGAACCTAAAAGGATGATACATACTGGGGGAGGGGAAGGAACTTTAAAAGAGATCTAGAAGTTTATTGATGTTAACCTTTTGAGTTTTGCTTCCCCTCCTTAATAGTGAAGAAGTCTATTGGAATTCGGGGAAAGAATTTTTGAATTCACTGCCTGTACCCTGCCATTACTTATTGTATTTCCTGTTTAAGATTTAATTTTCTTTTTAAGTTCATATATTAATCTAATCAATACTATTCTGTTATATTGATTTTTTTATCCGTACTTTCCCCCTATTACTGTACTGAAGCCCATGAACATCTTGCACAAACCCTCCCTCAAAGTCATATGTTGTCATATATAGCCTTTTTTGCCTTTTTGCCTTTGTTAAATTGTCACATAGATGATGATGGATGGACTTCATCAAAACTGGGTACAACTTGTACACAACTTTGGAAATTTAATGAGCTAAGAATTTAAATTGTATTTTTAATAATTCTTCAGAAATAATTTTAGATATCTAGTAGTTTCTGGAATGACAGGTATATATATATATATATATATATATATATATATATATATATATATATATATATATATAAAATGTTGAATTAAATGGTACAGAACAAAATAGAAGTTCCTGCCAAAAGTTTTTTATATAAAGCAGGAAGCTAAACAGAGCTTCTGCATGCACAATATTGTAATTCTTTAGTTTAATCTACATCCACCAGAACAATCTAGATTTCTTGGTGATGTTCTAGATCCCAAATAAGTTTTCATCAGCAGTACAGAGGTTTGTATTTTTTTTGAGAATCTTCTGCTAAATTTTGAAATAATGGCAGTAATAGACTTTGTTAAAAATATCTTTGCCAAGGTTGAAAGATTTGCTATACCTGTAAAACTTGTAACAAAGCACCCATTAGCTTCTAAGATTTTTAAAAATGCCTTACAGCAAGTGGCTATATATAGGAACTCATGTGCTTCCTATATGATAGTGTGTTTGTTTGCTATTGTCATTAACTAGGCTATTGTGAATTTTGGGGAGTTTTGGTACTTTCTTTAAATGTGTATCATCGACTGTAGTACTGTTTTATAAAAAAAACTGTTACTATATGAAAATCATTTGAACTCACACAGTGGTTCATGGCCAAGTTAAAAAAGGAAATGGATCTCATTTTTGGTGAGGAACCTTTGTATTCTACCTTTCCTTGGCTGACCCATTGTGTCAGCTACATTGTAAACTGATATAAGTTTTATATTTTTTATTTTTAACACCGTTTTTATTATTGCTTCTCCTTGCATGTACACTATAGTATTTGAGTTTTATTTTTCCACTCCTTTTTGTATTTGAAGCACATCAACAGTATTGAGATTTTTCTTTAACTTTTTTATTTTGCAGTATATAAGTTTCAAATACATTTGACCTAATGTCAATGCATACTCAAAATGCTTTAGATTATAAAAATGATGCCGTTGATTGTTTAAAAATTATGGGAGTTTGTTTAAGGATTTTGTCTGATTCCTGGAGAAGGGAATACAAAAAGAGCCAATGCACAGTGTCAAAGCAGCACAAAGCTACCTGCTTAGTGTAAAAAACAGACTCGAATACAGGACTACAATCCCCACGAGCCTTTGCTCCACTTCCCCAGAATGCCTTGTAATCTCACCTGGACCGAGATCAAGAAGGTATTTAAGCTGATTAAAAGGCTTTTGAGGGGCGCTCTCTCTCTCGGCTCTTTTTGGACTTCCGTTTTGGAGCAGGCAGAATCTCTTGCATGATGTGAGGTTATTTTGTCTAGGACTCTGGCCTAGGCACATGTTTCTTACTTGTATATTCTTTAATCTTTAACCTTTAATAAACCTCTAAAAATATAATACTTCTTGCAGAGAGAAACTAATTTCTACCTGCCTCAGATGTCTCAGTCTCCCTGTCTCCCCTAAATTTTAATCTTTACGTAGTGCTAGTCGAGCACAAGGTCAAAGAGACCAACCACAGAAGGATTGATGAAATTTTAGCCAAGACAAGAGGATTTGAACTTGTTTGGGGTTCAAGGTTGTGTGTCATATGTCAGAAGCAGGACTACCCTGAATTCTATCAATCATCTCACTTTGGCTCCTACCTGGCCCCCATAATCTAGTCCCTTTTCTGTCTTTCATAGTGTGACAAACTTTCTATAGTCATGGTCACTGATTAGGCAAGTGCATGCTTAAATCATTTTAATTGGGCTCTGATTCAAGGACCTGCTATGAATTTGTTTTTCTTTTATTTAGGTTGTTTTAGACATAAGACTTTTATATTTCATATTTTATCCACAAATTATTATTTTTCTTTTGTTTGGATTTTTTGATGTTTTTGATTTCTTTTGCCAATTGATTCATATCAGTCATAACTCAGTCATGCATCCCTGAATGATCCATGTGTTTGTCACTACCCTCCTGAGGAAAGACTGTATTATTATCCTATAATGCAAAATTTAAATTCCTTTGAGAGTAATTTTAAGATAAGAAACAAGAGACTACATCCAAGAATTCAGAAGACAAACCTGTTTTGAGAAGGCAGCATAAAGATGCCTGCAGAGACCATACGCTGCACTAGAAGATCCATAGTGAACTTTGAGATGTGGAGAATTTGAACTTTGGGAGATTGAAAGCATTTGTTTTGAATGTATACTCTTATGCCAAAGGGGACTGCCCTCTAATTGGCTTTTTGTCACTATAGCAATCATTGGTCTTATTTTTTTCTCTTTTATTTTTCTTTTATTCACAAATTATTGCCATTTTAAAATTAGTCATGTTCCCATGATCTTTTTGGGGAGACTGGTCTCCCAATAGGATCACAGGGGAAAATGTACAGTTGGGAAAATGTTGAACACCTAAAATGACATTACCCAGAATGCTTTTCCCTTTGCACACATTTACATCTTCATGTAATTGTTTCTATGTTCTGTAGCTCCTCCCTATGCCTCTCTTCTCTTGTCACCAAGGACTGGTTTAGTTAGCTTATTTAAAACATTAGTTATTATTAATAAACTTTAAAAATATAATAGTTATTGTATATTAATTTTCATCTTTACAATTAAGAACAGGTTTCAGGTAAGAGAAAGGATTTGTCTACTTGTATGCTGTCCCCTTTAAGAGGGAAGACACACAGAATTTGTAGTGCTCACTTTAAAAAGCCCAGGATAAAAGAGAGTCAATTGGGTGTTCTGGGTCTAGTCTCTCTGACTTGTTTTGGAGACAGTTGGTGGCTAGGTCATTCTCTGACAGAAAAGAAGATTTTAGTAACTTTAGATACTTTTTATTTGAGAGTTGAGATATATACTAAACAGAGTGTTTACTGAAAGCTTTCCCCCTCTGAGCCACAGGGGGAGCCAATGAGCTGTTTTGTGTGAACTGATGGACCATTGGAGGGGAGAGAGAAAGAGGAGCTGTGTCAGTCTCTATGCAGAGAAACTGACAGTTACATTTGAAAGTTGATTTAATATATTATTTTAAGGAGGTGTTTGAAGAGAAAGAATTCATATCAATTTAAAGATTTTATAATTTAGCTTAGGATAAGATAGTAAGATGGAATTTCATCTTTGGTCAGAGAGTATAGTTAAGAGTAGTGTCTACTTTGGTAGACAAAGAAGAAGCTCTATGAGGAGCCAGTTTCGCGGGGGTTGTGTTATTTAGATACTGTAGTTTAAGGATTTCACAGCTCCTAATTTCTCTCCTCCTATTTCCTATCCATTCCTCTCCCCCATAATAAATAGGTTGTATTAGACTGCCCCAGGCCTTTCATCCATATACTGTCTGTATAACAGTATAATATATCAGCATTAGCTGTTTCAAAAGCAGCTTCAGTTTGATCAGTTGCCATCCATCCACCACCTGAAACCAGCTTCGCCCTGACAGCTTTAGCTGATTACAATAACTGACCATTACATAGTATTATTATTATCACTAATAGTTATAATAGTTTATTAATAATAGTTTGGTTATCATTACACCAGTTATTATTTACCTATTACAATACACTGTTTCCAACACCTCCCAGGCCAGATTCCTAGACTCATCATTAAATCTACTTCTACCCTGAACTCTGGCTTCCTCCCAGTTCAGTGGCAGTAGATCTGGGACAGATTTTTCTCTCTGCATCAGCAATATTGAACCTGAAGACACTTCAGTCTATCAGTGCCTGCAAGTCAATAGTTATCCTGTCACAACAAAAACCTGCCCAGGGCAGCTGCTCCAGGAGATATGGTTATCTTGGCTGCTTCTCTTTTCCTTACTTCTGGGACAGAGACAGCATATACTGCCTGCCTCAAAGACTTTGTAGGTCTATGAGAAAGATGAGGATCTGGGATATTTCCATGTTTTGATTTTCCCACCTCACCCAAGAACTAGGCAATGAGAAAATCTAATCTTTTAAAGAAGTCCCAGAGGTGGCAAGCTGACTTAAACCTAATGGTCCCCAAATATCTTCTTCCACCTCTGCACTAAGTGAACTTTGGATGTCCTCAGAATAAAGATAACATCATAATAGTCATTATAATAATCATCATTTTTATAGTACAGACCATTTTCTAGGCATTGTCCTAAGTTCTTTACAAAGATTGCCTCATTTGATCTTTACAACAACCCTAAAGGAAGATGCTATTATTATCCCTATCAAGGTACTGAGGCAGAGACCAAGTGACTTATATATCTGAAGAACTTCAGTATAAGCAATGACCTCCAATTATAGGGAACCGTTTCAACTTTTAAAGAATTCTCATTTTGAGTGATCTGGTCATTAATCTTTAAGATTTCTATCCATTGTTTGTATTTCTATCATATGTGGACAAGGAAAATAAGATCAATTCTATCTTCTTATGATGACCCTTTGAATGCTTCAAGAGACTTATTAGGTTTCTTAGTGTTGGCCATTGTCTCCACTTAGCATCAATGGTTTCATAAATCAGTTCTCAAAGATCTTGACCTTTTAGTCATTTCACTGTTCTGGCTTCTTCCCTCTGTCTGGACATCAGTCTGTCTTAGTCCATTTGAGCATGGAGTGCCTTGAATTGAAAATACTCTCCAAGGGTCACCAAACTGGGTAGGAAACTCCCTGAGTGGTCTCAGTATGGTAGAATTCCACAAAAGCTTTGTCTTTGTCAAGCACACTTTGCCAAACACTCAGTGAAATCTGTTCCCTCCAAGAAAGCAGATAACTCAGCCAGAATCTTCTGATGCCCCTTTGTCCTGCCCTTCTCTAATTTCACAATGGTCCTTCCAGAAGGAATGGGACCCTTCCCTATTTTATCTTCACAGGAAAAGAACACAGTGGAGCAGGAGTCACCTAACAGTTATCTTCTGCTCTGGTCAGAATATGCTAAATCATTTTTTTTGATCGTTCACTCCTTTAATGGTACACTTCATTCCAAAACTTCTTCATAACTTCTGAATTGTGATTAGCGAAGGCAGCAGGCTCCTCTCCATCATCTGTCTCTTCAAATAATTCTACTTGACACTCCCTTTGATTTCATTGGAGACAGTTTTACATATATCACAACTCTATCATTTTCATGACTTGGGAAATGAGGAAAACAATCCATATAGTAGTAGTAACCTCTCGGTAACCGAGGATGATGATTGTCTTTGTGTGTTTTCATCTGTGGTGTATAGATGAGTGTGCACAAAGACACTTGTGTGTGAAGGAGATTTAAATGGAAAAGTCGATGCACAGAGACAGTCCCACTCTCTTGGTGTTGGAAGCCTGGGTCCAGTGGCACGAAAAGTCGTTACACCTGGAGACTTCCTCAGCGGCATTGGATGGCCATGTTGTCCTTTGTGCTCCAACACGCCCTGAGCACTCCACAGTGCTTTGCTGCGTCGCCCTCTCAGCCGTTGAACTTTCTTGTTGGTTTCTTCCACCTGTTCTGCCGAAGCAGTCTTCACATGCTGGGTGAGCAAAGCCCTGGTTCACCAGGGGTCCACGACGACCCGATGGCTGCCCTCACAAGGTTTAACTGGTCTGTCGAAGCCTTTGCCCGGGGTGTGGCCAGTGCCGCATGCTAGCAGCTACTGGGAGCCACAAGTGAGAGCTGTGTGTCAGGTGAGGGTCAGAGGCTGGAGGGCTGCCCTAGAAGGGCACGACAAGCCCTCCATCCCAGAGATACTACCCCTCCCTGAGCACCACATATACCCCAAACAATCCATACAGTGCAATAACAATGTCAACCCAAAAGTAACTATGAAAATAAAAGTGTACCAGAGAATCATCATGACCAAGCTTCACCCAGGAGGGGAAGTGAATAAACCTGACCTAGTCCTCCTTTTTTTGTCATATGACATTTGCTGTCAGGAGCAGTTGGTTTGCTGGTTGACTTCCCTCCACCCCCACCGCTTTCTTTTTAAATCTTTGTTATGAAGGAGATCTCACTGGGAAGAGGAGGGAGCTGAGAGATATTTGGAAGTGACTGTGATGTAAAACCAAATGATATCAATAAGATTTCACAATAAAAATGATGAAATTAGTCATAATACCATGGACTTAGGCATTACTTTTCCGCAAAAGCACAAACTGATTGGAGCAAAGACACTTCCTAGACCCCAGGGAGAAAGAAGACAAGTGGGAATACCTGGATGAAGCATAGTGAGCTGAGAGAAGATTGAAAGGACAAGTGAGCAAGGTTCCAAGAGCACTTGAGAGGCCTCTTGCATGGCAGTTCTGCCCAGG
The DNA here is from genome assembly GCF_027887165.1 of Monodelphis domestica. NCBI lineage: Eukaryota > Metazoa > Chordata > Mammalia > Didelphimorphia > Didelphidae > Monodelphis > Monodelphis domestica. The sequence goes on along the minus strand of NC_077227.1, from coordinate 723,138,060 downwards.
AGAGAAAAATTTCTCTGGAATGGGACATGCCACTATTTTGCCTCACTAAAGGAGGGGTGATGCTGGTGTGTCTTCATCCTAGATGGGTCAGTGGTGATATATGTGGTTGTGTGGGAAAGGAGAAAAGCATCATCAGATGGAGGCTGAGAACAACCAGAGGACTTCAGCAAGGCAGGGATCAGGGATGGTGGATAAAGTGTTTGTAGACAGAAATGACCTTCCTTTGCTGAGAGCAGAGGAGATCTGCGAGCCTGCTGGGGTTGGGGAAGACAGGGACAGGGATCCTGATGGGGCACAGTAATTGATGACAACTGCTGAGAACAACTAGAACCATCCATCACTGACCCCATAGAGGGGCATCAGAGCATGACACTGCCTCTAGGTCAAAAAATCCTGCTGAAGCCTGGCAAGTCAGGGGGGCAAAGTCTCTGACACTGTACATTTCTGGGGATGGAAGAAGAGTTAGAGCAGCTTTTAATATATACATATACATACATACATATATATAATTTTATTTTTTTTAATGTTTTTCCATGGTTACATGGTTCATTTTCTCTCTCTCCTCTCTTTCCTCCCTCCAACCAGAGTAGAGCTGCTTTGGGATTAGTAACTTTGGTGGCTATAGGATGAAAGGAAAGCAGTAAGCACTTGCACAGTGCCTACTATGTGCTTTAAGGGCTTTTAATACATATAATTTCATTTGTTCCTCACAATTGAGATTGGCTGCTATTATTTTTCCCATTTTATACTTATAAGAAACTGAGGCAAATAGAGCATGAGTGACTACTCCCCCTCCCCACATACACAGAATTTATTTCAGGGCTTCTTGATTCCAGACCCAGAATTGTTTCCACAGCCCCATCAGCTGCCTTCAGAGTCTGAGGTGTGGAATCTGTTTCTGGTAACTTCTCAGATCTGTCTTTTGTGGGTCTTGTGAGCGTGGATATTTGCAAGGGTAGCTCGTGATTCATTATCAACTGAAATGAGGCTTCACATGCTGCATTCCTACATCACTTGGATAGATTAAACAATCGGGATCAATGGGAAAATTTCTTGAGTGCATCAGGATCTCCTTGGAGAGTCAGGAATGCCTCTTGTACACAAGACTCAGAGGAGTAAGTGGAGTCACCAAAGGAATCCAAAGCTCAGCTTCTTATACTTTCACAGGAGATAGAGGAGGAACAGAGACAAAACTCAAAGACAGACATCTCCCCCCTTGAGTTTCCTTTCTATTTCACTGAATTTAATATCTCTGCATCCCTCTCCAGTGATTGGACTGTCATAGTACTGTCTATTGGACTTAGTATGGAGGGGAAAGACAAGCTTGTATGGTATATTTGCACAGGGGCAAATGCTGGATGAACTCTCTAGAAGGAGCCAAAGAAGCCATTGGATGAATGGCTACCAGGTTGATGCCTTTCACTGGTTCCATTGTAGAAGTATGTGAGGTTCAGGAGAAAAGAGAAGGTTCTGACTCTCCTGGGAAATTCCATGTCAGGGTTCCACAGAGGCTGCTGTCCCTAACTTAGATCAAAGATCAGATCTTCAAAGAGGGTAAGGTCACTGAAACCTGCCCATTGAGCAGAAACCTGCCTCTGCTCCCACTCCTGCCACCCAGCCTCAAACTCCCCCCTCCCCACCCTCTTGTTTTGCATGGCTCCTGCTGAGGAAATGAGGCCAGCTGGGGAGGGCAGCTATAAAGGGGCAGCTGGGAGGGAGCTGCTGGGGAGCCAGAGCTCAGGCACAGGGAGATGATGGGGTCTCAGGCTCAGCTGTTCTGCCTCCTGCTTCTCTGCATCCCAGGTGAGGGAGGAAGATCAGAGATTGTCCTGGGAAATTGTTTAAGGAGTCCTATGAAGCCCTGCTTGTCTCCTGTCAATCTGGGGAGAATTGGGTTGTGGGTGATTGTGAGGGATGGAGGGGCCATCTGTGCCCTCATTGTCAGGAGGCAGTCTGGGTTGGCACCTGAGGATCTCCCTCACCACATTACATCAGTGATTCATCCTGGTACTTTGGAGAATGAATGTTTGTAATTTTTTCTTTGTCCTTCTGCTTGCAGGTTCCAGAGGGGCCATTGGGCTGACCCAGTCTCCATCCTCTGTGGCTGTGTCTCTGGGAGAGAGGGTCACCCTGTCCTGCAGGGCCAGTCAGAGTGTTAGTAATGACATAAACTGGTACCAGAAGCCCCCAGGCCAGTCTCCCAGGTCCCTCATTTACTGGGCCTCCAACCTACACTCTGGGGTCCCTGCCCGGTTCAGTGGCAGTGGCTCTGGGACAGATTTCTCTCTTACCATCAGTGGTGTGGAACCAGAGGACATCGGGGAATATTACTGCCTGCAGAGTAATAGTTATCCTCTCACAGTGGTTCTGCTCTGAACAAAAACCTGCCCAGGCAGCTGCTGAGGGAGCCCCCACTGTCCCAGGGGCTCCTCCTCCCCCCACAGCTGGGCAACTTGTCTGGGCTGCCTCAGAGGGAGGTTTCTGAGTCTCACAGGAGACTGCTGGGCCTGGGATGGGTGCTGAGCCTGGTCTCTTCCCATCCAACAATCATGGAGTGGCGCCTCCTCAGTCATTGGATGTCACCCCAAAGGTGGGTTTGTCTCACTCACACCTGACCAAGGCTTCCCTTTCCAAATCTTCATCAAGCATTCTAGACCCTTTGCATGAAGACTTGCAGTGCAGGGGGCAGAGCTATCTGGGCGTATAGGTGGTGCAGTGGTTAGAGTCAGGCATGGAGACAAATAGACCTGATTCAAATCCAGCCTCAGAGCCTTCCTGGCTCATATATGCTGGAAAACTCACTTAGCCTTCATTTCAGTTCTCTTGTTTCACAAAGTTGCATCAGAGCAGCACCTTCCTCCTAGGGTAGTTGTGAGGATAAGGAGAGATCTGAGGTATAAAGTGCTTAGCAGTCAGTCTGGGACTTACTGAGCACTGCAGACACATGAGCTGTCATTATAATGATTCTGACCTCCAGTCATGGATCAGTGGTTACACTTTATTCCCTTCTCATGGCCAGGAGGCTCTTCTTGCTTTAAGTGTGAAGTTTGTCTCTCTGTCCCTCCCACTCCTTGGCCACATCCTGTAGTTTGGTACCAAGAAGAACACGTCGTGCCCCTCTTCCTTGTGACAGCCCTTTGAATGCTTGAAGGTGCTTAATCACTCTTAGATCAATGCAAAGTTTGCTATTCTGTACCTTCAACTTATTGGCTACTTTTGTGTGGTGTGGTGCCAAGCAGATCAAATCATGATTCTCTTCCTTGTGATCACTATTGGAAGGCCTGAAGGCAATTATCCTGTTTTCCTTTGTGGGTTCTTCTCCAAGCTAAATATTCTTGTTGCCTTCGGACAGCTTTCCTTTCTCTTGGCCACTCATCCTTTCTCTCTCCAGGCTGCCTTGTCTGTCTGGACATCAGCCTATCTGTGTCCATTGAAAATGGGGTATCCAGCCATAAGAGCATCGCTTTTTTATTAGAGAAATATTTATTTAATATTAATTATTATTCTTAGAGAAAACTCTGATAATCCTGTGATATTCCATCACAGGGTTCTAGAACTAGGGCAGGACTAGAATATTTTGGGAACCATGATGACGTGTGTCCCCACCTCTTCCCAGAGAAGTGATAGACACAAGGGACAGAGCCATGAATCTGAGGGTAGGGCTGCTCTGAGGACTCCGTGATTTGTAAGGGAGCCTTGCACAGAGAGAAGCTTTGGAATGTTATGGAGAGACTTTGATGGACCAGAATAGCAGTTAGAAGGAACAGAAAAGAACTGAAGAGGGAGAGTTGGTTTCCTGAATTCTGAGCAGGAAGAAGCTGATTTCCTGCCTCAGGGCTTGAATCCCTGATTACCGGAGGATTTTCCCAACCTTTTCTTTGAACTTTGAAGACCCAGGAGTGTAGCTGTCTCATGGAGCAAACTAACAGGGCTAGCTGAACATTTACCACAGCTGGAAGGGCTGAGCCCTGAAATCCCCCTGAAGCAGCCTGAAACCCAATTGAGTCTCTAAGGAGCACCTGAAGAAAGACTTGAATCCATTCATTTAGATTAAGACAGCAGACAGAAAGAAGAAGAGAGGAATCAAGAAGCTGTGGCTGGAGCCTTAGCCTTTGGCTAGGCTAAAGAGACTCCACACTCTTACGTGAGTTTGAGGCTACCTGCTCCCACTCTCCATCCCCAGCCTCTACCCTGTTCATTAAACCCCTTTGAGACAAATGCAGTCAGATCTCTTGAAGGAGAGAAAAAGGCTTTTAGGATGAAGGGTTTACTTTGGCCTGAGAATCCATCTTTAAGCCCAAGTTCTGTCAGACCTTGGCGTGGCAGCCATTGGTTCTCGCCCTAGCTGGAGTTGACCAAGGGGGCCATTGAGGAAAAGTCAGGCATAAGCCAAGCCCTGACAAAACGCCATTTCCCTATTTTCCTTCAGTGTCTCTTTCTTGGTCACACTTGTGCTTGGCTCTTCACAGCCATTACACTCAACACTGTCAGGGCAGACATTGTCTCTCTAACAGAAGGAAGGAAGTTTCTCTCCAAGTCAACCAGTTAATCCACCAAGACTAGGGGCAAATAACATCATCTAGGGGAACCCTCCCACCCCCTGTCAAATCATTCACTATTTCCACTCTCTATTGGGAACTGATCTGGGAGAGAGAACAACTCTCAGCCATCTGCCCAGTCAGGGAGGGAAGTTCCCTGGAGGGGTTTTGTTCATTGACTCACTGGAATAACAACTTTATACACTAACTCCAGGCTTCCCCTTTTACCCCTTCACATACATTTTAACAGCTTATTTGTGGTTTTACTAATGCAGAATCCACGAAACACTGCAATCTTGGCTAAGTGTGTCCCACCAGCTTGTGCCTGAGAAATGATTAACGTGCCTGTCATCCCTGGCTTGTAGTGGGTGTGGGAAATCTGAATATGATTCTTCTAGAGGTTAAGCCTAAGGGAGAAAAAGGAGGGGGTATTTCACCTAAGTGGGTGCCTAAAAATCTTTAGGTTTAATTCTGTAAAGATGATCTTTTGGTGATATTCTGGGGGGGGGGGATTGAAGTGGAACATGTATGCTAATTCTGAAAGCATTTTGCTCTCATATGATCAGCTAGGCTGTCTCTACCACAGCTTGGACACAAATAACCTGTATAGCTGTTTGTGTGAATATTTGGGATGGAAATATCTGTAAATTTCATTTTTCGTGTATGGCCCTAACACAGGCATACAACCATGGGGTCAGCACAATGACTCTATACTTTTAGTCTGGTAGGCAGCCCAATACCCCTTCTAGTGTAATAGTTAAAGGAATTGTAGAGGATTGAAGGGGGTCCTGGGGATTAGGAAGGTTTTGTGACAGGGAATGGAGGAGTTGAAGAGAGGGAGGGAATATGGCAGCTAGTGAAGTAAAAGGAGGGAGATACCCCCTACTGAGAGGCTATCTTTGAAAATTTGGGCTCCCTAGAAATGGGCTAACTATGATAGCCTGAGGGGACGTCTTCTCTAATGATTTATGTTGAAGATGCTCCAGAGCAGGTAAGCATGGACCCTCCTGAGGAACATGCCTCCACCCAGACTAAGGTCACCCAGGAGGGGTCCAATAAGGACCATTTAGGGTTGAATTGCTCCTCTTTGTTTCAGCTCCCTCTATGTTCCTTTGAAATGATAATCCTCTTATCTGACTGGGGTTACTTAAATAAAGATTAATTTTAATAACAAGTTGGATTGGGGAGATATCAGGGAAGAGGGAATTGGGATTTCCCTAGATTGGGCTTGAGTCTGTCTTAGCTTTTGAGCTGAGGCCAGGCCTCCCAGGCTGGTGGAGGGTTTCTTTTATTCCTGTCTATGCTAATCTGTGCCAGCTTTCTCAAATTCAAAGTCTTAACAGTAGACAGCAAGAGGAAAAATAGGTTCTGAGCTTCCGAGATGCTTGGGCCTGCCTCTTCAGGCTGATGCCCCTAAAGACTGGCCTTACAGTTCAAACCACTCCCCTTAAATCCTTTTGTCCGATGACATGATCACAGGAATCCAGGTAGAGCACATAGTTGGGAACATCAGGAATAGAGGTACTTCTATCCCAAGACAGAGTGCTCCTTCCACTCTGAGGGCCAGGAAAGAGAGCCCCAGAACAACTGTCACTCTTCAACTCGCTTCTCTCTCCAACTGTCACTCTTGTCAACATCTTCTCTCTAACATTCCAACTACTATTTATTCCACCTGAATTACAGAAAGTCCAAAACTTACTTCAGTTTTCCTTTCCACAATTGTCCCCTTTTTCTGTTGTGACCTTCCCAAAGTCATTTATTTTTATTATACTTACCAGTCTATTAAATCTAATTACTAACTACTCCCCCCCAAAATAATAAACTTCCCTCAATTACTCTATCCTTATTCTATGCTAACATTATCTACTCTAAGGAATTTTATGCAAAAATGCTTGGGTAAGGGTTGTTTTAGGGTTTTACAATAAACTCAGTACAATAAATGTTTGAACAAAACCATTACAAAGAAATTTGAATTTTAATGCTAATACTACTTACTCTTGGTAATGTGAAGATTGGATTTGGCTATCTCCTGATTGTAACAATGAAGATACTTCGCTCTTCCTTTATTGTGAAGATTAAATTATAATTTCCTGTCTATTTTTAGATTTTATTCCACGAAATGTGTTAACCCAGTATTTTGGAGTATATCTACCCATTTTAACCAGAAGAAGGTGTGAACTAACTATAAAACAGTGTGAACTAACCACAAAATCGTATGAATATCCATTTCATTCATTGAGTGGGAGGTCCTGCATCTTGTCATGTCCTTCAAAACCTTTCTCTCTTCATGCCTCTTCCACAGAGGCAAATGTTTAGCGAACTCTCTGGAAGGGGGCATAAAAGCCATTAGATAAATGAATGAGGGACAGCCAGGTTGGTTTGGTTTTTTCAGTTTTTTCTAATATATAGTTAGCAACTACCACCACCATCAGAAAAATTTTAATAAACAAATGGAAAAAATTAGTCAAAAATCACAATCTTCTCATTGTTTAGAATTGGTTTAAAACAGGCAAATTTTGTATGTGTGCTTTGTATTATTTTTATTCTCTTCTCTATCTCTTCATGTATTTAACTTATTTTCTTTATTTTTCCAATGTCTTTCATTTCTAATAACTTAATATAACCCATTACATTCAAATGGTACAATCTAGTCAGCCATTCCCCAGTCATTACATTTGTGTTATTTCCAAATATTTTGTCATTATACACAAAGCATCCATAAACTCTTTCCATAATGTCCTTAAGGCTCCTAGTAATGGCATCCCTAGGTTAATGAACATGAACAACTTTACCACTCTTCATGTATATTTCCATTTTGTTGCTAAAATACAATTCATAGCTTTTCTAGAAATGTATTAGGCCTGTTTCTCCATGTTCCAATCACATTTAATTTCATCCACTTAACCAGTCTGGTCTTTAATTAATTAATTCATTTAACATACATTACCAAAACCACATTTAGCTAGATTGATCCTTAGGCAGCAGGCACAATCTGTTGCCACATTCTTTCCAAAACCAAGTCTTTCCAGCTGGGTCATACTCAGTGGAACCTTTGTTCCAATGCCACAACTCCTGACGAGTGTGCAGGATTACTTCAACAATATGAATGTTAAAATAAAACTTTTTCAGAATATTTATGCTCTCTAAACCATTGTTGGTCTACCAGAAACAATATTTGGATTGTGTGTATGTTTGGACATAGATCTACTGCTAATCTCAAGCACATATATTGGGGATCACTAGATATTGGTCCTATTTAAATTATCTAAAATTCTATCCAGCTTCTTAATTTCTTCCTTAAGTCTTTTTTGGGACAAATTTATCTAGTTTTCAGATGGGAAGATTTAAGTTCCTCACTATTATTGTTGGGTTAGTTTCTTCTTGGTTCAGATGTTCCAGTGTAGAAATATGTGATGTTAAAGATAAAAGACAAGGTTCTAATGATTTAATGATAGGGCTGATTTCCCTAATAATAGATCAAAGTTCTGAACTCCAGTACTTTAAATATGAACAGAAACCGAAGGCTCCTCCTTCTCCTCTTGCCTCTGAGCTCCAAATCACCCCCCCTCCTTTCTTGTTTTGCATGGCTCATGTCCAAGAGAGATGGTCAGCTGAGGAGTGCAGCTATAAAGAGGCAGCTGGGAAGGAGCTGCTGGGGAGCCAAAGCTCAGACACCTCAGGGAGATGGGGTCTCAGACTCAGCTGCTCTGCCTGCTAATTCTCTGCATCCCAGGTGAGGGAGGAAGATCAGAGACTGCCCTGAGAAATAATTTGACTATTGGGAAATCCTCATCACCTCTTGTCCATTTCAAATGAATTATTAGAAGGTGTTTGGATCTTAGGAACTTATTGACCAGTTCTCCCCACATTGGTTATGATGCAGTTTATCTCAGCATTCAAGGATTTAACTCACAACGGTAACAGTGATTGGTCCTGCTATAATCATGGGTCTAATCATCTGTAATTTTAATTTTTGTATTTATGGTTGCAGGTGCCAAAGGGGCCATTGGGCTCTCACTCAGTCTCTATCCTTCCTGTCTGACTCCAAGAGAGAGAGGCTACCATGTTTTCAGGGCTGTTCAAATCACTGGCAACAACATATTTTGCTTCCACCAGCTCCCAGTTCAGATTCCGAGGCTCATCATTAGTTATGCTTCCATTCTGCTCACTGGGGTTTCTGACCAGTTCAGTAGCAGTGACTCTGGGACAGATTTCTCTCTTACCATTGCCAGTGTGGAACCTGAGGACATCACACACTATTATTGCCTTCAGGTAGATAGGTGTCCTCTCATAGTGATCCAGCTCTGAACAAAAACCTGCCTAGGCACTGCTTCAAGAGCCATTATCATCTCATCTACTTCTCCTTTGCTCACTGATGGGACAGAGGCATCATTACTTTGTTCTCAATTGCATGTAATAACAATTTTCCACATAAGTTTTCTGAAGTTATAGGATCCATATTATCTACCTCCTTCCCTCGACCATCACCCTATCTCCAAGATGGTAAGCAATTTGATCTGGGTTATGTGATAGTTTAAAACCCTAGAACTGGAGTTACAGTCTGGATAATGGCTAGAGCATCAGCCACAGAAGTGGAGGGTCCCCAGGAGATGGTCTGGAATCTTGGGAGAGCAAGAGAGTCTGTCAGAGAGAGGCAGTTAGCTATCTCAATCCTGAGATAGCCTAAGGAAAGGTCTGGTCAAGATTTTGCTCATGAAGAAAGACTTACATCTTTCTCCTGGTGATTGGACACCATTCCTCCTACCAATTCCCAACTCAAGAGACCAGTTTGAGAAGACACCGAGCAGCTCCAAGGCCACCTGGCAGCTCCTGGTGCCCAGGGTCTGGACAGTGCCCAGCGGGGCCAGAACCAGGGCCATCCAAGCCTGAATCTCTCAGGGCCCAAGGCTGCCAAGGCCTGGATTTCCCAACTTGGGAAGGGAGGTAAGGGTAGCTAGGTCAAGAGGCAGTTTGGCATTGAGCAACCATAGCTGAGGGGAGGCTGAAGGGGGAACTACTCACTCCCCTTCTCCTCTCCCTTGGCCAAGTTAAACAGCATCTGTCTCCCCTGAGTCCTGCTTTGAGAAGTAAGGTCTGCACTCTTTCTCCCTGTCTTTTTAACATCAGACTAACCCTCTATTACAGTTATACATTGTGAATGTTAAAAACATGTAAATGCCAATCTGTAAAGGATATGGCCATACTGTGAAGGTTAATTTTTACTGTTTTGACTTAAAATCTAAATAAGTTTTTGCCATGGGAAATTCCCAAATATGAAAATACCCAAGTCAGCTGGGATTTATGGAGATTTTAATTAATATAATGAAGGAATTAAGGGAAGGAGAGAGAGAGAGAGAGAGAGAGAGAGAGAGAGAGAGAGAGAGAGAGAGAGAGAGAGAGAGAGAGAGAGAGAGAGAGAGAGAATAGCCAAGCAGTAGAAAAGGGTCTAGGCTAAAATGGCCTAGGCCTGAGCCTAAGGGAGAGTGAGTCAGTCTTTATCACTCACCACAAGATCATCTCCAAGTAAGCTCCAGTCCTCACTTCAACTCTGAACTCCAACTCCAAGTACAAACTCCAACTCAATTCAACTCAAATTCAATAACTCCCTTGAATTCCTCTTATCCCTTCCTTTTAAAGAAATGTTCTCTTATGTCACCTCCCCTACATTTTTACATCTACCAATCACAGTAGATGCTTTTCCCCAGGACTGCCCATTCTTAGTTCTCATCTTCTTTTGTTCTCGCCTGCTCTGGTTAGATTATATCCTCTGAGTACTTCATACCTCTTTTGTTAAACTTGCCTTTTGTAAGTTGCTTGACCTTTTCGTGATTAATTTAACCTTTATAGGTACTTAGCACCCTTTTTGTATTAGATCTAAAAATAGACCTAGGTTAAGGTTCTAGCTTTACAATAAGCATGAGTTAGGGATTTTTCATTGTTCAATCAGGAGTTTGCAACTTTATTTTCCCCTAAGGCAGTTTCTGAGTAGGGTGGAGTAATTTTAAAAGTTCTCAATATATTCCTGATCAAGTACCTCCATTGTTAAAATAGGGATTATCTTAATTAGATCTTCTGAAGTAGAGTCTGAGTAGTGTTAAGATTCACAATCCCCCCTGATGATCATTGGGAGACTAGTGTCCCCATTGATCATTTAACAGAATCATCTTGTAGTCCTAAACTCACTTCAAACTACAGATTTATACAATATTCCATTTCTAAGAGGAAATTAGAGTAGTGAGGGAGGAATAGAAAAGAATGAAAGGAAAACCAATGTTTTGCTAGGCGCATTGACAGAAAGCCAAATTAGGGGCAGTCCCCTTGGCATAAAAGTGTACATTTACAAATAAATGTTCAATCAATCTTCAGTTCAATCAACCACACTCAAAGTTCATTATTGATCTTCTTGATGTAGTGTAGGTTTTCTGACATCTTTCTGCAACAGTTCATTCTCTGGATTTAGGAGTTATCAAGCTTCTTCCTTGAAGATCTTTCTCAAACAAAATCCAAAATCTTGGATATTTATTAAACTATAACCCCCCTCTGAAGTGGGTGTTAAAAAATCCAGTTGAGCTCAGGATGAGATGTTGAGTTATGGGTTTTTTTTAGTCAATTATCAAAAAAAAGAAAAACACAACCAAAAACATAAGGAAGGGAAACAATCAAAATAGTCCCTTATTTGGGTTTAATAAATTCCTAACAGGCCCTTGTAAAGGTCCAATTTAAAGTAGTGTCTATCCCACAAGTCTATAGGACAGAATACAGTAATATTTCACTTACCCATTTTCATCCAAGACTACAGGAAGTTGCCATACTATAAGAAGGAAAGGAACTAGAATTCTATTTTGATAGGGAAGTGTCTTTCCCTCATCTGATTTTTTTGTCATTCTCAGGGATATAGGGAGTCAGGATGATAGTCCAATTTTGTACTTGTATGAATACTTCACAAAGAGTGTAGATACAAGGAAGTCCTATGACTTAACATATGTCAAATGTCGCAACTTTGAGTCCACATTAGTATTTCCTGTGTGCTCTTTTGGCACTAATTCAGGTTAAGTCTGTGCTCCTTGTTTTTATCCCATTTCTGGAATCAGACACAAACATTAATTATAGTCTCATAACATTTTATCAATAAATGGCAGGTTCCTATAGTTGAAAGCTTTTGGGTATGCATGAATATTATAGCAAGTGTATATATATATATATATATATATATATGTGTGTGTGTATATATATATAACTTCTATTACTGCAGAAAAATAATATTAATTTTATGTACCTTTAGTACAAGAAATAAAAAATAAAGAAAAAATCAAATATTCTAATCAAAATAAAGAAAAGCAATAAAAAATAATGGGGGGGGGAATCAGGAATTCATCATGTTCTCAAAAAACAGTATCCACTTGTCAATGGATTATTATTTCCAATTCATGTTATAGGTCACAGTCAATCAGTCTCAACAGAAGATGCTTTCTTCACATGTGAGCAATGAATCCGAGTCCTTCTCTCCAACCTTTATAGATTTTGGAGCAGTTAACAATATTTGGAATGGTCCTTCCCAAGAAGGCTGAGTTGCTCCAGTATGCTTGAAATTCTTAGTACATACTTTGTCTCCTGGGTTCAGGTCATGAAGAGAATAGTCTAGTAGTCTGGCTTGTACTGCAGCTCTGGATTCATGAAGTTCATACAGTTTGTGCTGTAATTACTGTATATAGGAAGTAATAGTAGTATCTCTCCCTAATACTGATGTATATGCAGGGGATAAAGGTTTAGCCTGTATAGGTGGATGACCAAAAAGCATCTCAAATGGTGAGATGTGTAGGCTTCCTCTAGGCCTGCTTCTAAGATAAAATAGGGCCAGAGGGAGAATTTCAGGACATTTAAAATGTGTCTCAGTGCATAATTTCCCAATCATACTTTTAAGTTCTCTGTTCATTCTTTCCACTTGGCCTGAGCTTTGGGGATGATATGGAACATGGAATTTGGGAGTTATCTCTAAGCAAGAATATATCTTATTTAAGACAGAATCAGTAAAATGACTTCCTCTATTTGAATCAATACATGCTGGCAGGCCAAAGCAAGGAATAATTTCTTTTAAAAGTACCTTAGCAACAAAAGCTACTGTGGATCCAGTAGCAGGAAATGCTTTCAGCCATCTGGTCATTTGATCTACTATGACTAAACAAAATTTATAATGTCCAGCCTTTGGCATTGTTATGAGATCTCTCTGTAGATGCTCAAAAGGTGTGTAAGCCAGAGGACGCCCACCAAAGGCTTTGCCATAAAATGCATATTGGTTATATGCTTGGCAGGTTGAGCAGGCTGAACACACATTAGAGGCTATAGTGGTTATACCAGGGGCTAGCCATACTCTCTTAAGAAAGTCCACAATGCCCTTGGTGACAAAGTGAGCATTTTTATGAATAGATTGGCAAATTTGGTGATAGAAACTTCTAGGGAGCAGGGGTTTTCCTTCAGATGACACCCATACTCCACTAATGTGTTTTGCTTTGAATTTTTATTTCCATTTTCCACTTCCTTTTCAATATAGGAAAGTGATAAATTTAAATCATCAGTGGTTGTTAATGTTAAAATTAATTCAGGCCCTTCTATGATGCTAGTTTTGCAGCAGTATCTGCTCGATCATTTCCTCTAGAGACAGGGTTAGTGCCACCTGGATGGGGAGCAAGGAACTACAGCTAGGGCTTCAGGTAGCTGGAGAGCAGAAAGAACTTCATTAATAATTTCTGCATTAGCTATAGATTTTCCAGCTGACATTACAGTCCTCTCTGGAGCCATAGCATTCTCACTGAGTGACAAATGCCAAAAGCATATCTAGAATCCGTATAAATTGTTGCCTTTTTATTCTTGGCAATTATACAAGCGTGCTTCAGAGCTATGAGTTCTGTTCCTTCAGTGCTAATGTTAGAGGGTAGTGAAGCTGACCACTCAGTGGCAAATTCTGGGACTACAGAAGCTCCAGTGTAACGTATATCATCTCTTATAAAAGAGGAACCATCAATAAATAAGATCAGATCTGGATTGTCTAAGGAAGTGTCCAAAAGATTATCTCGAGGCTTTTCTGCCATGAACACTAGTGTTCCAGAACTATGTAATGGTTCTCCTGAAGTTGGTAAATCTGGCAACCAGGTGGCAGGGGTAAGGGTTGTACAGAATTTCAAGGTAATGTTTTCGCTATTTAACAAGGTTTTTTCATATCTTGTAATTCTCTGATCAGAAAATGCCTGTGTTCTATGCCTTAGCTACAATGCTTCATGTGGGAACATAATTGTTAATGGGCATCCCAATACTAGATCAACAGTTTTTGTCCCTAGTAAGGCTGTAGCAGCTACTCCTCTAAGACATGGTGGTGCTCCTGATTCTACTGGGTCCATTTGGGCAGAATAATAAGTAATTGGGCATTGAGAAGGCCCCAAAGTCTGAGTTAAAACATCTGAAGCTACTTCTCTTCTCTCATGTACATACAAAGCAAATGGCTTGCTGTAAGAAATTTATCTTTTATATTTGGATTTTTCTGATGTCTTTTTTATATCTCTTGTCAATTTATTCATGTACCTCATAAGTCAGCCATGCATCCCTAAGTAATCCTGTATTTTTCAATCACCCACAACACGGGGAAATGTAAAAAATATTGTTATTTAAATTGCAAAGTTTAAATTCCTTTTAAGAAGAATTTTACATAAAGAAAGATGAAACCTCTCTGAATCCAGAAACTGAACTGTTGGAGAAGACACCATGAAGAATCCTCCAGACCACAAGCTGCACAAGAAGATCAAGAATGAACTTTGGGTGTAGTTGATTGAACATTTATTTTGAATGTACACTCTTATGCCAAAGGGGCCTGCCCCCTAACTGGGTTTTTGTCAATGTGTCCATCAATTATTGTTTTTTTTTCTCTCTTATCCTCAAATTATTGTAATCTTTAAGTTGATTATGTTTTCATGATCCTTTTGGGGGAAAATCTTTCCCAAAATTATCACACGGAAAAATGTAAAAAATGGAGACTTGAACCCAGGCCTCCAGCCCCCAGAAGTCCTTGCTCACTTCCCAGAATGCTTTGTAATCACAGTGAATTCTCACCTGGGTGAGATCACAAATTATTATTTAAAGGAGTTCCCTGCCTACTGAAGGGCTTTCCTGTTTCTGCTTGCAAGCAGAGGGCTCTTTCATGATGTAGGTGAGGTTAAAATGGGCCTCTGGGACCATCTAGCATGTGTTTCTCTTACTTGAATATTCTCAAATTCTCAACCTTTAATAAAAATCTAAAAATATAATACTCCTTGCAGAGAGAAACTAATTTCTAACTGCCTCAGTTTCCCCCAAAATTTTAATCTTTACATTGTTGAAATCTTGGATGCCTAGAGGAGGGGCAGACAGGATCGCCTGTTTTAGATCTGATAGAGCTGACAAATGTTCTGGCTCTAATTTGAGTGGTTCAGGAATGGAATCCTTTGTTAGTGCTATAAGGGGTTTAGTAATTTCCCCATAGCAAGGGATCCATTGTCTGCAAAACCCTGTTGCTCCTAAAATTGCTCTCAACTGTTTCATAGTGGTAGAAGTGGTTAAATTTTGAATATTTTCAATTCGTTTTGGAGAAATATAGTGAGCACCTGAAGTCAGGATGAACCCCAAATATTATACTTTAGGGAGACACCACTGAACTTTATCCTTCAAAATTTTATGTCCTCTTTTGTGCAATTCCAACAGAAGGTGTTTGCTATCTTCCTGACATGTTTCTGTGTCCGTTGAAGCCAAGAATTGTAGTAGAAGTAGAAGTAGAAAAAGAAGTAATAGAAGTAGTAGAAGCCAAGGTCATCTACATATTTGATTAATTTGCTATTCCTAATTGTTATATTATCTGTGTCTTGGCTCAAAATTTGCGCAAATAAACTCTGACTTTCCATGTAACCCTGGGGCTGATGACTCCATGTATATAGTATGAGCCCTTCTAGGTGAAAGCAGTTCTCATGATTAGGTATGGAAAAGAAAGCTGAGCACAGGTTTTCTACTGTAAAGTATGTAGCTGTTCCAGGAATAGAGGAAATAATAGTATTTATGTTGGAAACTACAGAGTGTCTCTTTATAACATGATTGGTCACAGCCCTCAGATCCTGTACGAATCTATAGATGTGATTGCCATCGGGCCCCCTTTTTGTTTATTTAACAGGCAGGATGTATTCAGATTTGCAAGGGATTATAATTCCTGTGCAATTACTGAGTTAATAACTAGAGTAATTCCCTCAATTGCCTTTTTTGAGAGGGGATAGTGAGGAATTGAAGGAGGTGGGCTAGATTTTGTTTTTATCTGCACAGGAACAGCAGATTTAAGTAAGCCTACATCAGAAGAAGATGCAACCCAAATTGACGCTGGTATATCTGCAGGTATTTCAAAAGTGGGAGGCTCTTTTGCCTCCTTGCTCTCTGAGAGAAGTACAGGGAGTAATTTTAGAGATTCCTCTGGTACTTCCAGTGATAAGGAACTATCTGGGGAGCAAGTTATTGTGGCTCTGAGTTTGCAATTGAAGGTCTCTCCCCAGTAAATTTAAAGGGGAGTCAGGCATCAAAAGGAAGGAATGTTCTACCTCTAGGTGTCCTACAGACACCATTCTAGGGGGAAGTTTTTTAACTCTTTGGGGTATACCTGATACTCCCACTACACTTTGTGAGTCAATGGAATAACAATTTAAATCAGGTATACTCTTTAATACAGACCTGGTAGCTCCAGTGTCTAAAAGACAATCATCATAGGTGTTAACCACCTTTAAGGTAACAAGGGGTTCATTAGTATGGGGAGGGCAGTGGATAGGGACAACGGGTAATAGAACATCAGGGACCAGAAAATCAAAGCTTGTATCCTTTGATTCCTGTGCCCCATCCCCCTCCCCCCAGACATCTTCATTGTGTTTGGGAAATTCCTTGGGCACCCCCTGTGACAAGGAACTCACTTTAAAAGATTGATATATATTAATTTAAAGTCGCCAAGGACTTCAGCTATGTCATTCCTAAATGAAAACTCAAGTCAGCCGTCAACCTTTTATAGAGTTTAATTACAAACAGGAGGAAGAAAGGAATTAGAGAGAGAGAGAGAGAGAGAGAGAGAGAGAGAGAGAGAGAGAGAGAGAGAGAGAGAGAGAAAGGGGAGAGAAGGGAATAGGGCTTAAATACCCCTTCTGTTTAGGCTGGGCCAAAAGGCCCAAGCCCTTAGATAGCTGGGGCTATCTAAAGAAAGGAGATCAGTCCCTATTACTCACGTGACCAAAATGGAGAAACAGTCTCAGAGGCCCCCACCTCCAGCTTCCTTCAGAGCAAGCTTCTCAGAGCACCTCTCCAACCACTCAGAGCCAAAACTCTCCAACCACCCCCCTCAGTCCTCAGACCCCTCTATCTTTAAGGAAACCATCCAAGTTCCCTCCCCTCAGTTCTCACATCTACCAATCACTGTCCATCATTTCCCCTGTGCCAATGGTGGCTCTAGCTTAACCCAGGACCGCCCAGAGGTCTGTGGCTTTGCACATGTCTGTTGAAGGTCATATTCTCAAATAATTAAATCTTGATCTTTTGCTACAGCCCTTCCTAAATCCTGTTACCCTGAGTAGGGTAGAGATTGGAATAATTAAATTTTGATCTATGCTGCAGCCCTTCCTAAATCCTGTTAGGACTGAGTAGGGTGGAGATTGCAATTTCCAAGACCTGGTTCTGTCATTCCAAGTATCTCTATTGTATCAATTCTAAAATCAATCATGACTCAAAGAAATTCCTGTTCTATGCTTAAGCATAGGTCAAAGCCCTTTCCATTGTTCAGCAAAAGGTTTCTGTCCTAAAGTAATCTTAAGAAGGGATGAGGAGGAACCTCCCATGCCAATGGGGTTCACATTCCAATAGAGTTCCCACTCTCAATAGGAAATTTTTCAAGTATGAAATTTCCCAATGGTGAAATTTCCAACATTTATAAGTCTAAGAAATTTTAAGGTTTACACCCCCTGAGGGGCATTAGCACCTTGAGTATTTTTGGATGAGCACCATTTTTTATATATTGTTGTTGGGCATTGTGTTGGGTATTATAATTTTCTTCATTTGGAGCACTATCATCATTTTCCTAATTCCTATTTCTATAATTTTGATTTCTAAAGTTTTTATTTCTATACTCATTATAGTTATTTCTATAATTTCTAAAATTGTGGTTTCTATGATCATTATAGTCATTTCTATAGTTATTATTTCTAAAGCTGTGGGTTCCATTGTCATTATTATCATTATTTCTATAATTATAACTTCTGTAGTTGTTATTAAACTGTGTATTCCTTCCGATGATCTTGAGAAAAGTTCTGCACTCTGTCATTTTGTGGCCCTTCTTCTGACAGAAGTGGCAGGTTACTGATTTATTTGTGGATTTCTGCAAAGGGGCTATGACCTCTCTTATTTTTCAATTGTCTCTTTAACATTTCAATTTCTTTCTTTAAGTCTTCCACTAATGTATTTTGTTCCTCAGGTCTTTTGACATGACCCTTATAAACATAGGTTGCTACTCTCCTCAATTCTTCAAGGTCCATAGAGTCTCAATCAGGACAGCTAGTTTTAAAGTAGTCTTTTACCACTGAACAACAATTCTCATTGAATTGCCTACGTATTTGCCTAATGTCTCTTTCTCTCAATAAATCAAGGTCCATATAAGTATTTCCTACATCAATAAGTCTGTCCATAAACTGGGAGGGGGTCTCATCAATTTCTTGTCAGGTTCTTTCAAATTTTGACCATTTTTCAAGTCTATCTGAGCACGCTCTCATGGCTGTCAATAATGCTTCTCTAGCCTGGTTTAGTTTTGTGTAATCTGGTTCAACATTGGGGTTCCAATGTGGATCTTCAGTTGGCCAATAATTTCCTTTCCTACCTCATTTCTGATTAGCCAGAGAGGTGGATATTGTTTTTTCTCTTTTTGTTAAAAATTATTCTTAGAAATTTTCAACATCCATCCAAGTAGGGTCATAAGTTCTGAATATGTTCTCCAATCTTTTTATAATTAATATTGGTTCTTCCTCAAGTGATGGAAGATCTTCCTTAAATTTATTTAAATCTTCAGGGTTAAAAGGTGTATGGTGTCTTACAGATACCAAGTTTCCATTTTTATTAAAAGTGGTACTTCCCTTAAAGGAAATAACCTATCTAAATTATTTTTTACTCATGTTTCTGTTTCTAGGCTTCTTGCTTCATTCTCAATGAGGTAGGTTTGAGAAAGGGAAGGATTGGGAACACTGAGAGGGAGAGTTTGTTGTTGTCCCATAGTGTCAGAAGGATCAGAGGTAGGAAGGTTATGGAAATTGAATTGGGCAGGGTGGGAAGGAGGGGCAAAGGAAGAAGGGTTAGTAGCTGGGGGGGGAAAGATGCAGAGGAGTTATGGTTGGAGGAATGAGTAGGTTGTGAACTTAGAGTGGAGGGAGTGGGGAAGGAAGCATGGGCAGGGTATGTAAACCTCAAAATTTCTTATTCTTATAAATGTTGGAAATTTCACCATTGGGAAATTTCATACTTGAAAAATTTCCTATTGATAGTGGGTCTTGACTATTGGAATGTGAACCCCATTGGCATGGGAGGTTCCTTCTCCTTCCTTCTTAAGATTACTTTAGGACAGAAACCTTTTGCTGAACAATGGAAAGGACTTTGACCTATGCTTAAGCATAGAACAGGAATTTCTTTGAGTCATGATTGATTTTAGAATTGATACAATGGAGATACTTGGAATCAATCTCCACCCTATTCAGTCCTAACAGGATTGAGTAAGGGCTGCAGCCTAGATAAAAATTTAATTATTCCAATCTCTACCCTACTCAGGTTAACAGGATTTAGAAAGGGCTGTAGCAAAGGAGCAAAGATTTAATTATTTGAAAATATGACCTTCAACAGACATGTGCAAAGCCTCTGGGCGGTCCTGGGTTAAGCTAGAGCCTCCATTGGCACAGGGAAATTGATGGATAGTGATTGGTAGATGTGAGAACTGAGGGGAGGCAACTTGGATGGTTTCCTTAAAGATCAGGGGGGTCTGAAGGACTCGGGGGGTTGAGGAGTTTGTCGGAGTGGTGGCGTGTGCTCTGAGAAGCTTGCTCTGAAGGAAGCTGAAGGTGGGGGCCTCTGAGACTGTTTCTCCATTTTGGTCACGTGAGTAATAGGGACTGATCTCTTTTCTTTGCCCCAGCTATCTAAGGGCTTGGGCCTTTTGGCCCAGCCTAAACAGAAGGGGTATTTAAGCCCTATTCCCTTCTCTCCCTTTTTCTCTCTCTCTATCTCTAATTCCTTTCTTACTCCTATTGTAATTAAACTCCATAAAAGATTTACTGCTGACTTGAGTTTTCATTTAGGAATTACATAGTTGAATTCCTTGGCGACCTTAAATTAATATATATCAGTCTTTTAAAGTGATTCCCTTGTAACAGGTATGAACTTAGGGTAGAGGGGTTAGATTGGGAGGCATGGGTGGGGGGAACTGGGGCTGAGCAAGTTGGGCAGGGGGCATCAGCAGGGGGAGGGGTTGGTTGGTTAGGAGTAGGGGGTTCTGGGGCCAAGGGGAAGGGGGAGTAGTGGGTTGGTTAGGAGGGTTAGTGTTTTTCATAAAAGCTATGAGCTCCCCAATACTTTTCTCTAAAAACTCAAGCCAAGTATTTGGTTCTGCATTTTGTTGAATATTAGAAGGAGCAAACAGTTGGTTTGACTGAGAAATAAGTTTTTTAAGGAAATACAATAGTACAGCTACAACAATTAAAATCCCAACCAAGAGCAGTGTGGAGTATATCCATTGCCCTACATAGTCTGTGATTATGAAATAGACAAATAACAATGTTTGTACTGTAAAAAGAACAATGTATTTACTGAAAAGTCTGAAAAATCAATTGTTGACTAAGTTGTCAACTGGCTGTAACCACATATTTCTAAAGTAAACACGTGGGGAGCAGCACAAGGCCAAAACTTTCTCCAGGTTTCCTTTCATTCTAATCTAGGCAGTTGTTCCCTAAAGGAAAGTAGATTTAGAAACAGCTCTCCTAGCCAGGACCTTAGTGCCTTGTTGCTAACATTTAAAACAGCTATGTACTATTTAATTTAAGGAGAAATAGAAATGCTTTTTACTCACCCACTCTTGCAGCTCTGTTTTGAAGCCGAGTTAGCATGTTTACAAAGACTGACTAACAGAAGCAAGTAATAAAGTGAGAAAGGAAAGAGATTTCACAGAAATTTGAGGGTTGTTTTTTTTTTACAATCTACATGGTCAGCCAAAACTGTGAATGGTAAAAACATGTAAATGCCAAAATGTAAAGGATTTGACCAAACTGTAAAGGATAATTTTTAGTGTTTTGACTTTAAATCTAAATAAGTGGTCATGATGGGAAATTCCCAAATATGAAAATATGTAAGTCAGCTGGGATTTATGGAGATTTTAATTTATATAATGAAGGAATTAAGGGAAGGAGAGAGAGAGAGAGAGTGAATAGCCAAGTAGTTGAAAAGGGCTTGGCCAAAATGGCCTAGGCATGAGCCTAAGGGAGAGCGAGTCAGTCTTTATCACTCACTACAAGATTGTCTCCAAGCAAGCTCCAGTCCTCACTTCAACTCCAAACTCCAACTCCAACTACGAATTCCAACTCAATTCAACTCAAATTCAATAAGTCCCTTGAATTCCTCTTATCCCTTCCTTTTAAAGAATGGTTAGCTAAATTCACAACTCTACCAATGATGTATTAGTGACCCAAATTTGCCACATATCCTCCAAAATTTATCACTTTACTGTCATACTCTACAATTTGATAGGTATGAGGCGGTGCCTCAGCATTCTTTTAATTTGCATTTCTTGAATCAAGAAGGATTTAGAACAAATTTTCCTATGATTATTGAAAGATTTGATTTCTTCATCTGAAAAGTGTTTGTTCATATCCTTTGACCATTTGGCATGATGTTTTTTTGAAATCACACACACTAAGTGTAGCAAATAGACCCCAGACACTGGGGAAGAACACAAGTGGAAATGTTGGGAGAAGGTTTATGGAACAGAGAGGAGATTGAAAGCACAAGTAAGAAAGATTCCAAGACTATGTTAGAGGATCGTTATATGGCAGGTCTGTGCAGAAAAGGAAAGCTTCATAGGAATGGAGACACCCCATTATTTGGTTCAAGTTAAAGAGGAGAGATGCTGGTGTGTCTTCATCCCAGATGGGTCAGTGGTGAGAGATGTGGCTGTGTGGAATAGGAGAAAAGCATCATCAGAGGACTAAAGCAAGGCAGAGGTCATGTATGGTAGATAAAAAGTTTGTAGACACAAATGACCTTCCTTTGCTGGGAGATATGGGTGCTGGGACTGGGAAAGATAGAAACAGGGACCCAGGATGGGCTCAGTAATTGGTGACAACTGCTGAGAAGAGCTAGAACCATCCACCACTGACCTCATAGGGGAACATCAGAGCAAGGCACTGCCACCAGGGCTAATACTCCTGCTGGAGCCTACATTTTGGACACCATACATTTCTGGGATTGAAGGAGGAGTTTGAATTACTTTCTAAGTACTTTAAACACATGCCCTCTCATTTGGTTTTCATAATGTGGTAGGGAGCTATTATTATCCTCATTTTACATGAAATGAAGAAAGCAAATAGAGGTTAAATGACTTGCCCAGGGTCACACAGCTAGTTTTGGAGACCAGAATTGAATGTGCAGCTTTTTGCAAAAGACAGAACATTTTTCCAATGTCCCACCAGCTGCCTCCAGAAACTCAGGTAAATTCTGTCTCCATTAATTTCTCTGATTCTGTGTCTTTAGAGTCTGGTTAGCCTTGAGGCTTCTAAGGGGAACTTGTGATTATCCACAGAAATGATGTTTCCCATGCTGGGTCCTCACTGCACTTGGATCAATGACAAATTTTCCTGTGATTTAGGCACTATTAGGGGCATCATTGTAGCTCTTACACCTGAGTTAGAGGAGTAACTGGAATTCACATACTTTTCATTTCAAAGGAGAAAAGAGGACAGAGAGAAAACTGAAGGCGTCTCGCCCTCAACACGTTCCTTTCTGTGCCACTTAGTTCAGTTGTCCATGTACATCTGTGCAATGACTGAACAGCCATAGCAATGTCTCTGTGACTGAGTGTGGAGGGGAAAGAGAGGGCTGGAGGCAGCTGCCAGCAGAGGGGCAAATGCTGAAGGGGCTGGAAAAGTCAGTGAAGCGATTGGCTGCCAGGTTGATGTCTTTCACTGGTTCCATTGTAGAACGATGTGAGGTTCAGGAGAAAAGAGAAGGTTCTGACTGTCCTGGGAAATTCCATCTCAGGGTTCCAGAACGAGGCTGCTGTCCCTGACTTAGATCAAAGTTCTGGACTCCAAAGAGGGCAGCATCAGTGAAACCTGCACTCTAAGAACCTCTCTCTGCTTCCACTCCTGCCACCCAGCTACAAACTCCCCCCTCCCCACCCTCTTGTTTTGCATGGCTCCTGCTGAGGAAATGAGGCCAGCTGAGGAGGGCAGCTATAAAGGGGCAGCTGGGAGGGAGCTGCTGAGGAGCCAGAGCTCAGGCACAGGGAGATGATGGGGTCTCAGGCTCAGCTGTTCTGCCTCCTGCTTCTCTGCATCCCAGGTGAGTGAGGAAGATCAGAGACTGCCCTGGGAAGTTGTTAGAGGAGTCCTATGAAGCCCTGCTTGTCTCCTGTCCCTCTGGGGAGAAATAGGATGTGGGTGATTGTGAGGGAGGGAGGGGCCATCTGTGCCCTCCTGGGTCAGGAGGCAGTCTGGGTTGGCATATGAGGATCTCGCTCATCATATGATATCAATGATTCATCCTGGTACTTTGGAGACATGAGTGTTTGTAACTTTTTCTTTGTCCTTCTGCTTGCAGGTTCCAGAGGGGCCATTGGGGTGACCCAGTCTCCAGCCTCCCTGGCTGTGTCTCCAGGAGAGACGGTCACTCTGTACTGCAGGGCCAGTCAGAGTGTTAGTAATTACATGAGCTGGTACCAACAGCGCCCAGGCCAGGTTCCCAGGCCCCTCATTTACTATGCTTCCAGCCTGCAGCCTGGGGTCCCTGCCCGGTTCAGTGGCAGTGGCTCTGGGACAGATTTCTCTCTTACCATCAGTGCTGTGGAACCAGAGGACTTCGCAGACTATTACTGTCTACAGTGGGGTAGCTCACCTCTCACAGTGATTCAGCTCTGAACAAAAACCTGCCCAGGCAGCTGCTGAGGGAGCCCCCACTGTCCCAGGGGATCCTCCTTCCCCTACAGCTGGGGCAGCTTGTCTGGGCTGCCTGTGAGGGCAGTTTGTAGGTCTCATAGGAGGCTGCTGGGACTGGGATGGGTGCTGAGCCTGGTCTCTTCCTGTGAGAGAGACAAATCCAGAGACTTTTGAACATGGAAAAGCCTGGAGAAAATATAAAGATTCCATGAGCAGCAGGAAGCATCTGGAATCTTGGGAAAGCAACAGCTGAGGAAGAGGCAGTTGGTCTGTGCTCTCTTGACTGGAGTCCTCCTGAGGAGAAGGTCAATCTCTGACTGGATCCTGATCTCAGAAATCTTCTTTCCCTGAACCTGATCACCATCCTGCCATACTAGTGAGAAGGACAGAGAGCTGGAGAGGAAAGGAGTCCACCAGAAGGTTTCTCCAAATCTCCCTTTACAAACCATATCTTGGGGACTCCTGATGGGCAGGGCCAACAGCCAGGGTTCAACACTGTGAACCTCTCAGGATCTCAGGCCACCAAGCCTGGGTTATCTAACTGTAGGGGGAAGAGTTTGGGCAGCTGGAAGCCCCTGTTCCCTCTTCCCTCCTGACCCCAATTTGCCAGATAGTCAACCTTATCCTTCATCCCCCTTGTTAGAGTAAACTTATTAACAAACTTAACTGACTCAAGACTGAGGGAAGGGCAGTTACAACTGAAGGGGGGGAGAGAGAAGTGATCTCTCTCCCCAGATGAAGAAGGCTGCTCCTGAGAAGGAGGGAACAGGCAGGTTTAGTGGGGAGCCATAACTAAAGGGGATCAGAAGGGTGAAAAGAGCAGACTCACCCTCCTTCTACCTCTTGGTTCAAGACAAACATCAACTCCTCCTCCCTTGGTCCTTGGACCTTGAGGGAGGAAAGACTCCATTCTCTCCCTCTCCTCTCTCCCCGCACATAAAACCTCTCTATTATATTCCCCACCAACACTCATAGAGTGGCGCCTCCTCAATCATTGGATGTCACCGCAAAGCGGGTTTGTCTTACTCACAGCTAACCAAGACTCCCCTTTCCAAATCCTCAACAAGGACTCTTAAAGCCTTAGCATGAAGACCTGCAGTGGGCATTGGGGGCTGGGTGGGGGCAGAGCTACTTAGCGATCTGGGAGGTGCAGTGGTTAGAGCCAGACAAGGAGTCAAATAGACCTGACTTCAAATCCAGCTTGAGGCACTTCATACCTAGATCATGGGGGCCAATCACAGAACCCTCTTCACAATTTTCTCATCTGAAAAGTGGGTGTCATGAGAGCACCCACTCCCTGGGGTTATTGGGAGGATAAAGAGAGATAAAAGTTATAAAGGGCTTAGCAGCCAGCCTGGCCCCTGGGAAGCCCTACAGAAAAGCCAGCTGTCCTCATGAGTGCTCTTAACATTAACCTCCAGCCACAGGCTATCAGTTGCTCTTCACCCCATTCCCATTGGCAGGGAATCTGTTCCTGGTTCGAGTATAAACTTTGCCCCCCTCTGGGTTCCCCTCATTGGCCACATTTCTGTGGATGGCTAAGTCGCACTTTCTCCTTTTGGCAGCCATTTGAGTGCTTGAAGGTCATCCTCACGTTTTCCTATATTAGTCCTTCTCCAGGCCAAGCATCTCTACTAACTTCAAACAGGCTTCCTTTCTCTTGACTTCTGGTCCTTCCCTATCCTGGCTCCCTCCATGTGGCCGGACACCAGATCCTCTAAAATCACTCTAAAATGGGGCACCCAGAAAGGAGAGGATTATTCCAGAAATGTTCTAAGCTGGACAAGCCTAGAACAACTTTGGGCCCATCATGCTATGTGTTCCCCACCTACCGGCAGAGAGAATTGATAGACACAAAGGACAGAAATAGACTTCTCTGGGTTATTAGAGCTTTTGCATGAAAACTTGCAGTGCAGGGGTCAGAACTACCTATGCTGTTAGGTGGTGCAGTGGTTAGAGGCAGGCCTGGAGACAAGTAGACATGAGTTTCCAACCAGCCTCAGAGACTTCCTGGCTCAGATATGCTGGGCAACCACCTAGACTTTATTTCAGTTCTCTCATCTCACAAAGTTGCATCATAGCAGCACCTTCCTCCTAGGGTAGTTGGGAGAATAGAGGGAGATCCGAGTTATAAAGTGCTTAGCACTTATTGAGCACCAGAGACATGGAAGCTGTCCTCATAATGATTCTGACCTCCAGTCATGGATCAGTGGTTACACTTTATTCCCTTCTCATGGTCAGGAAGCTCTTCTCGCTTTAAATGTGAACTTTGCCTCTCTGTTCCTCCCTTTCCTTGGCCACATCCTGTAGTTTGGTAGCAGGAAGAACAAGTCCTGCCCCTGTTCCTTGTGACAGTCCTTTAAATGTGTGAGGGTTCTTAATCCCACTTTCCTCTCTTGGTCCTTCTTCCAGTTAAGCATCCTTGTTTCCTTCAGCCTTCCTTTGTCTTGGCCTCTGGTCCTTTCTCTATCATGGCGGCCTTGTTCCATCTGGACTCCATTCTGGTTAAGCCCATTTAACAACCAAGAATCTAGAAAAAGTATTCCAGATGTGCTGTAAGCCGGGCAAGTGTAGAACACGTTTGGACCCATCATGAACTGTGTTCCCACCTCTTGAGAGAGAAGTGACTGAGCCAAGTACAGAGATCTGCATCTTGGGGTACGGCTCCTCTGAGGATTCATTCTATGTGATGGTTTATTTGTGGTTTTACTAATGCAGAAGAGCAAGTAAGGCTCTGAGTCCTTGTTAAACCCTTACTGGAGTCTGGTCCTTCCAGAGCTATAGATGATAACTCAGTCCTGCCTTCCCATCCCAGGATACTCCTTTTGTCAGGCCCTCATCTAAGCTCACTGCAAAGGCTCCGCCCAGAGTGATGGAGCCCTTCCCCACTCTTCTGCACAGCACCAGGACACAGTGGAGCACATGGACCACCCAATAGCTCTCCCATTCTCTTCCATCTGCCACATATTTGGAGCTGACACTCTGGATGATACACTTTAGTGGATTGCTTCTTCCTAATTCTTTGCTTCCATTTCTTCTTCCCTGCCATGTGTCTCTCCAGTGACTTCTCTAAACTCCACCAGGAAAACAAGGCAAATCACATCTCTATGCTGTAAATGAAGATACAAATGTTGTAAACAAAGCTGAGTGTTTCATCACTGTGAAACTCAGACTTGGCCTGGGAGAGGAACTGAGAAATGGGACTCTTCCTCTGCCCCCCTCTAACGACTTATATTCTATTGTGCTGATTTATTCGTAGGTTTAATTGAATTCTCAATGCCCCCACTTTTTTTTATAGTTATTTGTTATACTTCTGTAAGTTGAAGAACAGGCTGGAAAATATTTTGAAATTAATATGAAAATAAAAGATATTAAATTTTAAAATCAACATCAAGTAGTCATAATATGGAATACACGGATTGTTCTACCTTTAGTCAAAAAAAAAAAAGAAAAAATCAACACACCAACCCCCTTTTCTTGTTTTAGTTTTGCTTTAGGAGTGTTCTTACTGAAGAGAAGTTCAGACTCAGAAATATTTGTTAATTAATGGAAACAGAAAACAATACATTTAAAAGATTAAAAAAGCAAAGAAAAAACAAAAAAAATTATCTCATAGGAATTGTAAGTGGTCATACATTACTTTTTAAAGAATGATCCCTTCTAATACCACACACACACACACACACACACACACACACACACACACACACACACACACACACTGCCTAAATGATAGGGGGAAAAGAAGTAAATGGAAAGGAGAAAGAGAGGAGAGAGAGAGAGCTCAATGGTTTCCACTCTTTGAATCTCCTCCTCCCTCCAGATTTTAATCCTCTTGAGCCCCTCCCCCCATTGTGGGTGAGAAGCCTCTGTAGTTTTCCAGACTATCATTCAAGTACTTGGATTAGACCTCTATCACACAGGGGCCAGGGTTTGTCTGGGAAAAATTGATTCTTATTTGCTGGGCACAGAGATCAGCTATTGGAGATGTGTGATGAGGAGAGAGACAGGAAATTACGGGGAATAGCAGTGGCTGACAACTACTGAAGTGCTATTAAGCACAGGGTAAGGGTTAGAAATTAATGGTTTGACTGAAATATATGAAAATGATAATGATGGTGGTTGATGATTTGAAGTATTATTGCTCAAAGTTGAAGTGACCTTTAACAGCTTTTATTTACAAAAGAGGTGGAAAGAGTGAAAGGATAGAGAAGACATTAGCCTATCTAACTAAATATTGCCCTGGTGTTTGACTCATCCAGGACTTGTTGACTTTCAACCAGAATTAAACTTTCTCCAGAAGACAGGAAGGGAAAGCCAGGTATTCACTCACACAAGTTTCCTTGTCATAGAGGCTGGCACTAGAGAAAAAGTGCCAGACTGAAGAGTATATGAAATTGATCACCTCAGCGGGGGAGGGGCCACAGGAGTGAAATTCCTGAGAAGACTCTGGCTGGGAGAGCAGTGAGGGTCTCTCTGTCTTGAGACATTGAAGAGAGAAGGTGGATAAAGATGTTCTTCTGAGGGTTACACATTTTTCCTGCTGGTGACTGGAAATCTTCCCCCACAACACTTCCCAAATTGAAGGGACTTTCTGAAGAGAAACCTGAGAAGACTTTCCCTCAGCTTCTGTTGCCCAGGGGTGAGTCAACCTGACTTTTCTCTCAGGGGATGCTCAGGCTGCCAAGGCCTGAGTTCCCCCCAAACTCAAAGAGGGAAGAAAAGGGTTTAGATAGAGACAGGGACCCCTTTTCCCCACTTTACTTTTCCCCATTCTTCCCTACCCACTATTCCTTTTGTATTACCTGATTGAGTTAACATAAAAGTTATCTGTTCCCCAAGCTGAGTGTGAGTGAATGAATCTAGGGGAGACCTTTGGTCTTGAGTAGTTTAGGGAGAGGGACAAGAACAAACTGAGCAGTTTTAGCTAAGGAGGGAAGGCAGAAGGGGGAAAATCTTCAAACCCCCTCTCCTCTCTGTGAGCCAACCCATTACATCTACTGTCTCCTCTGTACCCCACTTTGAGGGAGGGGGTCTTCTCTCTTTCCCCCTCTTCATACCAAAAATCCAAGTTCCCAAGGGGTACCAAACTTCTCTTTAAAAAAATTTTTTTAAAACACCATCCAAGAGGCAGGTCAAGATGTTGACTGAAGCCAAAGGTAGCTCCTGAGGCCAACTTTCTTCCTTGAGCCTATCTTCTTTCTTAAGCTGTCTTCCTTCTTGGAGTTGACTTCCCTAGCCCTATAAATTCAGGGCCTTTTATAGTGACTTCTTGTTCCTTCCCTTTTTCACAAGGGCCAATCATGGCTTCCAAATTGCCCAGCACTGCCCAGGGGGCAATATTTTTGGGAACCACTCCTCACCTTCTGGAGACTTGAATACTCATCAAAAAGGTTCACAGATTCCTGGCTGATTGAGGTTGAATTCTCATTTCCTGGCTTATTGAGTTTCTGAGTGTATGAATTCACTAAGTGCTTTGCAAGCTCCTTCATCTAGTTCAAGCTTTTGTTGATTCAATCAAAAGGTAGACAAGGAAACTTAATCCTATCTTCACAATCTAGTGAGGTACTAAGTAGGGGTACTTAAGTTATTGTTAACCAAAGTATTAACTCCTACTAGGCAAAGAGAATAAAAGATTCCCTTCCACCATAGCCAGACATGCCCCATTGGACATGAGAAAGGATGACTGATAAAGAGAAGTTCTAATAGAGCAAGTGGAGCTATGGCATGGTCAGGACCTCAAACCACTGAGCCTGTGGAGGGGCCTCTAGTGAGGTCACTGTTGACTGAAGGGTAACATTATGGCCAATGTGGGGAAACTTTTCTTTCACACATATCACCTTCTGAATTGTTGGTGCTTTGGAAAGGAATGTGTGGTTTCTCTGTTTCGATGGAAATTCAGATCATGAAATTCCCAGATCATCTGTGTAGAGTCAATAAGGAAGAAAACTGAGTTTTCCTTACTGAATAGAGAAACTTGGCTTCTTATAATTCCTCCTTCCTATTTTTTTTAAACCCTTATCTTCCATCCTGGAATCAATACTAAGTATTGGTTCCAAGCCAGAAAAAACAGTAAATACTAGGCAATTGGGGCAAAATGACTTGCCCAGGATCATAGAGCTAAAAATGATCATATTTGAACCTAGCCCTTCCTATCTCTAGGTTTGGCTCTCAATTCACTGAGTCATCTAGCTTTCCCCTGTAGTTCCATTTGAGGAAGAAATGAATCAATCAATTTGACACTGTTTAGGTAAGGGAGTTTTTTCCTCTGAAAAGTTTTTATATGACCAGTTGTCTCTCTTCCTTTGTGGGGAATGAGAATGAGTGTGATTCTGGGAGACAGAAAGACCATCTATTCCACCATTTGTCCTGATGTAGTCTTTCTTGTTATCTGAGGATTTAATTCACAATATTATAACAGTGATGTGTCTATCCATGCATCCAATAATTTGTTACATTAAGATTGGCTTTTATGATTTGCAGGTGTCAGAGGGATCATTCAACCCCCAGCCACCTCATCTATGTCTCCAGGATAGAGATTTATTATGTCGTGCAGGGCCAGTCCGAGCAATTAGCTATAACATACTGTTGTGATAAGAATTTATTTAGCTTTCATTATGTATAGTTGGGAAAATCTTGAACCCCTAAAACTATATTACCTAGAATGCTTTTCTCTTTGTGCATGTTTACATCTTCCCATAATTGTTTATAAGTTTTGTAGTTCCTTCCAATCACTCTCTTCTCTCACAACTAGGGCTGGGCTAGTTAGCTTTTTTTTACTTTAGTTATTATTAATAAACTTTTAAAAACATAATAGTTATTATATACTAATTTCAATCTCTACATTTTGGCAACAACTTTGGAAAATGAATTCTCAAATTTTAAGTCAGATAGCTTTTTTTAGTAACAATAGAAAGTTTGCCCAGTCTCTGTTCATCATGAGGGCCCAGTGACTGGGTCTCCCTGCACTCTCCCAGCACCACTGTCTGCTGCTACTGTTGCCTGTGCTGCTACTGCCACTGCTGTTGCAGTACTCTTCCTGCTGCCTTCCAGTTTTGACCAAACACTATGTAGGTGGGCCTCCCCCAACCTGCAACATCCAGACCCAGCATAAGAACCTGCCATTCTGAACCACCTTTTCCCACAGAGAGTGACATATTAAAAATAAAAACAAAAATCCTTCCACCTTCAATCCCTTAGGCCACCCTCCCCCACCCCACATGGGTTTTCTAGCATGCCCTAACCAATTTTCAGCACAGAGAAGTAAAACTGTCCTATTTAGTAGCATGCCTTCTAGTTTTTCAAGCCAAATTTCTTAAGCTGAACTGTGGCTCCTGGCTTGCAACTCAGGATTTTTTCACAGGAAGGGGAACCATCAGCCACTTTTTGAGGGCACATTAGGCCAAATGAGTGCATCTGAGATTTTTTTTCCCTCCTACCCAAAACACCAAGTAGTATTCTCTCTCTCATATGCAAATATGCTTTTGTTCTCCCTTAAGGTTTTGCCTCCTTTTTTGTTTACTATGTAAATAAACTACATTAAGTTGTTTGTCAGGATAAAAGCTGTTGCACAGCATGCTTGAAATTTGGGAGTTCATAGAGCTCACAGGCACATATTAGCTTTGCTTGATTTTTTACTAGCAGTTTGTATATACATTGCATATTGCACATTTTGTTTATTTCTCAAGACTATGCAGAAAGCTTTGCTGCTTAAATTAGAAACCAAACTGAAATATTTTGACAATGTTTTGAAAGCCTTAAATACTCTCAACATGCAGAGTGAAGATGCTGCCCAGTGTTTCTATCAGAAACTTCAGAGCTCTGTATTAGAGGGTTTGGTTTGGGTGTTATG
Source organism: Monodelphis domestica (assembly GCF_027887165.1). Lineage (NCBI taxonomy): Eukaryota > Metazoa > Chordata > Mammalia > Didelphimorphia > Didelphidae > Monodelphis > Monodelphis domestica. The sequence continues at coordinate 723,106,456 of NC_077227.1, read as the reverse complement.
GAGAAAGGGAGAAAGGATGGAGTCTTCTCCACCTTCAAATCTAGGACAAGGGATAGAAGGAGTTGATGATATATGCCCCCAAAGGTAGAAGGAGGGTGAGATAGGTTATACCCTTCAGTCCTCTCCAAATATGTCTCCTCACTAAACCTGCCTTTTACTAGCCTCTATTAACTGGTCTTGTAGATGAACTTCTTCCCTTGGGGAAAAAGAGAGAAATCAGCTGTCTCCCTCTTCCACTATGACTATTTCCTTCCCCCACAATGAAGTCATTTGAGGATAAATGACAATCTCTATTCTAACAATTATGGTCAGGTGTAAAACAGGAAGATGTCTGAAGGGTTAGGGTCTGGAGGAAGGAGGGGAAAGGAAGTCCCTGTCTGTCTAAATATTTCCTTTCCCTCCCTCCAAAGTTTAGAAACACAGTCTTAACAGCCTGGCCTCTGAGAGGTTCAGGTTTGGTGAACCCTGGCCTTTGTCACAGCAGAAAAATGTCTAGACCCAGAGTGTCAAGGAGCTGTGGGAGATCTTGTTAGGGTTGCTTCTTTTTCTTCTTAGGTTTCTGCCACAAAAAGAAGGGATTTAGTATAGTGCTCAGGATGCAGTCTCAGACAAGACTTTCTCCTTTGCTGTCGAGAAAGGAGAGAGAGAGAGAGAGAGAGAGAGAGGGAGGGAGAGAGAGAGTGTGTGTGAGAGAGAGAGGAAGTGTTTCCACTCCCAGAATCTCCTCCTCTCTCCAGATTCTAATCCTCTTGAGCCCCTCCCCATTGTGGATGAGCAGCCTCTGTAGCTTTCCAGACTGTCATTCAAGTCCCTGGATTAGACCTCTATCACAGCTCTTACAAATGGATGATAAATACTGGGGGAGGGGAAGGAACTTTAAAAGAGATCTGGAAGTTTATTGATGTTAACCTTTTGAGTTTTGCTTCCCCTCCTTAATAGTGAAGAAATCTATTGGAATTGGGGGAAAGAATTTTTGAATTCACTGCCTGTACCCTGCCATTGCTTAATGTATTTCCTGTTTAACACTTAATTTTCTTTTTAAGTTCATATATTAATCTAATCAATACTATTCTGTTATATTGATTTTTTGTATCCGTACCTTTCCCCTATGACTGTACTGAAGAATATCATTGTAAAAACCCATGAACATCTTGCACAAACCCTCCCTCAAGGTCATATGTTGTCATATATAGCCTTTTTTGCCTTTTTGCCTTTGTTAAATTGTCACATAGATGATGATGAATGGACTTCATCAAAACTGGGTACAACTTGTATACAACTTTGGAAATTTAATGAGCTATGAATTTAAATTGTATTTTTAATGGTTCTTTGGAAATAATTTTAGATATCTAGTAGCTTCTGGAATGATAGGTTTATATATATATATTTGTATACATATATATATATATATTATAAAGAATGTTGAATTAGAATTTAGAGAACAAAATAGAAGTTCCTGCCAAAAGTTTTTTATATAAAGCAGGAAGCTAAAAAGAGCTTCTGCATGCATAATATTTTAACTCTTTAGTTTAATCTACATCCACCAGAATAATCTAGATTTCTTGGTGATGTTCTAGACCCTAAATAAGTTTTCATCAGCAGTACAGAGGTTTGTATCTTTTTGAGAATCTTCTGCCAAATTTTGAAATAATGACAGTAATAGACTTTGTTAAAAATATCTTTGCCAAGGTTGAAAGATTTGCTATACCTGTAAAACTTGAGCGTAGCTATGAATATTTTTGTATAAGTCTTTTTGTCCATTATCTCTTTGGGGTACAGACCCAGCAGTGCTATGGCTGGATCAAAGGGTAGACATTCTTTTGTTGCCCTTTGGGCATACTTCCAAATTGCCCTCCAGAATGGTTGGATCAGTTCACAACTCCACCAGCAATGAATTAATGTCCCCACTTTGCCACATCCCCTCCAGCATTCATTACTTTCCTTTGCTATCATGCTAGCCAATCTGCTTGGTGTGAGGTGATACCTGAGAGTTGTTTTGATTTGCATCTCTCTTCATGTGCTTGTTAATAGTTTTGATTTCTTTATCTGAGAACTGTCTATCCATGCCCCTTGCCCATTTATCAATTGGAGAATGGCTTGTTTTTTTGTACAATTGATTTAGCTCTTTATAAATTTGAGTAATTAAACCTTTGTCAGAGGTTTCTATGAAGATTTTTTCCCAATTTGTTGTTTCCCTTCTGATTTTAGTTACGTTGGTTTTGTTTGTACAAAAGCTTTTTAATTTGGTGTAGTCAAAATTATTTATTTTACATTTTGTGATTCTTTCTATGTGTTGCTTGGTTTTAAAGTCTTTCCCCTCCCAATGGTCTGACATGTATACTATTCTGTGTTTACCCAATTTACTTATGGTTTCCTTCTTTATGTTTAAGTCATTCACCCATTTTGAATTTATCTTGGTGTAGGGTGTGAGGTGTTGAATTATTCCTAATCTCTCCCATACTGTCTTCCAATTTTCCCAACAGTTTTTATCGAATAGTGGACTTTTGTCTCAAAAGCTGGGATCTTTGGGTTTATCGTATACTGTCTTGCTGAGGTCGCTTTCCCCCAGTCTATTCCACTAATCTTCCTTTCTGTTTCTTATCCAGTACCAAATTGTTTTGATGACTGCTGCTTTGTAATATAGTTTAAGGTCTGAGACTGCAAGCCCCCCTTCATATGTGGGGAGTTCAATGGGTATGGCACCAAATAAATAAATAAGTTTGGGTAGGAGGGTCATTTCTATTATATTGGCTTGTCCTATCCATGAGCAGTTAATGTTTTTCAAATTGCCCAAGTGTAGTTTTAGTTGTGTAGAGAGTGTTTTGTAGTTGTGTTCATATAGTTCCTGTGTTTGTCTCAGGAGATAGATTCCTAGGTATTTTATTTTGTCTAAGGTGATTTTGAATGGGATTTCTCTTTCTAGTTTTTGCTGCTGAGCTGTGTTGGAGATATATAGAAAAGCTGATGACTTATGTGGGTTTATTTTGTATCCTGCAACTTTGCTAAAGTTGTTGATTATTTCAATTAGCTTTTTGGTTGAATCTCTAGGATTCTTTAAGTAGACCATCATGTCATCTGCAAAGAGTGATAACTTGGTCTCCTCCTTGCCTATTTTGATGCCTTCAATTTCTTTTTCTTCTCTACTTGCTACTGCTAGTGTTTCTAGTACAATGTCAAATAGTAGAGGTGATAATGGGCATCCTTGTTTCACTCCTGATCTTAATTGAGAATGCATCTAGTTTATCCCCATTGCAGATGATATTAGCTGATGGTTTTAGATATATACTGTTTATTATTTTTAGGAATGACCCTTCTATTCCTATGCTTTCTAGTGTTTTTTAATAGGAATGGGTGTTGTATTTTATCAAAGGCTTTTTCTGCATCTATTGAGATAATCATGTGGTTCTTGTTGGTTTGTTTGTTGATGTGGTCAATTATGTAGATGGTTTTCCTAATATTGAACCAGCCCTGCATCCCTGGTATAAATCCTACTTGATCATGGTGGATGACCCTTCTGATCACTTGCTGGAGTCTTTTTGCTAGTATCCTATTTATGATTTTTGCATCTATATTCATTAGGGAGATTGGTCTATAGTTTTCTTTCTCTGTTTTTGACCTGCCTGGTTTTGGAATCAGTACCATGTTTGTGTCATAAAAGGAGTTTGGTAGAACTCCCTCTTTGCTTATTATGTCAAATAATTTGTATAGTATTGGGATTAACTGTTCTCTGAATGTTTGATAGAATTCACAGGTGAATCCATCAGGCCCTGGGGATTGTTTCTTAGGAAGTTCTTTGATGGCTTGTTGGATTTCATTTTCTGATATGGGATTATTTAAGAATACTATTTCCTCTTCTGTTAGTCTAGGCAGTGTGCATTTTTGTATATATTCATCCATATCACCTAAATTGGTGTATTTATTGCCATATAATTGGGGAAAGTAATTTCTATTGATTGCCTTAATTTCCTCTTCATTGGAGGTGCTCTTCCCCTTTTCATCTTTGATGCTGTTAATTTGCTTTTCTTCCTTCCTTTTTTTAAATTAGATTGACCAGTACTTTGTCTATTTTATTTGTTTATTCAAAGTACCAGCTTCTTGTCTCATTTATTAAATCAATAGTTCTATCACTTTCGATTTTATTAATTTCTCCCTTAATTTTTAGGATTTTTGTTTGGTTTTCTGCTGGGGGTTTTAAATTTGATCGCTTTCGAGGCTTTTTATTTGCAATTCCAATTAATTGGTCTCTGCTCTCCCTAGTTTGTTGATATATGCACTCAAGGATATGAATTTACCTCTGATTACTGCTTTGGCTGCATCCCAAAAGGTTTGAAAGGATGTCTCACCATTGTAATTTTCCTCTATAAAATTATTAATTGTTTCTATGCTTTCTTCTCTAACTAAACAATTTTGGAGTATCATATTTTTAAATTTCCAATTAGTTTTTGATTTGGTTTTACATGTACCTTTACTGATCATTATTTTTATTGCCTTGTGATCTGAGAAGGCTGCATTTATTATTTCTGCTTTTCTGCATTTGTGTGCTATGTTTCTGTGACCTAATGTATGGTCAATTTTTGTGAATGTGACATGTGGTGCTGAGAAGAAGGTGTATTCCTTTTTATCCCTATTTATTTTTCTCCATATGTCTATTAACTCTAATTTTTCTAAGATTTCATTCACTTCTTTTACCTCTTTCTTATTTATTTTTTGGTTTGATTTGTCTAAATTAGATAATGGTTGGTTTAAGTCTCCCACTAATATGGTTTTACTGTCTATGTCTTCCTTCAATTCTCCTAGTTTCTCCACTAGAAATTTGGGTGCTATATTATTTGGTGCATATATGTTGATTAGTGATATTTCCTCATTATCTAAAGTCCCTTTTAACAAAATATTACCTTCCTTATCCATTTTGATCAGGTCTATTTTTGCTTTGGCTTTATCAGATATCATGATTACCACTCCTGCCTTCTTTCTGTCAGTTGAGGGCCAGAAGGTCTTACTCCATCCTTTAATTCTGACCTTGTGGGTGTCTACCTGCCTCATGTGTGTTTCTTGAAGACAACATATGGTAGGGTTTTGGATTCTAATCCATTCTTCTATTCATCTACGTTTTATGGGTGAGTTCATCCCATTCACGTTCAAAGTTATGACTGTCATTTGTGGACTCCCTGGCATTTTGATATCCTTCCCTGGTTCTAACCTTTTCTTCTTCGGCTCTAACTTTTAGTCCAGTGATTTACTTTAAATTGGTCCCTCTTGTCCCCACCCTTGATATGTTTCCTTTTTAGTCCCTCCCTTTTTGTTCCCTCCCCTTTCCCCCTCTCTTTCCCTCCCCTTTTGTTTTCCTTCTCCCCCTCCTTCCCTTGGTTTTCTCTTCTCCCTACCCTTGTTGGGTAAGATAGAATTCAAGATCCCATTGGATCTGGATGTTTTTCCCTCTCAGAGTTGATTTCCCTGAGAGTAAGGTTTAAGTAAAAATTCTCTTCCTCTCCTTCTTATAGGAGTTTTCTTCCCCTCCCCTTCCCATGTGAATCTTTGTATGAGAAAGATTATTCTATTTGGTCTTTCTTTTCCCCTTTTTACACATTACATTTTCCCCACATGTTAGTATACATAGATTGATATAAATGTAGTCCTTATAGAATAGAGTTTGAGTAAAAGAAGAAGATAACATTTTTCTCCTTTTCCCTTTCCTTCATATTTACCTTTTCAGGTATTCCATGCTCTTTGTTTTTCGATATCGACTTTTCCACAGAGCTCTGGTCTTATTGCAAAAAGTTGGAAGTCTTCTATTTTGTTGAATGCCCATACTTTCCCTTGGAAGTATATAGTCAGTTTTGCTGGGTAGCTGATTCTTGGTTGAAGACCCAGCTCTCTTGCCTTTCTGAAGATCATGTTCCATTCCTTACGATCATTTAGAGTAGAACTTGCAAGGTCTTGTGTGACACAGATTAGCATTCCTTTATATCTAAATTGTCTTTTTCTGGCTTCTTGTAGGATTTTTTCTTTTGTTTGAGAGTTTTGGAATTTGGCAATTACATTCCTTGGAGTTGTCTTTTGGGGGTTTAGTGTAGAGGGTGTTCTGTGAGCTCTGTCAGTGGCTGTATTGCCTCCTTGTTCTAGAATCTCTGGACAATTTTCTTTGATTTTCTCTTGTGTTACGATGTTGAGTTTGCTGTTTATTTCTGGCTTTTCTGGAAGTCCAAGTATTGTTAAATTATCTCTTCTCCCTCTATTTTCCAAATCTGTCACTTTGTCAGTGAGATATTTTATGTTCTCTTCTAATTTCTTGGTCTTTTGGCTTTGCTTTATTAATTCTTGTTTTAAAGCCTGGTTTTCTTTTACAGTTTGGTCAAACTGGTTTTGTAGATGCATGAATTTTTTTTACATTATTTCCCACTTTTCCTCTCAGAAGGCTTCCATCTTTTTGATCATTTCAGATTCAAATTCTTCCTGTGTTTGTGGAGAGTTTTTTTTTTTTTTGGAAGGTTTCGGGGCATTTGCTTGTGTTTCCTCTTCTATCTCCTCTGTGTTTTGTATTTTTGCTCCATAAAATGTGTCCAAAGTCACCCCCTTCTTGTTGTTTTTTTTTTTTTTTAATTTTGGGACTTTTGTGCTTCTGTGGAGTTTGCCATCTGTATTTGAGTGGGAGGGGGACTAGCTTTTCTTATCTCTGTCTGGCGTTCAGAGGTTTTAGCCCTAGGCAGATTGTCCGTTCTATTGTTGTTCTGTCTTCCTGGGAAGACAGGAATTGCTGGTGTGTCCCTGTTACTGCCCTCCTCTCCTCGGCACCCTCCTGATGCTTCTCTGTTGCCTAACTTCCATGCTCTAAGCCTGGCTTGGGCCTTGTTTCTGTGCCTTAGCCAGCCAGTGCTAGCACTCTGCGGGGGGAGGGGCCGAGGCTTCCAGGAGCTCTGAGGGCTCCTAATGAGATTAGCTTTCCCTGGATTCAATTTGGTATGCCTTGAGGCAGGGACTTTTTTTCGTGGGACTCCGATGGAAGGATCCAGCCAGGGGGTTACAAGTCCCCCCCCTCTGTTTCCCTGCTGTCTGGGTGCCCCCTCGACTGGGTCAGGTTGTTTTCAGTGTGTGGCCTTCAGAATAGCTGGCTCCCGAGGCCCTTTTGCCAGCCCTGAGGGTTGCTGTTGTTTCAGACGACCCTGCTCTCTGAGGGGGAGGGGCCGTGGCTTCCCGGAGCTCCGAGGGCTCCTCCTAGGGGGTTACAAGTTCCCTTGTCTCTCTCTGTTTCCCTGCTCTCTGGGTACCCCCTCGACTGGGTCAGGTTGTTTTCAGGAAGCGACCTTCAGAAGACTCGGACTCGGTGCTCTGGGTTGGGGGGATGGGTCCTAGGACCTTCCTTCTGCCTTCCCCTTAGATCCGAGTGGTCTAGGGTTCTGGATTTTGGGGTGGGGGGCATACCTTTTGATCCATGTCCAGGTCCATGAGGAGGATTCACGGGGTCTATGCTGTTGATTGTTTTGAATTTTGGTACCATAGGAGTATTCAGTTTGAGATCGGTAAGGAAGGGTTTCAGGAGATCTGAACTTTAGCTTTCTCTAAGCCACCATCTTGACTGGAAGTCATGGTATATTAATTTTAATCTTTACAATTAAGAACAGGTTTCAGGTAAGAGAAAGAGTTTGTCTACTTGTATGTTGTCCCCTTTAAGAGGGAATACACTCAGAATTTGGAGTGCTCACTTTAAAAAGCCCAGGATAAAAGAGAGTCAATTGGGTGTTCTGGGTCTAGTCTCTCTGACTTGTTTTGGAGACAGTTGGTGGCTAGGTCATTCTCTGACAGAAAAGAAGATTTTAGTGACTTTGAATACTTTTTATTTGAGAGTTGAGATATATACTAAACAGAGTGTTTACTGAGAGCTTTTCCCCTCTGAGCCATAGGGGGAGCCAATGAGCTGTTTTGTGTGAACTGATGGACCATTGGAGGGGAGAGAGAAAGAGGAGCTGTGTCAGTCTCTATGCAGAGAAACTGACAGTTACATTTGAAAGATGATCTAATATATTATTTTTAAGGAAGTGTTTGAAGATAAAGAATTCATATCAATTTTCAGATTTTATAACTTAGCTTAGGATAAGATAGAAAGATGGAATTTCATCTTTGGTCAGAGAGTATAGTTAAGAGTAGAGTCTACTTTGGTAGACAAAGAAGAAGCTCTGTGAGGAGCCAGTTTCGCAGGGGTTGTGTTATTGATATATTGTAGTTTAAGGATTTAAACCGCATGCTAGCAGCTACTGGTAGCCACAAGTGAGAGCTGGGTGTCAGGTGAGGGTCAGAGGCTGGAGAGCTGCCCTAGGAGGGCACGACAAGCCGTCCATCCCAGAGATACTACCCCTCCCTGAGCACCACATATACCCCAAACAATCCATACAGTGCAATAACCGTGTCAACCCAAAAGTAACTATGAGAATAAAAGTGCACCAGAGAATCATCATGACCAACTTCACCTAGGAGAGAAATTGAATAAACCTGACCTCGTCCTCCTTTTTTTGTCACATGACATTTGCTGTCAGGAGCAGTTGGTTTGCTGGTTGACTTCCCTCCACCCCCACCACTTTCTTTTTAAATCTTTGTTATGAAGGCGATCTCACTGGGAAGAGGAGGGAGATGAGAGATATTTGGAAGTGACTGTGATGTAAAACCAATAAAAATGCTGAAATTAGTCACAATATGATGGACTTAGGTATTACTTTTCTTTGAAAGTTCACACTGATTGGAGCAAAGACACTTCCTAGACTCCAGGGAGAAAGAAGACAAGGGGGAATTCCTGGATGAAGCATAGTGAACTGAGAGAAGATTGAAAGGACAAGTGAGCAAGGTTCCAAGAGCACTTGAGAGGCCTCTTGCATGGCAGTTCTGCCCAGGAGAGAAAAATTTCCCTGGAATGGGACATGCCACTATTTTGCCTCACTAAAGGAGGGGTGATGCTGGTGTGTCTTCCTCCTTGATGGGTCAGTGGTGAGATACATGACTGTGTGGGAAAGGAGAAAAGCATCTTCAGATGGAGGCTGAGAACAACCAGAGGACTTCAGCAAGGCAGGGATCAGGGATGGTGGATAAAGTGTTTGTAGATAGAAATGACCATCCTTTGCTGAGAGCAGAGGAGATCTGTGAGTCTGCTGGGTCTAGGGAAGACAGGGTCAGGGATTCATGATGGGGCCCAGTAATTGATGACAACTGCTGAGAACAACTAGAACCATCCATCACTGACCCCATAGAGGGGCATCAGAGCATGACACTGCCTCTAGGTCAAAAAATCCTGCTGAAGCCTGGCAAGTCAGGGGGGCAAAGTCTCTGACACTGTGTATTTCTGGGGTTGGAAGAAGAGTTAGAGCTGATTTTAATATATACATATACATATATATATATATATATATATATGGGGTGTATGGGGTGCTCAGGGAGGGGTAGTATCTCTGGTACGGAGGGCTTGTCGTGCGCTCTTAGGGCAGCTCTCCAGCCTCTGACCCCCACCTGACACCCAGCACTCACTTGTGGCTCCCAGTAGCTGCTAGCATGCGGCACTGGCCACACTCTGGGCAACGGCTTCGACAGGCTGGCTAAACCTTGTGAGGGTAGCCATCGGGTCATCGACCCCTGGTGAACCAGGGCTTTGCTCACCTAGCATGTGAAGACTGCTTCAGCGGAACAGACGGAAGAAACCACTAAGAAGGTTCAGCAGCTGAGAGGGCGACGCAGGAAGGCACTGTGGAGTGTTCAGGGCGTGTTGGAGCACAAAGGACAACACAGCCATCCAATGTAGCTGAGGAAGTCTCCAGGTGTAACGACTTTTTGTGCCATTCGACCCAGGCTTCCAAGACCGAGAAAGTGAGACTGTCTCTGTGCATAGCCTTTTCCACTTAAATCTCCTTCATGCACAAGTGTCTTTGTGCACACTCATCTATAAACCATTGATGAAAGAGAACAAAGACAATCGTCATCCTCGGTTACCGAAAGACTACATATATATATATATATATAGTCATTCTCAATCATGAGAGACTACCATTACTATATATATATATATATATATATATATATACATATATATATATATATAAAATTTTATTTTTAAAAATGTTTTCCCATGGTTACATTATTCATTTTCTCTCCCTCCTCTCTTCCCTCCCTCCAACAAGAGTAGAGCTGCTTTGGGATTAGTAACTTTGGTGAGTATAGGATGAAAGGAAAGCAATAAGCACTTGCACAGTGCCTACTCTGTGCTTTAAGGGCTTTTAATACATATCATTTCATTTGTTCCTCACAATTGAGATTGGCTGCTATTATTTTTCCCATTTTATACTTTAAGAAACTGAGGCAAATAGAGCATGAGTGACTACTCCCCCTCCCCCATGCACACATAATTTATTTCAGGGTCTTTTGATTCCAGACCCAGAACTGTTTCCACAGACCCATCAGCTGCCTTCAGAGTCTGAGGTGTGAAATCTGTTTCTGGTAACTTCTCAGATCTGTCTTTTGTGACTCTTGTAAGCGTGGATATTTGCAAGGGGAACTTGTGATTCATTATCAACAGAAATGAGGCTTCACATGCTGCATTCCTACATCACTTGGATAGATTAAACAATCTGGATCAATGGGAAAATTTCTTCAGAGCATCAGGATCTCCTCGGAGAGTCAGGAATACGTCTTGTACACAAGACTCAGAGGAGTAAGTGGAGTCACCAAAGGCCTCCAAAGCTCAGCTTCTTATACTTTCACAGGAGATAGAGGAGAAACAGAGACAAAACTCAAAGACAGACATCTCCCCCCTTGAGTTTCCTTTCTATTACACTGAATTTAATATCTCTGCATCCCTCTCCAGTGATTGGACTGTCATAGTACTGTCTATGGGACTTAGTATGGAGGGGAAAGTCAAGCTTGTATGGTATATTTGCACAGGGGCAAATGCTGGATGAACTCTCTAGAAGGGGCCAAAGAAGCCATTGGATGAATGGCTACCAGGTTGATGCCTTTCACTAGTTCCATTGTAGAATTAGGTGAGTTTCAGGAGAAAACAGGAGGTTCTGACTCTCCTGGGAAATTCCATGTCAGGGTTCCACAGAGGCTGCTTTCCCTAGTTTAGATCAACGATCAGATTTCCAAAGAGGGTAAGGAAACTGAAATCTGCTCATTGAGCAGAATCCTGCCTCTGGTCCCACTCCTGCCACCCAGCTACAAACTCCCCCCTCCCCACCCTCTTGTTTTGCATGGCTCCTGCTGAGGAAATGAGGCCAGCTGAGGAGGGCAGCTATAAAGGGGCAGCTGGGAGGGAGCTGCTGGGGAGCCAGAGCTCAGGCACAGGAGATGATGGGGTCTCAGGCTCAGCTGTTCTGCCTCCTGCTTCTCTGCATCCCAGGTGAGGGAGGAAGATCAGAGACTGTCCTGGGAAGTTGTTAGAGGAGTCCTGTGGAGCCCTGCTTGTCTCCTGTCCCTCTGGGGAGAATTGGGTTGTGGGTGATTGTGAGGGACGGAGGGGCCATCTGTGCCCTCATGGTCAGGAGGCAGTCTGGGTTGGCATATGAGGATCTACCTCACCACATTACATCAGTGATTCATCCTGGTATTTTGAATGTTTGTAACTTTTTCTTTGTCCTTCTGCTTGCAGGTTCCAGAGGGGCCATTGGGCTGACCCAGTCTCCATCCTCTGTGGCTGTGTCTCTAGGAGAGACGGTCACCCTGTCCTGCAGGGCCAGTCAGAGCATTAGTACTAGCATACACTGGTACCAACATCCCCCAGGCCAGTCTCCCAGACCCCTCATTTACTTGGCTTCCACCGTGCAGCCTGGGGTCCCTGCCCGGTTCAGTGGCAGTGGCTCTGGGACAGATTTCTCTCTTACCATCAGTGCTGTGGAACCAGAGGACATCGCAGACTATTACTGTCAGCAGAGTTATAGTTATCCTCTCACAGTGGTTCAGCTCTGAACAAAAACCTGCCCAGGCAGTTGCTGAGGGAGCCCCCACTGTCCCAGGGGCTCCTCCTTCTCCCACAGCTGGGCAGCTTGTCTGGACTGCCTCAGAGGGAGGTTTCTGAGTCTCTCAGGAGGCTGCTGGGACTGGGATGGGTGCTGAGCTTCTTCTCTTCCCCACCAACAATCATGGAGTGGTGTCTCCTCACTCATTGGACATCACCCCAAAGGTGGATTTGACTCACTCATAGCTGACCTAGACTCCTCTTCCAAATCCTCATCAAATGTTCTAGACCCTTTGCATGAAGACCTGCCGGGCAGGGGGCAGAGCTATCTGGGCGTATAGGTGGTGCAGTGGTTAGAGCCAGGCATGGAAAAAAGTAGATATAAGTTCCCAACCAGCATCAGACACTTCCTGGCTCAGAAATGCTGGGCAATTCACTTAGCCTTCATTTCAGTTCTCTCCTTTCTTTTTTCTTTTTCTTTTTTTTAAACATTATTTTATTTGGTCATTTCCAAACATTATTCATTGGAGACAAAGATCATTTTCTTTTCCTCATCCCCCTCCCAATGGTGCTGCGTGATTCCACTGGGTATCGCATGTGTTCTTGATTTGAACCCATTTCCATGTTGTTGGTATTTGCATTATAGTTTTCATTTAGAGTCTCTCCTCAGACGTGTCCCCTCAACCACTGTAGTCAAGCAGTTGCTTTTCCTCGGTGTTTTTACACCCACAGTTTGTCCTCTGCTTGTGGGTAGTTTTTTTTCCTGGATCCCTGCAGATTGTTCAGGGACATTGCATTGACCCTAATGGAGAACTCCATTACATTCGATGATACCACAATGTATCAGTCTCTGTGTACAATGTGTTCCTGGTTCTGCTCCTCTCGCTCTGCATCACCTCCTGGAGGTCGTTCCAGTCTCCATGGAATTCCTCTACTTTTATTCCTTTTAGCACAATAGTATTCCATCACCAACATATACCACAGTTTGTCCAGCCATTCCCCAATTGATGGGCATCCCCTCGGTCTCTAAGTTTTGGCCACCACAAAGAACGCAGCTATGAATATTCTTGTACAACAGTTCTCTCCTTTCACAAAGTTGCATAATAGCAACACCTTCCTCCTAGGGGAGTTGTGAGGATGAAGGGGAGATTTGAGGAATAAAGTGGTTAGCAGCCAGCCTGGGACATATTGAGCACTACACTCATGGAAGCTGTCATCATAATTATTCTGACCTCAGTCATGGATCAGTGGCAATTAGTGGATTACTAGCCTAACTGGCCACAAGATGGCACACGGAATTGTCTTTTAGGAAAGGGCAGGGTTAATGAGCAGAAAAAGGGGTCAATGAGGATGCACAACAGTAATGGTTGTGAAATGGAGTCTGCACTATGCTGCAAGATGGCGTTCCTTATGTAAATTAAGATGGCTGCTGCTATTTCTAATGGTGGGAAACAGCACCCAGAACACAGGTCCTCGCCTCTCCCAGCCACCCCCTCACTTATCTCAGAAATGATGGTCAATTAGTAATCCACGATGCCTCAGAAGAGTTGATTGGATCATGCTTGCTGTGGTTATGTGGTTGCTGGTAATGGTGATCACAGAGCCCCCAGAGAGGCATTCCATTGCTCCTGTCCAATGTCTGGAAGTGAGGTCAAAGATCCCCTAAGCACCCAACTGGCAGGCCCAGAACATCCAGTTCTGTTGTTTTGGCCTACAGACCTCCAGCACAGTGTCTACACTACACTACAGCAAATGTTTTATCTTTAGCTACTGCACCTGGCCGTGTAGGAGCCGAGGATGAAAAGTCCTTCTAGGCATGCAGCCTCAGACTTCTCTGTATGCAGCTGCATGCAGCCACGTGTCATCAACAATGGCCATGCATGTCAGTGCTGCCATGGATGTCATAGGTTTGCCATCAAGGCTCTAGGTCTATCTACACCATCAGCCAGCCATCTCCAGTGAGAATTCATTGACAAGGGAAGGTTTGAAAATAATAGAGATACTCTTATCGGCTGGTATGTTTGTAAAGGTATCCTCTATTTTCTTCCCAGCATGACAGTTGGATAAGAGATCTGATCCTGGAGCAAACGAGAAAAATATGAACAGGAGCCTGAGGAGGAGAGAACTATTGAAGCCAGATTGTATTAGAGGGTTGGTTTGGGTGTTATGGAGGAATGGAGAATGAATGGAGTCTCTTCACTAAACCTGCCTTTTACTGCCCTCTATTAACTAGTCTTGTAGATGAACTTCTTCCCTTGAGGAAAGAGAGAAATCAGCTGTCTCCCTCTTCTACTCTGACTATTTCCTTCACTCACAATGAAGTCTTTTGATAAATGAGAATCTTTATTCTAAGAATTATTGACAGGGGTAAAACAAGAAGGTATCTGAAGGGTTAGGGTCTGGAGGAAAGAGAAGGAGGTCCCTGTCAGTCTAAATCTTTCCTTCCCCTCCCTCCAAAGTTGAGTGACCCAGACCTGACAGCCTGGTGTCTGAGAGGTTCAGGTTTGTTGAACCCTGGTCTTGTCACAGAAGAGTCAGTGTTCAGATCCTGGGTGTCAAGCTGCTTTGAGAGGTCTTGTTAGGGTTGCTTCTTATTCTTCTCAGGTTTATGCTACACTTCTTGGGATCTTTGAAAGGGGGGTAGTGATCATGTTCAAGGAGGTATTTAGTCTAGTGCTCAGTATCCAGTCTCAAATAAGGCTTTTCCCTTTTTGGGGGAGAGAGAGAGAGAGAGAGAGAGAGAGAGAGAGAGAGAGAGAGAGAGAGAGAGAGAGAAAGAGAGAGCAACGGTTTCCACTCTTAGAATCTCCTCCTCCCTCCAGATTCTAATCCTCTTGAACCCCTCCCCCTCATTGTGGGTGAGAAGCCTCTGTAGTTTTCCAGACTGTCATTCAAGTACTTGGATTAGACCTCTATCACACAGGGGCCAGGGTTTGTCTGGGAAAAATTGATTCTCATTTGCTGGGCACAGGGATCAGCTATTGGAGGTGTGTGATGAGGAGAGAGACAGGAAATGATGGGGAATAGCAGTGGCTGACAACTACTGAAGAGCTATTAAGCACAGGGTAAGGGTTAGAAAATAATGGCTTGACTGAAATATGTGAAAATGATAAATAATGATGGTGGTTGATGATTTGAAGTATTATTGCTCAAAGTTGAAGTGACCTTTAATAGCTTTTATTTACAAAAGAGGTGGAAAGAGTGAAAGCAGAGAAATACCAAAGGATAGAGAAGACATTAGCCTAGCTAAGTAAATACTGCTCTGGTTCTTGACTCATCCAGGACTTGTTGACCTTCAACCAGAATTAAACTTTCTCCAGAGGACAGGAAGGGAAAGCCAGCTGTTCACTCACACAAGTTCTCATGTCATAGAGGCTGGCACTAGAGAAAAAGTGCCAGACTGAAGAGTATATGAAATTGATCACCTCAGTGGGGGAGGGGCCACAGGAGTGAAATTCCTGAGAAGACTCTGGCTGTGAGAGCAGTGAGGGTCTCTCTGTCTTGAGACCTTGAAGAGAAAAGGTGGATAAAGATGTTCTCCTGAGGGTTACCCATTTTTCCTGCTGGTGACTGAAAATCTTTCCCTCCAATACTCCCTAAATTGAAGGGACTTTCTGAAGAGAAACCTGAGCAGACTTTACCTCAGCTTCTGTAGCCCAGGGATGAGTCAACCTGACTTTACTTTCAGGGAGGGCTCAGGCTGCAAAGGCCTGAGTTCCCCCCCAAACTCAAAGAGGGAGGAAAAGGGTTTAGATAGAGACAGGGACCTCTTTTCCTCACTTTACTTTTCCCCATTCTTCCCTACCCTCTATTCCTTTTGTATTACCTGATTGAGTTAACATAAAAGTCATCTGTTCCACAAGCTGAGTGTGAGTGAACGGATCTAGGGGAGACCTTTGGGTCTCGAGTAGTTTAGGGAGAGGGACAAGAGCAAACTGAACAGTTTTAGCTAAGGAGGGAAGGCAGAAGGGGGGAAGTCTTCAAACCCCTCTCTTGTCTCTGAGCCAACCCATTACATCTTCTGTCTCCTCTGTACCCCACTTTGATGAAGGGGGTGGTCTTCTCTCTTTCCCCCTCTTCATACCAAAAATCCAAGTTCTCAAGGGGTACAAAACTTCTCTTTTAAAAAAAAATTTTTAAACACCCTCCAATAGGCAGGTCAAGATGACGACTGAAGCCGAAGGTAGCTCCTGAGGCCAACTTTCTTCCTTGAGCCTACCTTCTTTCTTAAGCTGACTTCCTTCTTGGAGTTGACTTCCCTAGCCCTATAAATTCAGGGCCTTTTATAGTGACTTCTTATTCCTTCTCTTTTTCACAAGGGCCAATCATGGCTTCCAAATTGCCCAGCACTGCCCAGGGGGCAATGTTTGAGAGAACCACTTCTCACCTTCTGGAGACTTGAATACTCATCAAAAAGGTTCACAGATTCCTGACTGATTGAAGTATGAATTCTCACTTCCTGGCTTATTGAGTTTCTGTGTGTGTGAATTCACTAAGTGCTTTGCAAGCTCCTTCATCTAGTTCAAGCTTTTGTTGATTCAATCAAAAGGTAGACAAAGGAAAATTAATCCTATCTTCACAATCTAGTGAGGTACTAAGTAGGGGTACTTAAGTGATTGTTTGTTTGTTTTTTAAACATTATTTTATTTGGTCTTTAACCTGTCCAGGGCAGCTGCTTCAGGAGATATTATTATCTTGGCTGCTTCTCTTTTCCTTACTTCTGGGACAGAGACAGCATATTTTGCCTGCCTCAAAGACTTTGTAGGTCTGTGAGAAGATGAGGAGCTGGGACATTTCCATGTTTTGATTTGTTTTGATTTGATACCTCACCCAAGAATTAGGCAATGAGAAAATGTAATCTTTTAAAGAAGTACCATGGGTGGCAAGTTGACTTAAGCCTAATTGTCCCTAAATATCTTCTTCTACCTCTGCACTATGTGAACTTCAAACATCCTCAGAATAAAAATAATATACTAGTCAGTATAATAATCATCATTTTTATAGTACAGACCATTTTCTAGGCACTGTCCTAAGTTCTTTACAAAGATTGCCTCATTTGATCTTTACAACAACCCTAAAGGAAGATGCTATTATTATCCCCATTTTACTGATCAAGGAACTGAGGCTTATAACCAAGTGACTTATATATCTGAAGACCTTCAGTGTAAGCAATGACCTCCAATTATAGGGAACCATTTCAACTTTTAAAGAATTCTCATTTTGAGTGATCTGGTCATTAATCTCTAAGATTTCTATCCATTGTTTGTATTTCTATCATTTTTGGACAAGCAAAATAAGATCAACTCTCTCTTCTTGTGATGACCCTTTGAATGCTTGAAGAAACTTACTAAGTTTCTTATTGTTGGCCATTGTCTCCACTTAGCATCAATGGTTTCATAAATCAGTCCTCAAAGATCTTGACCTTTTAGTCATTTCACTGTTCTGGCTTCTTCCTTCTGTCTGGACATCAGTCTGTCTTTGTCCATTTGAGCATGGAGTGCCTTGAATTGAAAATACTCTCCAAGGGTCACCAAACTGGGTAGGAGACTCCATCAGTGGTGACAGTATGGTAGAATTCCACGAAAGCTTTGTCTATGTCAAACACACTTTGCCAAACACTCAGTGAAATCTGTTCCCTCCAACAAAGCAGATAACTCAGCCAGACCTGTCCATCCTCTGATGCCCCTTTGTCCTATCCTTCTCTAAGTTCACAATGGTCCTTCCAGAAGGAATGGGACCCTTCCCTACTTTCCCTTCACAGCACAAGAACACAGTGGAGCAGGGGTCACCTACAGTTATCTTCTGCTCTGGTCAGAATATGCGAAGTCATTTATTTTTGATCGTTCGCTTCTTTAATGGCACACATCATTCCAATACTTCTTCAGAATCCTGAATTGTGATTAGTGAAGGCAGCAGGCTCCTCTCCATCATCTGTCTCTCCAAATAATTCGACTTGGCACTCCCTTTGATTTCATTGGAGACAGTTTTACATATATCACAACTGTATCATTTTCATGACTTGGGAAATGAGGAAAAGAATCCATACAATGCAGTAACAATGTCAACCCAAAAGTAACTATGAAAATAAAACTACCAGAGAATCATCATGACCAAGCTTCACCCAGGAGGGGAAGTGAATAAACCTGACCTCGTCCTCCTTTTTTTGTCACATGACATTTGCTGTCAGGAGCAGTTGGTTTGCTGGTTGACTTCCCTCCACCCCCACCGCTTTCTTTTTAAATCTTTGTTATGAAGGAGATCTCACTGGGAAGAGGAGGGAGCTGAGAGATATTTGGAAGTGACTGTGATGTAAAACCAAATGATATCAATAAGATTTCACAGTAAAAATGATGAAATTAGTCATAATACGATGGACTTAGGCATTACTTTTCCTCAAAAACTCACACTGATTGGAACAAAGACACTTCCTAGATCCCAGGGAGAAAGAAGTCAAGTGGGAATGCCTGGATGAAGCATAGTGAGCTGAGAGAAGATTGAAAGGACAAGTGAGCAAGGTTCCAAGAGCACTTGAGAGGCCTCTTGCATGGCAGTTCTGCCCAGGAGAGAAAAATTTCCCTGGAATGGGACATGCCACTATTTTGCCTCACTAAAGGAGGGGTGATGCTGGTTTGTCTTCATCCTAGATGGGTCAGTGGTGATATATGTGGCTGTGTGGGAAAGGAGAAAAGCATCATCAGATGGAGGCTGAGAACAACCAGAGGACTTCAGCAAGGCAGGGATCAGGGATGGTGGATAAAGTGTTTGTAGATAGAAATGACCTTCTTTTGCTGAGAGGAGAGGAGATCTGCGAGTCTGCTGGGTCTGGGGAAGACAGGGACAGGGATCCTGATGGGGCCCAGTAATTGATGACAACTGCTGAGAACAACTAGAACCATCCATCACTGACCCCATAGAGGGGCATCAGAGCATGACACTGCCTCTAGGTCAAAAAATCCTGCTGAAGGCTGGCAAGTCAGGGGGGCAAAGTCTCTGACACTGTGGATTTCTGGGGATGGAAGAAGAGTTAGAGCTGCTTTTAATATATACATATACATACATACATATATATATATAATTTTATTTTTTAAAATGTTTTTCCATGGTTACATGGTTCATTTTCTCTCTCTCCTCTCTTCCCTCCCTCCAACCAGAGTAGAGCTGCTTTTGGATTAGTAACTTTGGTGACTAGAGGATGAAAGGAAAACAATAAGCACTTGCACAGTGCCTACTATGTGCTTTAAGGGCTTTTAATACATATTATTTCATTTGTTCCTCACAACAATTGAGATTGGCTGCTATTATTTTTCCCATTTTATAGTTAAAGAAACTGAGGCAAATAGAGCATGAGTGACTACCCCCCCTCCTCACACAGATAGATTTTATTTCAGGGCTTCTTGATTCCAGACCCAGAACTATTTCCACAGTCGCATCAGCTGCCTTCAGAGTCTGAGGTGTGGAATCTGTTTCTGGTAACTTCTCAGATCTGTCTTTTGTGAGTCTTGTGAGCGTGGATATTTGCAAGGGTAGCTCGTGATTCATTATCAACAGAAATGAGGCTTCACATGCTGCATTCCTACATCACTTGGATAGATTAAACAATCGGGATCAATGGGAAAATTTCTTCAGTGCATCAGGATCTCCTTGGAGAGTCAGGAATACCTCTTGTGTAAGAGAAGTCTGTAGGGGAGCTGCCAGCAGAGGGGCAAATGCTGAAGGGGCTGAAAAAGTCAGTGAAGCGATTGGCTGCCAGGTTGATGTCTTTCACCGGTTCCATTATAGAACGATGTGAGGTTCAGGAGAAAAGAGAAGGTTCTGACTGTCCTGGGAAATTCCATCTCAGGGTTCCAGAACGAGGCTGCTGTCCCTGACTTAGATCAAAGTTCTGGACTCCAAAGAGGGCAGCATCAGTGAAACCTGCACTCTGAGACCCTCTCTCTGCTTCCACTCCTGCCACCCAGCTCCAAACTCCCCCCTCCCCACCCTCTTGTTTTGCATGGCTCCTGCTGAGGAAATGAGGCCAGCTGGGGAGGGCAGCTATAAAGGGGCAGCTGGGAGGGAGCTGCTGGGGAGCCAGAGCTCAGGCACAGGGAAATGATGGGGTCTCAGGCTCAGCTGTTCTGCCTCCTGCTTCTCTGCATCCCAGGTGAGGGAGGAAGATCAGAGACTGCCCTGGGAAGTTGTTAGAGGAGTCCTATGAAGCCCTGCTTGTCTCCTTTCCTTCTGGGGAGAAATGGGTTGTGGGTGATTGTGAGGGATGGAGGGGCCATCTGTGCCCTCCTGGGTCAGGAGGCAGTCTGGGTTGTCACCTGAGGATCTACCTCACCACATTACATCAGTGATTCATCCTGGTACATTGGAGACATGAATATTTGTAACTTTTTCTTTGTCCTTCTGCTTGCAGGTTCCAGAGGGGCCGTTGGGCTGACCCAGTCTCCATCCTCCCTGGCTGTGTCTCTAGGAGAGAGTGTCTCCTTGTCCTGCAGGGCCAGTCAGAGTGTTAGTAATCACATAAACTGGTTCCAAAAGCCCCCAGGCCAGTCTCCCAGGCTCCTCATTTACTATGCTTCCAACCTGCACTCTGGGGTCCCTGCCCGGTTCAGTGGCAGTGGCTCTGGGACAGATTTCTCTCTTACCATCAGTGCTGTGGAACCAGAGGACGTCGCAGACTATTACTGCCAACAAGTCAATAGCTGGCCTCTCACAGTGATTCAGCTCTGAACAAAAACCTGCCCAGGCAGATGCTGAGGGAGCCCCCACTGTCCCAGGGGCTTCTCCTTCCCCCACAGCTGGGGCAGCTTGTCTGGGCTGCCTGTGAGGGCAGTTTGTAGGTCTCACAGGAGGCTGCTGGGACTGGGATGGGTGCTGAGCCTGATCTCTTCCTGTGAGAGAGACAAATCCAGAGACTTTTGAACATGGAAAAGCCTGGAGAAAATATAAAGATTCCATGAGCTGCAGGAAGCATTTGGAATCTTGGGAAAGCAACAGCTGAGGCAGAGGCAGTTGGTCTGTGCTCTCTTGACTGCAGTCCTCCTGAGGAGAAGGTCAATCTCTGACTGGATCCCGATCTCAGAAATCTTCTTTCCCTGAACCTGATCACCATCCTGCCATACTAGTGAGAAGGACAGAGAGCTGGAGACGAAAGGAGTCCACCAGAGGTTTCTCCAAATCTCCCTTTACTGCTGTCTTGGGGACGCCTGCTGGGCAGGGCCAACAGCCAGGGTTCACCACTGTGAACCTCGCAGGATCTCAGGCCACCAAGCCTGGGTTATCTAACTGTAGGGGGAAGAGTTTGGGCAGCTGGAAGCCCCTGTTCCCTCTTCCCTCCTGACCCCAATTTTCCAGATAGTCAACCTTATCCTTCATCCCACTTGTTAGAGTAAACTTATTAACAAACTTAAGTGACTCAAGTCTGAGGGACAGACAGTTACAACTGAAAGGGGGGAGAGAGAAGTGATCTCTCTCCCCAGATGAAGAAGGCTGCTCCTGAGAAGGAGGGAACAGGCAGGTTTAGTGGGGAGCCATAACTAAAGAGGATCAGAAGGGAGAAAACAGCAGACTCACCCTCCTTCTACGTCTTGGTTCAAGACCAGCATCAACTCCTCCTCCCTTGGTCCTTGGACCTTGAGGGAGGGAAGACTCCATTCTCTCCCTCTTCTCTCTCCCCACACATAAAACCCCTCTATTACATTCCCCACCAACAATAATGGAGTGGCGCCTCCTCAATCATTGGACGTCACCGCAAAGGTGGGTTTGTCTCACTCAGAGCTGACCAAGACTCCCCTTTCCAAATCCTCAACAAGGACTCTTAAAGCCTTAGCATGAAGACCTGCAGTGGGCATTGGGGGGGTGGCGCAGAGCTACTTAGTGAGCTGGGAGGTGCAGTGGTTAGAGCCAGACAAAGAGTCAAATAGACCTGACCTCAAATGCAGCCTGAGGCACTTTATCCCTAGATCATGGGTGGAAATCACAGAACCCTCTTCACAATTTTCTCATCTGAAAAGTGAGTGTCATGAGAGCACCCACTTCCTGGGGTTGTTGGGAGGATAAAAAGAAATCCAAGTTGTAAAGGGCTCAGCAGCCAGCCTGGCCCCTGGGAAGCCCTACAGAAAAGCCAGCTGTCATCATGAGTGCTCTTAACATTAACCTCCAGCCACAGGCCATCAGTTGATCTTCACCCCATTCCCATTGGCTGGGAGTCTGCTCTCTCTTCAAGTGGAAAGTTTGCCCCCCTCTGGGTTCCCCTCATTGGCAACATTTCTGTGGATGGCTAAGTCGCACTTTCTCCTTTTGACAGCCCTTTGAGCACTTGAAGGTTGACATCACCTTTTCCTATATTGATCCTTCTCCAGGCCAAGCATCCCTGCTAACTTCAAACAGGCTTCCTTTCTCTTGCCCCAGTCTGGTCCTTCCCTATCCTGGCTCCCTCTGTGTGGCCGGACACCAGATCCTCTAAATTCGCTCTAAAATGGGGCAGCCAGATAGGAGAGGATCATTCCAGAAATGTTCTAAGCAGGACAAGCCTAGAACAATTTTGGGCCCATCATGCTATGTGTTCCCCACCTACTGCCAGAGAGAATTGAGAGACACAAAGGACAGAAATAGACTTCTCTGGGTTATTAGAGCTTTTGCATGAAAACTTGCAGTGCAGGGGTCAGAGCTACCTATGCTGTTAGGTGGTGCAGTGGTTAGAGGCAGGCCTGGAGACAAGTAGACATGAGTTTCCAACCAGCCTCAGAGACTTCCTGGCTCAGATATGCTGGGCAACCACCTAGACTTTATTTCAGTTCTCTCATTTCACAAAGTTGCATCATAGCAGCACCTTCCTCCTAGGGTAGTTGGGAGAATAGAGGGAGATCCGAGTTATAAAGTGCTTAGCACTTATTGAGCACCAGAGACATGGAAGCTGTCCTCATAATGATTCTGACCTCCAGTCATGGATCAGTGGTTACACTTTATTCCCTTCTCATGGTCAGGAAGCTCTTCTTGCTTTAAGTGTGAACTTTGCCTCTCTGTTCCTCCCATTCCTTGGCCACATCCTGTAGTTTGGTAGCAGGAAGAACAAGTTGTGCCCCTCTTCCTTGTGACAGTCCTTTGAATGCCTG
The DNA here is from genome assembly GCF_027887165.1 of Monodelphis domestica. Lineage (NCBI taxonomy): Eukaryota > Metazoa > Chordata > Mammalia > Didelphimorphia > Didelphidae > Monodelphis > Monodelphis domestica. The sequence continues at coordinate 723,083,428 of NC_077227.1, read as the reverse complement.
AGGGTGCTTAATCCCACTTTCCTCTCTTGGTCCTTCTCCCTGTTAAGCATCCTAGTTTCCTTCAGCCTTCCTTTGTCTTGGCCTCTGGTCCTTTCTCTATCATGGCTGCCTTGTTCCATCTAGACTCCATTCTGGCTAAGCCCATTTAAGAACCAAGAATCTAGAAAAAGTATTCCAGATGTGCTGTAAGCCAGGCAAGTGTAGAACACGTTTGGACCCATCATGAACTGTGTTCCCACCTCTTGAGAGAGAAGTGACTGAGCCAAGTACCGAGATCTGCATCTTGGGGTACGGCTCCTCTGAGGATTCATTCTATGTGATGGTTTGTTTGTGGTTTTACTAATGCAGAAGAGCAAGTAAGGCTCTGAGTGCTTGTTAAACCCTCACTGGAGTCTGGTCCTTCCAGAGCTATAGATGATAACTCAGCCCTGCCTCTCCATCCCAGGATACTCCTTTTGTCAGGCCCTCCTCTAAGCTCACTGAAAAGGCTCTGCCCAGAGTGATGGAGCCCTTCCTCACTCTTCTGCACAGCACCAGGACACAGTGGAGCACATGGACCACCCAACAGCTCTCCCATTCTCTTGCCATCTGCCACATATTTGGAGCTGACACTCTGGATGATACACTTTAGTCGATTGCTTCTTCCTAATTCTTTGCTTCCATTTCTTCTTCCCTGCCAAATGTCTCTCCAGTGACTTCTCTAAACTCCACCAGGAAAACAAGGCAAATCACATCTCTATGCTGTAAATGAAGATACAAACGTTGTAAACAAAGCTGAGTGTTTCATCACTGTGAAACTCAGACTTGGCCTGGGAGAGGAACTGAGAAATGGGACTCTTCCTCTGCCCCCCTCCAAAGATTTATATCCTATTATGCTGATTTATTCGTAGGTTTAACTGAATTCTCAATGCCCCCACTTTTTATTTTTTTAGTTATTTGTCATCCTTCTGTAAGTTGAAGAACAGGCTGGAAATGTTTGGAAATTCATATAAAATTAAAAGATATAAAATTTTAAAAATCGACATCAAGTAGTCATAATATGGAATACACGGATTGTTCTACCTTTATTCAAAAAAAGAAAAAAATCAACACACCAACCCCCTTTTCTTGTTTTAGTTTTGCTTTAGGAGTGTTCTTACTGAAGAGGAGTTCAGACTCAGAAATATTTGTTAATTAGTGGAAACAGAAAACAGTACATTTTAAAGATTAAAAAAGCAAAGAAAAAAACAAAAAAATTATGTTGTAGGATTTATAAGTTGTCGTACATTATTTTTTAAAGAATCACACACACAGACACTGCATAAATGATAGGGGAAAAAGAAGTAAATGGAAATTTCAGGATGAATCTAAAAGGAATTTGAAGAGAAATGTGATTTAGAGGTTCAAGTGTTCATGACTCCACCAGCACTTGAATGTCCCTCTTTGCAAAGCAAGTTATCAAAGTGATAAAGATCTTCTGTCTCCAACTACACAGATCTGTACTTTTTATATTATCTAAACCTAAATAAAAGAAAGAATATTTCTTTTTTTTCCTTTAAATCTTTACCTTCTACCTTAGAATCATTATAGTATTTCCAAAAGGAAATACTCAAAGGACTAGGCAAAGAAGATAAGTGAATGGCTCAGGGTCATACAGCTAGGAAATGTCTAAAGCCTTTTGAGATCAGATTTGAATACAGCACCCCTCATCCCTAGGCTTGACTCTCAATCCACTGAGTTATTTAGTTGACCCCCAAAAAGTATTTCCATAAATACCAGCAGAAAAGTAGTAATCATCAAAGCAGTCTGATACTCTCTAAGATTTAAAATCTTTCATTAATAGAATAAATTAAGAGCAAATGACCTTAGCAACCTAATATTTGTTAAACCCAGTGATACCAGCTTTTGGGATAAAAACTTACTTTTGGACACAAACTGCTGTTAAAACTGAAAAATATTATGGCAGAAACTTGGTATAGACTAATATCTCACACCCTATACCATAGTAAGGTCAAAATGGATATATGACTTAGACATAAAAGATGATGCTATAAATATTAGGAGAACATAGAATAGTTTAACTTTAAGATCTATGGAGAAGTGTAATCAAGGTGGAATGTCCAAAAGCAGAGTAACACCTGAAATTTGATGAAGATGTATCCAGGAGAGGCAGATGGAACATCCAACCAGTGGGGGAAGGGAGAATTTGAAAAATCTATGGAAGATTAAAAAACTGAACTGTTGGCCAGAGCTGATTCTGGTCACTCACTTTCTCACCAGAGACTCTGATAAGAGCTGAGGAGGAGAGTTGCTTTCCAATACCCTTTCTACCTGGCTGAGCAGAAGTTCTTGCCCACTGAAGACCTCTGCTGATTTAAACTCACTTTCTTTTAGGGGAAAGTCAAACCATTTATCTGAAGAGTCTTTATGAGAAAAGCCTTCAACAGTTAATAGGGAAAAGACAATTAGGGACCTCCCATTTCTTCCCTCTACCCCTCTCTCTCCCTGTCTTTCTTTCCTAAGAAATAAATTAGCCTTTTAGTGTAAGGATAATTTTAGGGTTGTGACCAAATCTAAATTAATTTGGTTGCCAGAGAAAATCCCAAATAAAATACCCCAGTCAGTTTGGAAATTTATGGTGATTTTAATTAATATAGAAGGAAGGAATTAAGGAGAAGAGGGTATAGGATTTCTCCCACCTGGCCTGTGCTAGAGGGAGTTCAAAGACCTTCACCACAAGGTCTTTGAAGAATATTAGAAGCTTTTCTAAGAGGATGGTGTTTGGAAGGTGAAGGAGAAAAGAATCAGCCTAAACTCCAAGAGAGCTAAGTGAAGATGCCTCACCTGAACTAGACTACTCAGCTTCTCCCAGTTTAGTATCAAGGAAAACTCACCACCAAAACCAGACAATAGCTGCCACCATGCCAAGATGCTGAAATGCTCAGCAAGCTGCCACCAGAGCCACCTCTCCACCAAAAGAGTCCAGAGAGAGGAAGTGACGCAAAATATATAGACTGTTTTTACATCACTTCCTGCATCTCACATATACCAATGGTAGCTTAAGCTTGACTTAGGACAGCCCAGGCATCTGTCAGTTGTTTCTGATTTGTCATTTGCTAGCACATGTCTGTCATAGGCCATCCTCATAAATACTTAATTCTTAAGTATGGGTGTAGACATTCCTGTTTTTGTTAGACTAAGTAGGGTGGAGTAATCTAAAGTTCACATTATATTAGTTTTGTAATAGGAGGGAGGATTTCAAAGTCAAAGAAGAAAGTTGAGAGGGGTTGACTCACTTTTGGTCAGGTTCAGACTCCATTAAGGTTGTCTAGCCTTAGTGGAGGAAGGAGGAAGGTACTACACAGTTATCAGTCCCCTCCAGCAGCTGGTTTCCTGTTCCTAGCATTTTAAAGTTCCTTCTGCCTCTCCCACTCTTACAGAAGGGAAGAATTTCTGATCAAATAAGAGAGAGAGAACATTATAAGATGTAAAATGAATAATTTTTATTATAATAAATTTAAAAGTTTCTATACAAATGAGACTAATGTAACAAAGGTTAGAAGGGAAACAACAATGAGTAAATAATTTTACCAACAAATTACTCTCATAAGGGTCTCATTTCTCAAATTTATTGAGAACTAAGTCAAATTTATAACAATACAAGTCATTCCACCTTTGACAAATGGTCAAACAATTTGAACAAGCAACTCTCAAATGAAGAAATCAGTCATCAATAACCACATGAAAAGAATAAATGATCTAAAATACTTGATTAGAGAAAAACAAGTTAAAGACAAATATTTTAAGAGATTAAAATAAGGAATTTATTATGCTTTACAATTCATAGGTAATTGAATTCTCGTCTTGAAAACAAAAAGATACTGACTTTATGCCACACATACAGACACTACCTAAATGACAAGGGACAAAGAACCAAATGTGAATGTCAGAATACGGCAACAGGGCATTTGAAAGAAAAGTGTTATTTAAAGTTTCAGGTGTTCATGATCTATCACCACATAAATGAGCCTCTCTGCAAACCAAGTTGTCAAACTAACAGAGAACGTCTGTCTCCATATACAAAGAGATTTGGTGATTTTTTTTAAATTCAAAGATATGGATATGCTTTAAATAAACATCAAAGCTTAACCCTAAAAAAATATTTCCATAGCATCAGAAGCCAAAAAATTTATTCTACCCAAAACTGTCAATCTCCATTTCATACCCTTGGATTTAAAAATAACTACACAATAGATCATACACTTAGTTTTCCCAATTATCATTTTCTATACTCCTTACTGAAATTCCTTCTTTCCTATTTCACGACTTTAAAAATATCATGATTGCCTTCATCTATTTAATCACTTTTATTAGCCTCACTTACCACTTCCTTCCACCTCCACCATTTGCCAACCAGTAAAACTGAGAGAAAGAAAGAGTAGGGGGAAATAGAACCTTCTAACAAATAATTACAGTCAAATCAAATGCATTCACATAATCTCTGTGCCCTAAAAGTTATGTCTCTGTCCATTGTGCCCATCACTTCTCTGCCAGGAAGAGGGTAACACACTTCATCTTAGGTCCTCTGGAGATATGTATTGGTCAGCATTCTTAATCTTTCAAAGTTGTTCCCCTTTAGATTGTTATTCAAGATAATTATTTGTTCTCTTGTTTTTACTAATTTCACTCTGATTTGTTTAAGACTAGTCAGAATTCTCTGACATTATTTCATTTCATTCCTTACACTGTAATAATATTATATTCATTTAATCACAATTTTCCCAGTCATTCTCCAATTGTTTTGTCATTCTGAGGTACCCTAAAAGAGTCTTGATTTCCACTCATTCCTTTTCTCTTCTCATCTTCTTTAATTTCTCTTTAGGGATTAGAAAGTTTTGCTTGCAACTATGGATTCTTCATTATTTATGTTCCTGCTCTTAGATATCACTGTCTCTATCCCTCCTTGTTTTCCTTTTGATTTTGATGTATTCCTAAATCAGTCTCATGTGTGTTCATCTATTCTGCCCTCTTTATCCATTTCATGAGTGAGATTCATCCTTCTTGGCTTATTGTATTCTTAGTGATCCTCTTCTTTGTACTAGAAACTCCCAAATGCAGTCATGGAAGAGATATTTGATAATATTTAAGTTTTGTTCCTGTTTTTTCTCTTTTTCCTTTGAAAGGAAAGTATAAGAAGCTGACCTTTGGATGCCTTTGGTGACTCCACTTACCCCTCTAAATCTTGTGTAAAAGAAGCATTCCTGACTCTCCAAACAGACTCTGATGCACTCAGGATCCAGTTAATTTAGTTTCTCCAAGATAGGTAGGAACCTAGTATGTCAAGCATACTTTCTGTTTGAGTGTCAATCACAAGTTCCCTTACAAACATCAAGGCTCCTAAGGTTCACAAGGGTCAGCATCTGAGACATAAATGGAAGGATATTTGATACTTCAGACTCTAGAGGCAGCTGATGGGGCAGTGGAAAGACTGCTGGGTCAGGTTCCAAGAAGACTTGAAATTAATTCTAACCTTAAAAATTAGCTGTATGTCCCTGGGCAAGTCAACTAAACCAAATTGCCTGTCCCTTTATACTCTTTTGCCTTGAAATCTATAACTGTATCTGTTTTAAGGCAGAAGGTAAGGACTTTATAAAAAATTAATTGATTCATTTATTCATCAAATGAAACTTTAAGAAGACATGTTTTATTGCCCTGAAATTCTTGAACATGAGGGCAAAATAGAGATTGAAAGAATCCATAGATCACCTCTGGCACCATATCCCAAATTGACAACTCCTAGGAATGTTATATCAAGCTCAAGAACTCCCAGTCCAAAGAGAAGAAACTGCAAGCTGCTAAAAATAAACAATTCAGTTTTGAGGGGGTTCCAACTAGGACTACATAAGATCTAGCAGCACCCACACTGAAAGATGGAAAGGAATGGCATATGATATTCCAGAAGACAAGGTAACTGGGTCTACAACCAAGAATCAACTTAATAGCAAAATTGACTATATTCTTTCTGGGGAAAGTATGGTCATTTAATAAAATAGAAGATTTCCAGAAGAGCTATTTTGGGTCCAGAAGAACTATTTTGTCCAATTACATGGCAATAAATATGACAAAATTTAGGTGAAATGGATGGATATTTACAAAAATATAAATTGCCTGGATTATTAAAAGAGGAAATAGAATACTTAAGTATTTCAATCTCAGAAAAAGTAATTGAACAAGCCATCAAGGAACTCCCTAAGAAAAAATCCCCAGGGCCAGATGGATTCACAAGTGAATTCTATCAAACATTTAAGAACAATGAATCCCAATTCTATACAAACTATTTGACAAAATAAGCAAAGAAGGAGTCTAACCAAATTCTTTTTGAACACAAATATGGTACTGATACCCAAGCCAGGAAGACCAAAACAGAAAAAGAAAACTAAAGATTAATCTCCTGAAGGAACATAGATGCTAAAATCTCAAATAAAATACTAGCAAAAAGACTATAGCAAATTATCACAAGTATTATTCACTATGGTCAGGTAGGATTTATACCAGGAATACGAGGATGGTTTAATATTAGGAAAACCATTTACATAGTTGACCCTACCAATAACCAAACCAACAGAAATCACATGATTATCTCAATAGATGCAGAAAAAGCCTTTGACAAAATACAACAATAATTCTTATTGAAAACACTAGAAAGTATAGGAATAGATGGGTCCTTCCTCAAAATAATAAAGAGTATATATTTAAAACCATTAGCAAGTATAATATGCAATGGAGACAAGTTAGAAGCCTTCCCAAAGAGATCAGGAGGGAAGCAAGGATGACCATTATCACTTCTATTATTTAATATTGTACTAGAAATGCTAGCTATAGCAATTAGAGAAGAAAAAGAAACTGAAAGTATCAAAGTAGGCAATGAGGAAACTAAACTATCACTCTTTACAGATTACATGATGGTAATACTTAAAGAATCCTAGAGAATCAACTAAAAAGTTAGTGCAAATAATTAACAATTTTAGCAAAGTTGTAGGGTACAAAATAAACCAACATAAATTTCAGCATTTCATATATTTCCAAAAGAAACCAGCAATAAGAGTTAAAAGGAGAAACTCCATTTAAAATCACTCTAGACAATATAAAATATTTAGGAATCTATTTGCCAAGACAAACACAGAAATTATATGAACCTGACTACAAAATGCTTTTCACACAATTAAAACTGGTTCTAAATTATTGGAAAAACATTAATTACTCATTGATAGGATGAGCTAATATAATAAAAATGGCAATCCTACCTGAATTAATTACTCATTCAATACCATACTTATCAAACTAACAAGAAACTTTTTTATAGAATTAGAAAAAACTAAAACAAAGCTTATCTGGGAGAATAAAAGATCAAGAATATCAAAGGAAATGATTTTTAAAAATGGGAGGGATGGGAACTTAGCACTGCTAGATCTTAAACTATACTACAAAGCAATCATTATTGAAACAATATGGTCCTGGCTAAGAGATAGAAGGTCCATAGATGGAATAGACTAGGGATAAATGACCTCAGCAAACTAATATTCAATAAACCCAAAGATCCCACCTTTTGAGATAAGAACTAACTATTTAAAAAAAAACTACTAGGAAAATTGGAAAACAGTATGGCAAAATTAGGTTTAGATCATCATCTCATACCCTATATCAAGATAAATTCAAAATAGTTAATGACTAAAATATAAAGAGTGAAATCATAAATAAATTAGATGAAACAGGAATAGTATGTCTGTCAGATCTATGAGAAAGGAAGGCATTTAAGACCAAGCAAGAGATAGAAAACATTACAAAATATAAAATGAATGATTTTGATAATATTAAATTTAAAAGGTTTTCTACCCAAAACCAATGCAACCAAAATTAGAAGCAAAGCAACAAACTGGGGGGAAAGTTTTATTTTTATTTTTTTGTAAATAATAATAACAACATATTTATTATATAAGATACTATTAATTTATAGTATAATTAGTTTATATTAGCATTATTATATAGAACATATAACAATATTATATAAAACATTAATATCATTTATTTTTATCATTATGCAAAAAAACCACATGACCTTGCTACCTTCTCACATTTCCAAGTGCTCCTTCATTGTAATAAGTTTTTTTAGGGGAGAAAGTTTTATAACAAAACTCTGAGAAAAGTATAATTTCCTAAATATATAAGGAACTAAATCAAATTTTCAGAAAATCAAGCCATTTCCCAGTTGACAAATGGTCAATGGACATGAAAAGGCAGTTTTCAGATGAAGAAATAAAAATATCAGTAATAACATGAAAGTGTTCTGAATCCCTCTTGATGAGAGAAATACAAATCAAAACAGCTCTCAGGTACCACCTCACACAGTGATAGGGTGATAGAATACTATTGTGCTAAAAGGAATGATGAACTACTTGATTTCTATAAGAACTGGAAAGACCTACATGAACTGATGGGGTGTGAAATGAGCAGAACCAGGAGAACATTTCACACAGTCACTGAAACACTGTGGGATGATCAAATGTAATAGACTTTTCTACTAGCAGCAATGCAATGATCCAGGACAATTCCAAGGGAATGATGAGAAAGAACTTTCTCCACACCCAGAGAAAAAACTGTAGGAGTAGAAACAGAGAAGAAAAATGTGATTGTTCACGAGATTCGATGGGGATAGGATTGGGAATTTAGCTTTAAATGATCACTCTAATGCAAGTATTAATAATATGAAAATCAGTTTTGAATAAGGATAACTGTAAAACTCAATGGAATTCCTTGTCAGCTCTGGAAGTGAGGAAGGAAGAGAGGAAGGAAAGAATATGTATCATGGAAACATGGAAAATTATTCTAAATAAATAAATAAAAATTTTAAGTCAAGTTTTTGTTAGACCTCTGTACTCTAAGGAAAGCTTGTTTTTCTTCCTGGTTGATTCTACATAGATGATTTGGGAACTTCAAGGTATGAATTCTAATCTAAAAAGAATCCACAAGATCATTAGTTGATTGGTGAGGGAAGGAAAGGAAGTGGAGAGGGGAGGGACCCAAGACTCAGTCTCTTTCATTGCTTACTTCCTGGTGTAACTTCTTTTGATTTCCTCAATTACATCTCACCAATTTCCCTCTCTCTAATACAGGGTTAGGGTTGTTTGGGTTGTATGGGGTGCTCAGGGAGGGGTAATATCTCTGGTATGGAGGGCTTGTCGTGCCCTTCTAGGGCAGCTCTCCAGCCACTGACCCTCACCTGACACCCAGCTCTCACTTTTGGCTCCCAGTAGCTGCTAGCATGCAGCAGTGGCTTCGACGGGCTGGCTAAACCTTGTGAGGGTAGCCATTGGGTCCACGTCGACCCGTGGTGAACTAGGGCTTTGCTCACCCAGCATATGAAGACTGCTTCGGCGGAACAGGCGGAAGAAACCAACAAGAAGGTTCAACGGCTGAGATGGCGATGCAGCAAAGCACTGTGGAGTGCTTAGGGCGTGATGGAGCACAAAAGACAACACTGCCATCCAATACAGCTGAGGAAGTCTCCAGGTGTAATGACTTTTCGTGCCAATGGACCCAGGCTTCCAATGCCGAGAGAGTGGGACTGTCTGTGCATCGACTTTTCCACTTAAATCTTCATGCACAGGTGGCTTTGTGCACAAAAATGCACAAAGACAATCATCATCCTCGATTCGAGAGACAACCAACAACAATACAGGATTAAGTGACTTGCCCAGATTCACACAGAGCTTCTTGATTCCAGATCCAGCAGTTGTTCCCATGTCCCATCAGCTGCCTCCAGAGTCTGAGGTTTGCAATATATTTCCAGTAACTTCTTAGATTCTGGTAAGTCTTGGAGGCTGAAATGCTTGTAAGGGAAACTTGAGATTGACTATCCAACAGTAGTGAGGTGTCAGGCTGAGCTGCTACATCACTTTGAGAGACTAAATTATCCCGATCCAGGAGAAATTTTTGTGATTGTCTCAAGGTCTATTTGGAGCTTTGGTGAAAACTCGTTTACTCATGATTGAGACAAGTAAATGGAGAGTCACACATGGCGCCCAAAGTTTAGATTTTTATATTTTTCCTTTCAAGGAAGAAACAGAGACAAAACTTCAATTCAAATTATCTCCCCTGGAGAGTTTCCTTTCTGTTGCACTGAATTTAATACCTCAGCATCCCTGCAGGTCACTGGACAATCATAGCAATGCCTATGTGACCTTGTGAGGAAAAACAAAGAGAAGCATGAATGGAGAGCCTGTGATAGAGCAGCAAATGTTGGAGAATTCTCTACAAGTGGCCCCAAGAAGCCTTTGGATCAAGGAGTGATTGAATTCCAGGTTATCTTCTTGGTTCTGAGGTTTGATTCTAGAGGGTTGCCTGGTTCATAAGGAAAAGGAAGGTTCCGACTATTGCAAGATTTAATTAACGTCCAACACTTCAAGTGTTATTTTGTAAAGTTTATTATCTGACAAAAAGAGAACCACGTTAAAAACCTTTTCTGCCTGCTCAACCAAAGCTGCCACAGGAAAGAAAGAGAGGGCTGGACAAGGAACTCTACCAAATTTGTATCCTGTCTACATCAGCATGGAATGACAGGAAGTGAGTAGGGTGCTGGGAATTGTGGTTTTGCTGGGAATCCTAGTTTTGCTGGAGATTGTAGTTTTTAGGGTAACAGATTCTAAATACACACTATCCTGGGATAGTCCATCACAGGGTTCAATGAAGAGGCTGCTGTTCCTAACTTAGATCAAAGTTCTGATCTCCAAAGAGGGCAGCATCAGGGATACCTGCCCATTAAGCAAAAACCTGCCTTTGCTCCCACTCCAGCCACCCAGCCCCAAACTCCCCCTCCCCACCCTCTCGTTTTGCATGGCTTCTGCTGAGGAAATGAGGCCAGCTGAGGAGGGCAGCTATAAAGGGGCAGCTGGGAGGGAGCTGCTGGGGAACCAGAGCTCAGGCACAGGGAGATGATGGGGTCTCAGGTTCAGCTGTTCTGCCTCCTGCTTCTCTGGATCCCAGGTGAGGGAGGAAGATCAGAGACTGCTCTGAGCAATTATTTGCCTCTTGTCCCTTCAGAGAGAATTAAAATGTGTTTGAATCTGAGTGACAGAGACATAACTTTGTCTCTCTTGGAGATGGACAATTTAATTCAAAACTTTATGACAGTGATCTGTCCTTGTATTATCGTGCATCTAATGATTTGTAACTGGTATTTTTGTGTTGATGATTGCAGGTTCCAGAGGGGCCATTGGGCTGACCCAGTCTCCATCCTTCCTGGCTGTGTCTCCAGGAGAGAGGGTCACCCTGTCCTGCAGGGCCAGTGAGAATGTTAATACCTGGTTAGCCTGGTACCAACAGCGCCCAGGCCAGTCTCCCAGGCCCCTCATTTACAAGGCTTCCAGCCTACACTCTGGGGTCCCTGCCCGGTTCAGTGGCAGTGGCTCTGGGACAGATTACTCTCTTACCATCAGTGCTGTTGAACCAGAGGACGTCGCAGACTATTACTGTCAGCAGAGTTATAGTTATCCTCTCACAGTGGTTCAGCTCTGAACAAAAACCTTCCCAGACATCTGCTGAGGGAGCCCCCACTGTCCCAGGGGCTCCTCCTTCCCCCACAGCTGTGACAGGGGCAGCTTGTCTGGGCTGCTTCTGAGGGAGGTTTCTAGGTCTCACAGAAGGCTAATGGGACTGGGATGGGTGCTGAGCCTGGTCTCTTCCCCACCAACAATCATGGAGTGGCGCCTCCTCAATCATTGGATGTGACCTCAAAGGTGGGTTTTTCTCACTCACAGCTGACCAAGACTCTCCTTTCCAAATCCTCAACCAGTGTTCTAGACTCATTACATCAAGACCTGCTGTGCAGGGGGCAGAGCTACCAGTGCAGTGGTTAGAGCCAGACATGGAGATAAGTAGACATGAGTTTCCAACCAGTCTCAGACACTTTCTAGCTTAGATATTTCATTTCAATTTTCTCATCTTAAAAAGTTGCATCATAGCAGCACCTTCCTCCTAGGGTTGATGGGAGGATAAAGGTACATCCAAGTTATAAAATGCTTGCCAGCCAGCCTGACCCTTAGTAAGCATTATTGAAATGAGAGCTATCTTTATTATTATTATTATTAATTGAAAATATATTGTAAATTGATCCCATCATTCTGGAAGGCTTTGGAATTATGAACAAAGGGCTTTAAGAGAATGTATGCCATTTGATGCAGCAATACCACTTTTGTATCCCAAAGAAATAACAGAAAATTAAAATCTTCTGTTTGTAGAAAATATTTATAGCTGCCCTTTTTGTGGTGGCAAAAAAAAAATGGGAAAATGAGGGGATGCCCTTCGATTGGGAAATGGCTGAACAAATTGCGGTTTATTAGGGTGATGGAATATTGTTGTGCTATAAGGAATGATGAACTGTTTGATTTCTATAAGAACTAGAAAGACCTTCATGAACTGATGGAGCATGAAATCAGCAGAACCAGGACATTTCATGCAGTGACTGGAATGCTGTGAGATGATCAAATGTAACAGACTTTTCTACTAGCAGCAACTCAATGATCTAGGACAATCCCAAGGGACTGATGAGAAAGAATGCTCTGCACATCCAGAGAACGAGCTGTAGTTGTTGAAACACAGAAGAAAAATATGATTGTTCACGTGGTTTGATGGAGATAGGTTGGGGCTTTTGCTTTAAATGATTACTCTATTGCAAATATTTCCATATTGATAATATGAAAATAAGTTTGAAACACGTAAAACCCAGCGGAACTGCTTTTCAGCTGCAGAAGTAGGGAGGAAAGAGGGGAAGGAAAGAAAACGTATCATGGAAACATGGAAAATATTCTAAATGAATAAATTAATTTTTTTTAGTCAAGTTTTCATTAGACCTCTGTACTCTAAGGAAAACTCATTTTTCTTCCTAGTTGATTCTATGTAGATGATTTGGGAAGCTCAAGGTATGAATTCCAACCCAAAAAGAAGCCATAAGAGTCTTTCCAAAGCACCAAGGGCAAAAGGTTCACAATCCAGAATGTGATATATTGTAAAGGGAAAGTTCCACAATTGGGCAATAATGTTACCCATCAGAGAACTCTCCAGAGGCTCAGAGGTTTGGGGTCCTGACCCTGCCAGGGCTTTACTTTGGTTATTAGAGCTTCTCTTCATCCGTCCTCTTCTCTCATGCCCCTCAGTGGTGAAAATGATGAAAGTAGTCACAGTCCCATGGACTTAGGCATGACTTTTCTTTGAATGTACACACACTAAGTGGAGCAAAGAGACACTTCCTAGACACCAGGGATAAAGAACACCAGTGGGAATGCCAGGAAGATGCTTAGTGAGCTGAAGGGAGATTAAAAGTACAAATGAGAAAGGTTCAAGGGTACCTGAGGAGGCTTCTTGCATGGCAGGTCGGCCCAGAAAAGGAAAGTTTCACAAGAATGGAGAAACCCCATTATTATGCTCCAGTAAAGAAGGAGTGAGGTTGGTATGTCTGCATCCCAGATGGGTCAGTGGCTGGAGATATGGCTGTGCGGGAAAGGAGAAAGGCAACAACCAGAGGACTCCAGCAATCCAGAGGTCAGGCATAGTGGATAAAATGTTTGTAGACACAAATGACCTTCCTTTGCTGGGAGCAGAGGAGATCTGTGTAGATGCTGGGGCTGGAAAGATAGATACAGGGACCCTGGATGGGCTCAGTAATTGGTAGTAACTGCTGCAAAAAGAACCAACCACCACTGACCCCATAAAGGAGCATCAGAGCAGGACACGGCCACAAGGTCTAATACTCCTGATTGAGCCTGGCAAGTTAGGAGGCAAAGTCTCTGACACTGCCCATTTCTGGGATTGAAAAACAAGTTAGAGCTGCTTTTTTATTTTTCATTGTATTGCTTTTATTTGATTTTTAAATTTTTTTCCATGGTTACATAAACCTTGTTGTCTCTTTCCCCTCTTCCTGCTCTCCTCCTAGAGCTGACAAGCAATTCTACTTGGTTATACATGTATCATTACTCAAAACATATTTCCCTATTATTCACTTTTATAATAGAGTCATCTTTTAAAACCCAAACCCCAAATCATATACTCATACATATAAGTGATAAATCATATGTTTTCTTCTGGATTTCTACCTGTGAACTCTAAAAACTACTCCACCCTACTTAGACCATACTTTAGGGGAAGATAAAGTTGTAATCTCCTGAATGAACAATAGTTCTCACCTTATAGTGAAGCTAGAGCTTTAAGCTAAGTCTGTTTTTAGATCTAATTCAAAAAGGTGTTAAGTAACTATAAAGGTTAAATTAATCACAAAATGGTCAAGTAACTCACAAAAGGTGAACTTAACAAAGAAGTGTTAAGTAACTCTAAAGATATAATCAAATCAAAGAAGGTGAGAACTAAATGTATGGGCAGACCTGGAGAAAAAGCCTTTAATGTGATTGGTAGATGTGAAAATTGAGAGGAGGAGACACAAGGATGAAAGGTTCTATATATTTGAGATTTTTCATCCCTCAAGGACGCTCTCTCTCTTTCCCTGATTGGCGGTGTAGAGTTAACTGAGAGCTGCGTGCTGAGCCTTTCAACATCTTAGTGTGGTTACAAGCTATTGTCCAGTTCGGTGGTGAGTTTCTGGCTGAATTTTCCTCCTTTTCTTTCCAACTTTTCCTTCTCAGAAGCCTCTAATCTTCTTCAGAGACCTAGAGTTGGGGAGTTTAGAGCTCCCCTGGCATAGGCCAGGTAGGAGAAATCCTATATCCTCTTTCCTCCTTCTCCTTAAATTCCTTCCCTCTATATTAATTAAATTACCATAAACTTCCAGACTGACTTGGAAATTTTATTTGGTGACCATTTAAATCTAGATTTAAAGTCACAACCCTAAAATTATCTAACATACCCCCACAATTCTTTTTCTGGATGTGGATAGCGTTCTTTCTCATAAACCCCTCAGGATTATTAAGCAATATATTAGTGTCCCAATTTTGCCACATCACCTCCAAAATTTTTTTATTTTTCTTCACTATCATATTGTCCAATCAGTTAGGTGTCAGGTGGTACCTCAGAGTTGTTTTGATTTGCATTTCTTTAGTCAGGAGGGATTTAGAACATTTTTTCATGTGATTATTGGTAGTTTTGATTTCTTTGTCTGAAAACTGCCTATTCATATCCCTTGAGTATTTGTCATTTGGGAAATGGTTTGATTTTTTAATAAATTTTACTTTGTTTTTTGTATATTTGAGTAATTAGACCTTTGTCAGAGAATTTTGTTATCAAATTTTTTCCCAGTTTGTTTCATCCCTTCTAGCTTTGGTCACATTGGTTATGTTTGCACAGAACCTTTTAAATTTAATATAATCAAAATTATTCATTTTACATTTTGTAATGTTCTCTGTCTCTTGCTTGCATTTAATTTTTTCCTTCCCCATAGATCTGACAGGCAGACTATTCCACATTCACCTAATTTACTGATTTTATCAATCTTTATGTTTTAATCATACACCCATTTTGAACTTATCTTGGTATAGAGTATGAGATACTGATCTAAACCTAATTTTTGCTATACTGTTTTCCAATTTACCCACAGAGATGATTTTTGATGAGTGATTTTCCCATCTATAAGAGGAAGGGAAAGCAGTAAACATTTGCATAATGTCTACTATTGTGTAAATTATTATCATAATTTGCCCTATACTTACCCTACTAATCCTAATAATTTATTTCACTGCCACTATTATCGTATTTATCACAACAAATCACTCATCAAAAACCAAAATTAACTCATTGTCAACCTTATGAAATAAATCTACCCCTATAATAATAATTATTATACTAACTCTCCTATCCTTAGGAGGATTACCACCATTAACAGGCTTAATATGTAAATGATTAATTTTACAAGAATTAATTTCATATAATAACATCTTTATAGCAACCATCCTAGCCCTTTCTGTACTACTAAACCTATTCTTCTACATACGAATTATTTACTCATCAACCCTAACCACATTTCCATCTATCAACAACTCAAAATTACATTGAACTTTATTATCACCCAAAATAATTACATCTATTCCAACATTAACCATTATCTCATCCCTATTCCTACCACTAACCCCTATATTTATTACACTAATATAAGAATTACAAGCCTTTATCTTGCATACTTCAAATGCAAATTGAATGCTTTAATTAAGCTTACACTCTTAAATTATATATCTAGACCTTGGTAATTCTATTTATCTACTTTTTCGAATTTGCAGTTCAATGTATTATAATACTTCAAGATCTAATCATACAAAGGCTTAGGATAAAATTAGTCCAAAGGCCTTCAAAGCCTTAAGCAAGTGTTAAAACACCTAGCCTTTACTAAAAACATAGTCTCTCTCGCCTTGAGAAGAAAAAAAAAGGCAGGAGAGCCCCAGGCATATATATATGTATATATATACATATATATATATATATTTAATACTAAACTGGTAGGTATTTATCCAACTTAATCTTAGTTAATAGCCTCTTTTTTTAAAAGTGCCTCTTTTTTCAGCCTCAATTTAATGGTAAAGAGAGATTATTATTCTCTGTCTTTGAATTTACAATTCAATGCTTAACTCAGCCATTTTACCTATGTTCATTAATTGTTGACTTTTTTTCAACTAATCATAAAGATATTGGAAATCTGTATCTACTATTTGGTGCCTGAGTAGGAATAGTAGGAACAGCATTAAGTCTGCATATTTGAGCAAAACTTGGCCAACCAGGCACCCTAATTGGTGATGATCAAATTTATAATGTTATTGCGACTGTTCATGCTTTTGTTATACTTTTCTTTACAGTTCTGCCAATTATAATTGGGGTTTGGGTAATTGACTAGTACCATTAATAATTGGTCCCCCAGATATAGCATCCCCATGAATAAACAACATAAGCTTCTGATTACTTCCATCTTCATTTCTTCTTCTATCAGCATCATCTATTGTTGAAGCAGGAGCTGGAACCGGTTGAACAGTATATCCACCATTAGCTGGTAATCTAGCCCATGTAGGAGCTTTAGTCAACAGCAATTTTTTCACTTCATCTGGCTGGAGTTTCATTAGTTTTAGGGGATATTAATTTTATTACTACAATTATTAATATAAAACCACCAGCAATATCTCAATATCAAACCCCATTATTTGTTTGATCAGTTGTAATTACAGCTGTACTTCTCTTATTATCACTTCCAATCCTAGCTGCAGGTATTACCATACTCCTAACTGACCAAAATCTAAATACTATTTCCTTTGACCCCATAGGGGGAGGTCCCCTTCTCTATTACATTATGTGCTCTAAAGACTTTTAATAAATATCATCTGACTAGATTCTCACAACAACTGAGGCACAGTGTATTATTTTTCCCATTTTATACTTAACAAAACTGAGACAAATAAGTGTTAAGTGACTTGTTCAGGGTCTTACAAAGCTTCTTTAATGCCAGTTCCAGCAGTCTTTCCACTGGCCCATCAGCTCCCTCCAGAGTCTGAGGTTTGCAGTATATTTCCAGTAATTCCTCAGATTTTGGTAAGTCTTGGAGGCTGAAGTGCTTATAAGGGGAACTTGTGATTGACTATCCAACAGTGGTGAGGTGTCATGCTGAGTTCCTACATCATTTTGAGAGACTAAATTATCCCGATCCAGGAGAAATTTTTGTGATGGTCTCAAGGTCTATTTGGAGCATCAGTGATAGCTCTTTTACTCATGATTGAGACAAGTAAATGAAGAATCACACATGGCGCCCAAAGTTTAGATTTTCATATTTTTCCTTTCAAGGTAGAAACAGAGACAAAACTTCAATACAATTTATCTCCCCCTGAGAGTTTCCTTTCTGTTGCACTGAATTTAATACCTCGGCATCCCTGTGCAGTCACTGGACAATCATAGCACTGTCTATGGAACCTTGTGAAGAGGATAAAGAGAAGCATGAATGGAGGGCCTGTGATAAAGCAGCAAATTCTGGCTGTATTCTCTAGAAGTGGCCCAAAGAAACTATTGGATAAATGAGTGATTGAATGCCAGGTTGACAATTTCTTGGTTCTGAGGTTCAATTCTAGAGGGTTGCTGGGTTCACAAGGAAAAGGAAGGTTCTGACTATTGCAAGATTTAAATGACTGTCCAATTCTTCAAGGTTATTTTATAAAGTTTATTATCTGACAAAAATAGAACCATATTACTAAGTTTTTCTACCTGCTTAAAAAACCCTGCTGCACCAAAGCCACCATAGTAAGGAAAAAGAGGACTAGTCATGGAACTCCACCAAATTTCTGCCCTGTCTACATCAGCACGAAATAAAAAGTGAGTAGGGTGCTGGGAATTGTGGTTTTGCTGCAGATCATAGTTTTTAGGGTCACAAATTCGAATTATACATTATTCTGGGATAGTCCATCTCAGGGTTCCAGAAGGAGGCTGCTCTCCCTAACTTAGATCAAAGTTCTGATCTCCAAAGAGGACAAACCTGACCTTTAAGAATCTCTCTCTGCTCCCACTCCTGCCACCCAGCTACAAACTCCCCCCTCCCCACCCTCTTGTTTTGCATGGCTCCTGCTGAGAAAATGAGGCCAGCTGAGGAGGGCAGCTATAAAGGGGCAGCTGGGAGGGAGCTGCTGGGGAGCCAGAGCTCAGGCATAGGGAGATGATGGGGTCTCAGGCTCAGCTGTTCTGCCTCCTGATTCTCTGCATCCCAGGTGAGGGAGAAAGATCAGAGACTGCTCTGGGAAGTTGTTAGAGGAGTCCTGTGAAGCCCTGCTTGTCTCCTGTCCTTTTGGGGAGAATTGGGTCGTGGGTGATTGTGAGGGTTGGAGGGGCCATCTGTGCCCTCAGGGGTCAGGAGGCAGTCTGGGTTGGCACCTGAGGATCTCCCTCACCCCATTACATCAGTGATTCATCCTGGTACTTTGGAGACATGAGTGTTTGTACCTTTTTATTTGTCCTTCTGCTTGCAGGTTTCAGAGGGGCCTTTGGGGTGACCCAGTCTCCATCCTCCCTGGCTGTGTCTCCAGGAGAGAGGGTCACCCTGTCCTGCAGGGCCAGTCAGAGCACTGGCAACTGATTAAATTGGTTTTAGCAGCCCAAATGAGAGCTATCTGTATTATTATTATTATTATTATTATTACTACTACTACTACTACATCCAGTCATGGGCCATCAGTTATGCTTTTACACAGTTCTCCTTGTCAGGGAATCTGCTCTTGCTTCAAATATAAAGTTTGCCCCCTGTAGGTTCCACTCACCGGCCATCTTTCTGGAATTGCATCCAGCCAGAGCAAATCACAGTTCAGTCAGAGCTGGCTGATGGGGGCCCAACCCAAGACAGATGAGACACAGAGTGAGATAATGTAGTGGAGCCTTCTTAGAAGAACAGAAGGAGCAAAGGGGGATGGGAGGAGGCTGATGACCTTAGAAGTGGCAGTGGAGTGGGGGAGGAGAGAGAAGGGAGAGTGAAGGGGGAGCCTGAAACTTGTGGACGGCCAGAGGTCTCACCCTGGGTGAAGAAGGGGGCAATCTCTCCTCTATTAGTCAAAGTTGGGTTACTTGAGTCCAATTCATTGGATGACCCTGATGGGGTTGGCTTTTGGTGAGGGGGGGGGGTGGAATTCTGGTTCCCAGGCTGAGGGTCAGCTATGCAATATGAACAATGTTATGGAGTTTTTCCAGATGTTGCTATTGTCAACATGGAATCTAGGAACCCCAAACTTGTAGGATCTGGTGAACCCCAAGTTTCAGGACAAGCTTATTAGTTGGAGACGCCAAAGTTTTACTTGTTCCCTGTTCCCCTGGGAATCCACCCTGAAGGGAATCCCAAGCTAACAGTTTCAGACTCAGTGGGGAACTCTCAGGGGAATGACAGTCCTAGTTGGGTGAGACTAAGCATGTGCTAAGGACCCTCTTTGTCTTCAGGAGTCTCCCCTATTCTATCAGACTCTTTCCCAAGAAGATCCACTCCTGGGCAGGAACCATCCTTTAGTGTCTATTAT
This sequence comes from Monodelphis domestica, assembly GCF_027887165.1. Lineage (NCBI taxonomy): Eukaryota > Metazoa > Chordata > Mammalia > Didelphimorphia > Didelphidae > Monodelphis > Monodelphis domestica. The sequence goes on along the minus strand of NC_077227.1, from coordinate 723,063,434 downwards.
ATACAGCCCCTTCTCTTACACCCTAGCCTCTAGCTATGATTCCTTTCCCAAGCTCCATTGTATCCTGTCAGTGTAGTTTTAACACTCCCATTTTCTTTGTAGCTATAGTGATATCCATCATCTTTCCCTACCCCTGGATCCCCAAAATGGTATAGAGGTTCCCCAAATTCTTTTGTTTCATGAAGTCCATCTTGAGCGGTGGCACTCCCAGGGGTCAGTGACCAGAGCGGCCAGAGTTCAATCCTCGGACTCTGTGCAGTCATGTGGTGGGCAGCTCTGTGTGGAGACCTCCTAGCACTGAACTCCTTTTTGCCCTCGATTAGAGTGATTTTGACTATTTGATTTTGGAGGTCCCCCCGAAATCCAAAGTCCCGGCAGCCTGAACCCCCCTGCTAACAATGACCCCAAGACTTGAGCTACCCACACAGACCCTTTGGGGTTGAACCCAGTTAGCAGAGGGCCAGGCAAGTGGCTCTAGGAGGAAGGACTCCTGTATTTGGGACAGACTCACTCTTTAATTAAGGGATTGTGAAGCGGGAGTCTGTGGGGTACACAGAGAGCTGCATGGTCCAGAGCTACTTGGGTGCTGCTTGACATGGTAACAGCCTGTCTGTGATCCCAAAAATGGAGGTGGGGGCGGCCGGCAGCCCGAGGAACCACCTCATGATAAGGTCGATTTCAGAGTTTGGGCTTGATGCAGGGAAGATGAGAAGATGAGCGGATGGCCGAGTTTGGCCCCAATGCAAAGTGGACACCATGGAGCCTAGTTCAAGCTGGCTACAATCTTGGAGCTTAATTAGAGTTTGGGGGTGTGTGTTGGTGCCTGAGTGAGTGCAGCCCTGTCTGTGCTAGAGGGGAGGGCCAGGTGAGCAGTTCAGAGATGGTTAGGTGAAAGCTTTGAATGGGAAGCTGAGCTGGAGTGAGAGAGCCTCAGTGTTCCATTGAAGGTCTGAGGAAGTGCTTGAAGTCGATGAAAATAGAGAAAGTTTCTTCTGAAGAAACTCACCACCTTTCCAAATCCAGAAACTGAACTGTTTGGAGAAGACACCATGAAGATGCCTCCACAGACCACAAGCTGCATGAGAAAGATCAAGAATGAACTTTGGGTGTGGGGTTTGAATGCAGTTGTTTTCTATGTATACTCATGCCAAAGGGGACTACCCCCTAACTGGCTTTTTGTCAATGCGCCTAACAATCATTGTTTTTTTTTCCTCTTATCCTCAAATTATTGTAATCTTTAGGTTGATTATGTATCCATGATCCTTTGGGGAAACTGTTTTCCCAATAGGATCATGGGGGGATGTAAAATAGAGATTTGAACCCCAGACTTCAATCCCAAGAAGTCTTTGGTACTTCCCAGAATCCCCTATAATATCACTTGGATCTCCACCTGGGTGAGAACACAATTTAGTATTTAACAGGCTCTGCCTCTCAAGAGCCTCTCTCTCTCTTCCTTGACTTGAAACATTGCAACATGTAGCAATTAGGCTGTGAATGAGCTAATCAGCCCTGGGCACATGGCTTATTATTTTGTATCCTTGATTTTTAAATAATCTTTAATAAACCTCATAAAATATAATACTTTTAGTAGAGAACTAAATTTAGTTTTTACACTTCATGAATTGAAATGTCGTGGCTTAAGGCTTAAATGGTCATGATTTTTGTGTGTGTGTGTGTGAAAGAGCTTCTCATAGAAGCTTAAGAATGTAAGTTCTGGATTTCTTCCCAATTTTCTGAGTTTTTGCTTATATTGTATGTCTAATGGATTTCTTAGGCGGAGACTTCGCTAATAACTTCAAATGCTTGTGATTTAAAGGTTAGCAAATAATGTCTGAAAGTTGTTAACAATGAATTCCTCCCAAAAGCTGAAGAAGTGAGACTGGAGCTGGTGATCTGGATGCGTGAATATCCAGAAGGAGACAAAAGGAGGTCCAGAAATTCTTAACTTTAAGGTCTAATTTTTTCTTCTCAAAGTTTTGGTATGGTTAATGTGTGAAACATTTTGTACCAAGTGCAGTTAGTATTGGCAATAAGATACATTTTATTCTAGGTGTAAATTTTATTATTTGAGTGCTATAATTTCCATGGGTTTTTTTTCCCCAGGTATTTGTTTTAAAGAGCAAGGTTTTTTGTGATTAATGTGTGTATGAGTTCTGGGGTAAAGAAATTTCATTTTAGGATGGTCAACTACAGACCCGACTGGTCATTGAATTATTGTAAATGACAAGAAATATTGGGGAAAAGTCATCACTTTAAATGTAAGGAAACCCTGAACATTTTTAAACTGACCAACAAATTTCCTCTCTAGGAGCAGCTTTAGCCTTAGGCCAAAGTGTTTTGAGGCAAGGCTAAGAGAAGGCAAATTTGGAGACAAAAGTAAATTAGAGTAAAAAAAAAGAGTAAAAAGAGAAGGGAATTGGAGAGGTATTCAGCGTTAAAGGTAATTTTTAAGCTTTTCCTTAGTAACTCTAAGTTTGGGGTTTGGAGAAAAAAATGTTACACGTTTCAGTTTTTGAAAATGTAAAAGGGTCATGAACTCTAACCTGATTTAAAAAAATGTTAAGGTAAATTTCCAAAGTGCAACTATTACAATAGATGGGTTTTTGTTTTAAAAGACCAGTGAATACTGATAACTCATTTTCCTTTTTAAGTGGAGAGAATTAATTGTTTTGTGAGCATTATTTCTGATGATCATTGGCACAGGACCACTAATAGAGAAAGGAATTCCCCACCTGAGAAACTCCTAAGAAATTTCTAGGAATGCCCTGCATTTTGCCACCCCAGTTCTGGAGTACCGGTGAAGTGATTAAAACCTTTTAAAGTTAAGCTTTACCTCTAGATGGTTCTTGGGAGCCAAAAGCCAGGACTAGATTTTCCTGCAGCCCAGAATCCCAAGAATTCTTGAAGAAGATATTTACGGGAAATTCAAAGGAGCCCCCAAGATACGGAATCTGGGTAAGTATCGTTTCTCATCATTCTCATTGACTTTAGAACTATTTCTGTAGCAGACATAAAAGTGGCCATTTTATTTTCCCTGAGAATTATATTTACCCTGAGCAAAGTCCCTTTAAGTAGAGCACCTAGAAAGGACAGAACTATTCCCCAACGTTAGTCGAAGTAGGAAAGTTTAAATAGGAGCATTTTACCTGGTTAAGAGGTTTGAAAGTGACATCTGTTAATTTGAGAATTTGCAGCAAAGATTTCAGAGTGCTTTTCTGTCTCAAAGTAGTATCAGAAGTTAGGAAAGAATGATGGAGCCTAAAAATAATTGTTAATAAAAGAAGATAATTTTAAATCTGGAGCATGGTGAGAGAGAATTGCCATCTAAAGGTGAATTGTATGGGAATGTATGGGAAGATCATTGGGAAAAGAAATGCTATGGAGGAAATTGGTTATTGATACAGTCATAAGGGCAAATGGAAGGGCTAAGTTTCTGCCAAGTTCTACAGGTGACTGCTGATCAATGCCAATTTACGCATGGCATTAATATTCCAAATTATGGGAGCTTTTCTCCCTCATTTTAAGTTACTTCCCATTTTTCTCCTGTTAATAGTAAATTTTCTGTAATCATATGATGAAGGTAACCTCAGGAAGGCAAGGCATAGAATGTGGAAATTGTGGAGGCAGAGAGAAATTTTTAGCCATTATTAATGAGTAAGCAAACTCAAAGAGGTCCCTTTTCTTAAAAGGAAGAGTTTAGGTCATAAGGAAAGCCTGGCAAAACATCAGTACCAAAAAAGGGGAAAGCCTTGAACATAAATAATACATTCTAAGTAGCCTTTTTAATAAACAAGGTTCTCATAGAACACTGAGTTGCTCCCCAGTACTTTAAACCTTAAAATTTAAAGTTTATACATTTTGGAGCTTCAAGACAGGAAACAATGAGATTAGAGAAAGCCTTTGTGCCTAGGAATATTAATGAAATTACCTATAGACTAGGCCTAAGTTATATGGTAAATAAGCCCTCATTGCCAATGAATAAATACTCAGGAAAATGAAATGTGTACCCAAAACTAATTTAGTTAAGGCGAGAACTCAATAAAATCAGGAGAATTGTTGCAACAAAAATTTTTATCTACAGACTTTACATTAGCTGACTCAGTTGCAACATTATTTTTTTCATACTAAGTAATAGTTAATAGAAGTAAAAAGCATAAGTTGTTTAAGCACATGGTTATGGCTGTTATGGGAAATGGCTTCAACAGGCCGGCCAAACCTTGTGAGGGTAGCCATTGGGTTGTCGACCCCTGGTGAAACAGGGCTTTGCTCACCTAGCATGTGAAGACTGCTTCAGCTGAACAGACGGAAGAAACCAACAAGAAGGTTCAACCGCTGAGATGGCGATGCAGCAAGGCACTGTGGAGTGCTTAGGGCGTGTTGGAGCACAAAAGACAACATGGCCATCCAATACAGCTGAGGAAGTCTCCAGACGTAACAATTTTTCGTGCCACTGGACCCAGGCTTCCAACGCTGAGAGAGTGGGACTGTCTCTGTGCATCGACTTTTCCACTTAAATTTCCTTCACACACAAGTGTCTTTGTGCAATAAATGCACAAAGACAATCGTCTTTCTCGGTTACTGAGAGACTACTACTACTACTATGGCTGTTAAGTAGCTAAAGGTGAATGAAAACAGTTTCAAAAGCCCTAGCATCTCAACCTCCCCAAAGGGGTGTGTGTGTGATGTAGAGAATGAGATGAGATGTGGAGAAGAGAGAAATTACAAGAAAATACAGCAAGACACAAAGCTGGAGATTGATTATCTGTCAGTCAAATGAAGATTCCATTTGGAACGTGACTGGGAAACAGTTGGAGGCAAGAGCCAACTACTTGACTGGATTTGGAGGTCTTTAGGCTTTCTAGCTGACTAAAGGAAGAAGCTGGTTTTATCTCTGGGACTTGGAATAACCAAGTTGGAGGTGATTTGGCTGATTTGAAGGAAGAAGAAGAAGAAGGACAATATCTCTCTCTTACTGGCTCTGTTTCATGTTAGTGACTGAATTGCATTTCTCTCAATATCCTCCAACCTGATATTCACTGTTGAGAATAGGGATATCCCACCCCTCTTACCTTATCCTACACCCTTGTCCTGCCTTCCCCCAAAAAACCCTTGTTTGACAAAGAAGATTAAGAACCATTTCATTGAAACCTCACAGCTCACACTGAGTGACTTGAAGGAGACTGAAGAAGGGAGGAGGGCAGGCTGAAAGGCTTCTGAAGAGGGAGATACAAAAGGGAGGAGGTTAGGCAAAAAGAAGATAACTACCTGATCCATTAGTTATCCAGTATCCATCAAATGTACCTCCAAATATCATCTATTATAGATTGGCACCCCTAAGAGACTGAACTTTACAATTCCTAAGAAACAACAGAAAAATGTTTAAGCAAATTCTCTGTGGAGCTGTTGTGCTGGCAGCATTACTGGATTTTGGGTCTATAACATCCTCTGTAGCAAAATGCCCAACATGATTTTTGATTCTCTGGATTATCTGGGTAACACCACCATGTTCATACTCCAGTTGCCATTTCAAACTAAACTATACCCTGGCAGATTTTGACTCAAGTTTACATCATTTCTATGGCAGTTTACAAACTCTGACGTATTTGAAGAGTATCTATAGATTTTTGATCCCCCCAAAAGTCAGCACAGATAATGGTGGTAGATACTAACTTAGAAAATGTTATTAAGAACATGTTTGAGGAATTTAAAAAGGAAAAAGGGCTAGATCAGATTAAGGACAAGAACAATGACCAACCTGATACTGCACCCAAAGAGAAAGAGAGAAAGGCAAAGAAAACAAAGGTTACTGCAAAGGGAAATGACAGTGACAAGGACACTAAATCTGATAGTGAACCTGAAAAAATTTGTCTACTAAATGAGGTCACTAAATTATCAAGTACAGCTGGTGTGTTACAATCAAAGGTGCATAGACAGTTTACAACCCAGGAGCTTGATTCACAGAAGAAAAGATTTACAAAATTTATCAATCAACCCTTTAAGACACAGAAGGAACTGAAATGTGCTTTCCGTATCTTTGATCCAGACTTTCATGATGTAGAATTTCTCTTGTCTGAACTGTTCAGCCCCCCATGAGCATCGCCAATTCATTGAGAAGACCAGGTCAGATGACAACCTGACTAGTTGGCCCACAGAGGAGCAAAGGGAAGACCTTGATTTCGCACATCCCACAAGCATGACCTACTAAGGAAATGTAAGGAAGACTGGCTCCAAGCTATTAAGCTCTATTGCTTGAAGCCTAATGCATGGGCAAGGTTTGATAAACTCATGCAAAATACAGGGGAACATCCAGCTACATATATAGATGGTCCCTCTGAAATGGCTGAATCAATTATGGGTTTAGAGGCAAATAATGAGGAGTCTATAAATCATGTGAGAAGACAGTTTTTGAAGAGATGCACACCTCACTTGAAGAATTTTTTTTAACATTACTTCCCAAAATATGATACTGTGAGTCTGATCGAATTACATGAAACTGCAAGTTACCTCCATGAAAATCATTCAGAATAGCATAAACAGATGCAAGTTTTAAAAGAAAAATTAGAAGCAACAGATAAAAATTTAAGAGACAAGGAGACTGAGGAAATCAAAAAGCTGAATACTATTAGAACTTACACAAAACCTACTTATAAACCAAAAACAGCACAGAGGGAGACTAGGCAATGCTTTTTCTGCCATAAGAAAGGACACCTGATTAAAGATTGTTTTCTGAAAAAGAAATATGAAGTAAACAACAAAACCACACAAGTCAGACACAGAAAGCAAAATTCCACTTGCTGGTCTCATTGTAAGCAAAAATCCACACAACAGGCAACTGATTTATAGGTAATACAACAGGCTATTAAATCAGGAGCCAAACCTAAATATTCTGACATGGTTAGGGGAGAATTATGAAGCCAGGCCTATAATGTGTGTAGTTTGGCACATGGAGATAGAATAACTAATGAAAAAGAGACTGCTAGTGACATGGGCACTGTACCTCCAGAAGCTCAGGCAAGCTATTATCAGGGAAATTCCTTTGCTCTCTTACATCTTCATGACTCCTAGCCTAAAATATCCAATGACCCCTATAGAACCCTGAAATGATCATCCTCCTTTGATCCTCCTTTAGATTTAAGATGGACAGAGAGATGCACCTCCAGGCTACACCTTGATTCTATTGGGCTGTATCTCAGACATCTGTCTGTTCCCTAAAACCAAAGAATCTTTTATGAGGGTCATTCCCTATGTCTCCAGGAAGATCCCAGTCAGATGACCAAACCCCTGACCAAATGCCTGAGGGCTTACTACTCTAGAGTTACATCCACACCATTACACAGCATCTGTTGTTAAGAGTATAATCCTCAGAGCTCTGGACAGGTAGAGAGAATGAATAGGACAATCAAGGAGACCTTATCTAAATTGGTACTCGAGACTGGCATAGATTGGGTGACCCTCCTTCCTTTGGCCTTGTTCCAAGCCTGGAACACCCCCGGCCCACATTCTCTTTCCCCCTATGAGATTCTTTTTGGCTCCCTCCCCCACTGATTCTACCTAACCCTCTCACTTCCCTGACACCTGGCATCCCAAGGGACCTTAGGTCTATGCTATTGGGACTTGCGACCCTTCATCAAGATATATGGACCCCATTAAGGGAGCTTTTTCAGGCACTACTACATACTGTGATGTTCCTTGAGAGATGTTTTCCATGGCTACTTTTCCTCTGGATCCAGGCTATCAAAATCTCGCCCAGGATCCGACTCCACAAGAAGTGTCTTGAGGTCCAATTTGGTAAAAGCATCAGGTCCGTCCTTTGAAAACAGGTTTCCACAGGAGTCCTACTGGGTTGGCCTGTTTCCATAGAAGCCTCCCTAAGGAGATTCTCAGTGGGCACCACACACTAGTGATGGCCTGTTTCACCTCCTGATTAAGCTGTAGGTTATATTCCCAAATATACAAGATTGGGTTCTGTATTCGAGAGTGGTAACTTTCCCAGCCAACCTGATATAACACCATTCCTGACCTGGAACTCGAAAGGAGCTCCCAGGATAGTGCAGGTCTAGATTCCTTTATCAGGCAACTTTAGGTAGCTTCCACTTTGAATCCCACCCTGCCACCACAGAAACGATTTGATAGTCACAAAAACCAAAGTCTGGAATCAGGACTAGGAATAGATCCAATATCTGGCTGCCGCACAGAGCCCAGCACTAAGATCTATGTGGGCCCTCCTCCCTGGGGACTCTGGGCACGTAGGCCTGGGAGAAGGCACTCAGCTCTGCAGAGGGACAGAACTTGAGGGTCTTTTATACCCTCTGGAGAACTCAGTACAGCAAGGCTGCATAGACAAACTGCAAGCAGGCTGCAAAGAGGTCTGCAGCCAGCCTCAGGGGGAGCATCAACTCTAACCATTACAAAGGAAAGCGTGCAAGTAGGAGCTGGGCTTCCTGCGAGAACTTTAACATAATAAAAGAAGCCTCTAAAAACTAGAAGCACTGAACAGTTTTATTATGTCCACAGATCCTGGTTCCCAAACATTTTTAACAAACCAAGTGTGTCTAGGAAAGGGGGTTTCCTAAAAGGGAAGAAGTAAATCTGAGGCATCCAGATTTCCCTTTGGCAGCACAAAGTACATAGACATGCATCTCAGATTCTGACTACACTGAGTATTCATTCTGTTTGCCAGTGGCTACTACGGTTTCACTGATGTGAAATACCAAGAAAGCCCTGCAGTCTGTCAAATACTCACTGGAGTAGAAATAATATACTGAAATAATAGTTTATTTTATTTTTATTTTAAAACCCTTACCTTCTATCTTGGAGTCAATACTGCGTATTGGCTCCAAGGTAGAAGAGTGGTAAGGGCTAGGCAATGGGGGTCAAGTGACTTGCCCAGGGTCACACAGCTGGGAAGTGTCTGAGGCCAGATTTGAACCTCCCGTCTCTAGGCCTGGGTCTCATCCACTGAGTCACCCAGCTGCCCCCAATAGTTTATTTTAAGATAAGGGAAGGAAGGGAAGGGAATAGGGATGATCTGTCTAAGTAAACCTCCCACCAAGTCTTGTTGGTAATTGGAGAGGGACCATGTCTACACTATCACTTATTTCTCTACCTCAAGTCCCCGTTCCTACAGCAAACTACACTTCTTTAACCCAAATTCCCCCCTTGGATGGTGATGGAGGTAGTTGGGTAGGAAGGGAAGCAGGACCAGGGCTCAAGGGGATGGTGTCCCTGACAGATGGCTTTGGGTGTCCTCAGCATCTCTGTAGGAATATCTCAACATCAACAGGTTCCACAGGAGCAGACAGTTGGCAGATGGATGACAAGGAAGGCCACAGGGCAGAGAATATCTGGCTCACGAGTTCCACCCTAAAAGACTAGACAAAACTCTACCTCCTCCCTCCCTGACTGTTAGGAGAAGCAATAGCCCTGTCACCTCTCCAGAATTCAGGAAGCTTCCTGCTTCTGTCCTGCAGCATCTCCTACTTCTCTGCATTTCCTTATAACAGAGTCGAGTCCTCCTTGGGATGTAGATGATAACTCAGCCCTGTCTCTCCTTCCAAGGATACCCCTTTTCTCATGTCCGTCTCTAAGCTCACTGTAAAGGCTCCACACAAAGTGATGAAGACCTTCCTCATCATTTTTTTTTCATCACTAGCCCACACTGCAACATGTGAATCATCCAACACTTGTCCCATTCTCTTGCCACTTGCCATGTCTGAAGCTAATATTTTGCATGATATTTTTTTGTGCTTCTTCTTAATAAATCCTTGTTTCCATTTGTTCTTCTCTGCCATGTGCCTCTCCACTGACTTCTCTAAGCAGAAAAGGGAAAACAAGTCAATGATATCAATTAAAATACAAACGTTATAACCAAACTGAATACTTCATCACTGAAACATTCCAGTTTGGTCTGAGAGAGGACTTGAGTAACTGAACCTTCATAATCCCCTTCTGTTATATTGGGTTGGTTTATGGGTTGATTTAATTAAACTGTTCTCCTCCTCATTTTTGTATTTCAGTTTCTCTTAGGTTTATCTAAAACATGTTTAAATGTGTGTAATTTATATGAAAAGATACAAAATTTTAAAAAATCAAAGTAAACAAATAGTCATAATACAGAACTTTTGGATGGAGCTATCTCCATTTAGAAAAAACAAAACCAAACCACTGTCCTCTTTGTCTTTTTGACTTTTTTGTTTTAAAATGATTTTACTGGGGAGCATCAGCTGGGTAATTTTTATAATTTGATGTAAAAAGGAAAGACAAGCATTCAAAAATTTAAATTAAGCAAAGAACTTATGTTAAAAAAGTAATAGGAGTTATAAACACTTTTAGAAGGAAAAAAGAAGATACCCACTTCTTGTCATACACACACTGTATCAATTTGCTCTTGGCTATGATCTGAAATGCATGACTCTAAACTTGGTGTCCATCACTTCTCTGCCAGGAAGTAAGTTGCACTATAACAGAGATCCTCCTGAGTTATGTTGTATTTATTGGTCAGATTCTTAAATCTTTAAAGATATTTTTCTTTATCTTATTGCTCTTCTTGAAGGGTTTGTTCTCCTTTATTCTGCATTGGCTCACATGAACCAGATTTCTCTAAAATTATCTTGTGTCATTTCTTACAATGAAATAGTATTATATTCATTTATAACAATTTTTTAGCCATTATCCAATCTAAAGTACCCTATAAGAGTCCTAGGGTTTTTTCTCTCCCCATGCCCTTTAGACTCTCTTTTAAAATTAGTAGATTTTCTTTCAATTCTTGTCTACCCAGTATCTATAATCCTGCTCTTAACTGATCCTCTCCTTGTCATGCCTTATTTTTCTGCCAATTTTGATAAAATCCTAAATGAGCCTCCTTTGTGTCCATCATAACCATTTCAGGAATGAAGTTCCTCTGATGCTAACTTTCCCCACACTTTCTGCCATCTTTGTAGGCTCTGCTTTTCATACTTCAGAAAGTGATGGGGAGGGAGATCCACTGGAAATTCATCAGCTCACAGCAGATGGAAATATATTTGTTGGGGACCAAGGGGCTAAACCCCCCCAACACTCCCCTCTTCTCCTGACATTCTTGTAAGGGCTCATAAAGAGGACACAGTTGCAGAGAAGAAAACAACATAACCTTGACAAAGATATAGAGGGTAGGAAGAAACTCCCTCCAGGCTCTACTCACAATTAGACTTGTTGACCATTTGATTCCAGTAATGAGCTAGCCTGGCTCCTACAGTAAGAAGTAATCTAGGAACTACTTCTGGCTCAGCAGAGTCAGAAAGTTGAAGCAGAAGCCTGAAGCCTGTTGGAGGAGAAGCTTGATGGAATAAAGAGTGTTAGAAGCCTGCTGGTGCGAAGTGTCGTTCTGTAAACCCTTTTGTGTTCTACTGCACCTTCCTTCAACAAGCTCCCAAATGAGCACATTACATTTATATATATATATATATATATATATATATATATATATATATATATATATATATAAAGAGAGAGAGAGAGAGAGAGAGAGAGAGAGAGAGAGAGAGAGAGAGAGAGAGAACAAACTTTGGCTTCTTCTTATACCAGTTAGAATTTCTAAGTCCCAGCCAGGGGAAGAGAGTCTCAAGAAGTTGGACCTTTCCTGGAGGCTTCACGCCTTCAGAAAGGCAGGGTCACTAAGTCAGCTTTTCACTCACCAAGGGTAACAGTCCAAAAGAAGTCTGGGTGTCAGTCTTCCAGTTGCTCCTCCATCCTTCACTCTAAGCTCAGTTGACTGACTGTGACAAAGAATGACTCTTTAATCTCTGAAACTCTTCTTTTTAAAGATCTTTTTCTCTTATGTCACCTCCTCTAAATTTTCATGTCTACCAATCACAGCAGATGCTTTTTTCCAGGACTGCCCATTCTTTAGTTCTCACCTTCTTCAGTTAGATTATATCTTTTTTGGGTTACTTAACACCTCTGATGTTAAGTTCACCTTTTGGAGTTACTTAACACCTTTTTGTAGTTAAACTCTAAAAATAGATTGTAGCTTAAAATTCTAGCTTCACTATAAAGTAAGAGCTAAGTATCTTCATTGTTACAATCAGGAGATATCTAAATCCAATCTTCACAAGATCCTGGGTTCGAATATTGCCTCAGACACTCCCTAGCTGTGTAACCCTGGGTAAATCACTTCACCCCTATTGACTATCCCTTACCACTCTTCTGCCTTGAAACCAATACATAATATTGATTCTAAGACAGAAAATAAGGGTGCTAAAAATAATCAACAACAAAAAATGAGTTGGGGAAGGCCAACGGAAATTGTGATAAGTGGGCCAATGGACACGGTCTTTTGGCAAGCTCAAACCATGCTCTATTCAGGGCGGGGATCTGTAGATATTAAAAACACTGGTAAATATGCTAATTTAGAAAAAAGAAAGACAAACAACAAAGGTCAGGACCTCAAGCCTCTGAGCCTCTGGAGGAGCCTCTGCAGGGAGGGCTCTTGACTAATGGACAATATTATAGCACATGTGGGGAGGTTTTCCTTTACCATTTCTCATGTTCTGGATTGTGAATTATTTGTGACCCTTTGGAAAGAATTGTGCGGCTTCTCTCTTTGGATCAGATTTCATACCTTAAAGTTCTCAAATTATCTGCATAGAATCAAGGAGAAAGAAAAATCAATTGGGTTAGGTGACTTGCCCAGGGACATACAGAGAATTTCTGAGGTTGGAATTGATTTCAGGTCTTCTTGGCAGCTGATCCAACACTCTTCATTGTCCCATCAACTGCCTCCAGAGTCTGAGGTGTCAATTCTGCTTCCATTCATGTCTCAGTTGCTGACTCTTGGGAGCTTGGATGCTTGTAAGGGAAATTGTGATTGACTCCTAAACAGAAAGTGGGCTTCAGTTACTGGGTTTATACATCACTTGGATAGACTAAATAATCTGGATCAATGAGACATTTTCCTGAGTGTATCAGGGTCTCTGTGGAGTCAGGAATGCCTCCATTACACAAGACTCAGAGGAGTAAGTGGAGTCACCAAAGGCACCCAAAGCTCAGCTTCTTATGTTTTCCTTTCAAAGGAGGAGGAGGAACAGTGACAAAACTTCAATATTAGCAAATATCTCCCCCTTGAGAATATTCTTTAAACTGCAATAAATTCAAAAAATCCACTCCCTTCTGTAGTGATTGGACAGTTATAGCACTGCCAATACATACATTGTAGAGGGAAAAGAGAAGCAAGTATAGTGGGCTGAAGGTAGAGGAGCAAATTCTGGATGAACTCTCCAGAAAGGGCCAAAGAAGCCATTGAATGCCACGTTGAGATCTTCTTGGTTTAGAGGTTCCATTCTAGAGGGTTGCCAGGCTCATAAGGAAAAGGAAGGCTTTAACTATCCTGGGATATTCCATCTCTGCATTGCAGAAGAAAGCTTCTGTTGATAAGGAAGATCAAAGATCTGATCTCCAAAGAGGGTTTGGGGTCACTGAAACCTGCCCATTAAACAGAAAACTCCTCCCACTCCTCTCCTTGGTCTAGAAGATTGAGCCCACATCCTCCTGGTTTGCATGGCTCCTGCTGAGGAAATGAGGCCAGCTGGGGAGGGCAGCTATAAAGGGGCAGCTGGGAGGGAGCTGCTGGGGAGCCAGAGCTCAGGCACAGGGAGATGATGGGGTCTCAGGCTCAGCTGTTCTGCCTCCTGCTTCTCTGGGTCCCAGGTGAGGAAGGAAGATCTGAGACTGCCTTGGGAAGTTGTTAGAGGAGTCCTGGGAAGCCCTGCTTGTCTCCTGTCCCTCTGGGGAGAGTTTGGTTGTGGGTGATTGTGAGGGACGGAGGGGCCATCTGTCCCCTCATGTGTTTGGCAGTTTGGGTTGGCATCTGAGGTTTTACCTCACCACATTACATCAGTGATTCGTCCTGGTACATTGCAGACATGAATGTTTGTGACTTTTTCTTTGTCCTTCTGCTTGCAGGTTCCAGAGGGGCCATTGAGCTGACCCAGTCTCCATCCTCCCTGGCTGTGTCTCCCGGAGAGAGGGTCACCCTGTCCTGCAGGGCCAGTCAGAGTGTTAGTAATTACATAGACTGGTACCAACAGCGCCCAGGCCAGTCTCCCAGGCTCCTCATTTACAAGGCTTCCAACCTACACTCTGGGGTCCCTGCCCGGTTCAGTGGCAGTGGCTCTGGGACAGATTTCTCTCTTACCATCAGTGCTGTGGAACCAGAGGACATCGCAGACTATTACTGTCTACAGTGGGATAACTGGCCTCTCACAGTGATTCAGCTCTGAACAAAAACCTGCCCAGGCAGCTGCTGAGGGAGCCCCCACTGTCCCAGGGGCTCCTCCTCCCCCCACAGCTGGGACAGCTTGTCTGGGTTGCCTGTGAGGGCAGTTTGTAGGTCTCACAGGAGGCTGCTGGGACTGGGATGGATGCTGAGCCTCATCTTTTCCCCATCAACACTCATGGAGTGGCGCCTCCTCAAACATTGGATGTCACCCCAAAGGTGGGTTTGTTTCACTCACAGCTGACCAAGACTCCCCTTTCCAAATCTCAACAAGTGTTCTAGACTTTTTACATGAAGACCAGTAATGCAGAGAGGAAAACTACACAGGCAGTCAGGTGGTGCAGTGGTTAGAGCCAGGCATAGAGACAAGTAGACCTGACTTCAAATCCAGCCTCAGACCCTTCCTAACTCTGATATGTTGGGCAACTCACTTAAGCCCTTATTCCAATTCTCTCATCCCACAAAGTTACATCATAGCAGCACCTTCCTTCTAGGGTTGTTGGGAGGATAAAGTGCGATCCAAGTTTTAAAGTGCTTAGCAGTCATCCTGACCCTTAATAAGCATTATAGAAATGAGAGCTATCTTTAATATTATTATTATTATATTGAGTATATATTGTGAATTGATGCCATTATTCTGGAAGGTTTTGGAATTATGCCCAAAGGGTTTTAAAAGAATGTATGCCCTTCCATCCAGCAATAACATTTTTATATCTTAAAGAGATAAAAAAAATTGAAAGCTGTTTTTACAAAATATTCATAGCTGCACTTTTTGTGGTGATAAAAAATTGAAAAATGAAGGGGTGTCCCTCGATTGGGGAATGCCTGAACAAATTGTGGTATATTGGGGTGATGGAATACTATTGTGCTATAACGAATGATGAACTGTTTGATTTCTTTAAGAACTGGAAAGACCTTCATGATCTGATGCGGTATGCAATGAGCAGAAACAGGAGAACATTTCACACAGTGACTGAAATGCTGTGAGATGATCAAATGTAACAGACATTTCTACTAGCAGCAACTCAATGATCCAGGGCAATCCCAAGAGACTGATGAGAAAGAACGCTCTCCACATCCAGAGAAAGAACTGTAGGAGTTGAAACACAGAAGAAAAATATGATTGTTCATGTGGTTCAATGGAAATAGTCTTGGGGGTTTGGCTTCTAATGATCACTCTATTGCAAATATTAATAATATGAAAATCAGTTTTAAACATGTAAAACCCAGTGGAATTGCTTGTCAGCTCCAGAAGTGGGGAGTGAAGAGGGGAAGGAAAGAAAATGTATCATGGAAACATGGAAAATGTTCTAAATAAAAAAATCATTTTTTTAGTCAAGTTTTTGTTAGATCTCTGTACTCTAAGGGAAACTTATTTATCTTTGTGATTGATTCTATGTAGATGATTTGGGAACCTCAAGATATGAATTCCAACCAAAAGAGAAGCCACAAGATACTTTCCAAAGCACCTAGGGGCAAAAGGTTCACAATCCAGAATGTGATATATGGCAAAGGGAAGTTTCCACACTTGGGCAATAATGTTACCCATCAGTCTGCAGCCCTCCCAGCAGAGAGCCCTCCACAGGCTCAGCGGTTTGGGGTTCTACCATGCCAGGGCAACACTTGGACTATTAGAGCTTCGCATCATCAGTCCTCCTCTCTCATGCCCCTCAGTGGTGAAAATGATGAAATTAGTCACAATCCCATCAACTTAGACATGACTTTTGTTTGAAAGCACACAAGAAGTGGAGCAAACAGAAACTTCCTAGATACCAGGGATAAAGAACAGCAGTGGGAATGCCAGGAAGAGGCTTAGTGGGCTGAGGGGAGATGAAAGTACAAGTGAGGAAGGTTCCAAGAGCTCCTGAGAGGCCTCTTACATGGCAGGTGTGCCCAGAAAAGGAAAGTTTCATGGTAATGAAGATACCCTGTTATTATGGCCCAGTAAAGGAGAGGTGATGTTGGTGTGTCTCCATCCCAGATGGGTCAGTGACTAGAGATGGGGCTGTGTGGGAAAGGAGAAAGACATCACTAGCTGGAGGCTGAGAACAACCAGAGGATTCCAGCAAACCAGAGTTCAGGGATGGTGGATTAGATGTTTGTAGACACAAATGACCTCCCTTTGCTGGGAGCAGAGTTGACAAGCAATTCTACTGGGTTATATATGTATTATCACTCAAAATCCATTTCCTTATTACTCACATTTGTAACAAATTTATAATATTATTACATTTGTAATCTTTTAAAACCAAAACCCCAAATCATATACCCACACATATAAGTGATACATTTCTATCACCAAATTTGCCAATCTCTTCATAAAAACGGTCACTTTGGTACCTAGGGCACTGTGGATTCTATTAAGAGAGTATGGATAGCCCCAGGTATAACTACGGTAGCCTCTAAAGTGTGTACAGCCTGCTCTACCTGCCAAACATATAACCAACACCCTTTTTGTGGCAAAGCCTTTGGTGGGCGTCCTCTGGCTTACACAACTTTTGAGCACCTGCAGATAGATTTTATAACAATGCCAAAGGCTGGACAACATAAATTTTGTCTAGTCATAGTAGACTAACTGACCAGATGGCTGGAACCATTTCCTACAGTCGAAGCCATGGCGACTTTTGTTGCTAAGGTGCTTTTTTATTTTTAATTTTATTTGATCATTTCCAAGCATTATTCGTTAAAGACATAGATCATTTTCTTTTCTTCCCCCTCACCCCCCATAGCCGACGCGTAAATCCACTGGGCATTAGATGTTTTCTTGATTTGAACCCATTGCTATGTTGATAGTATTTGCATTAGAGTGTTCATTTAGAGTCTCTCCTCTGTCATGTCCCCTCAACCTCTGTATTCAGGCAGTTGCTTTTCCTCGGTGTTTCCACTCCCATAGTTTATCCTTTGCTTATGAATGGTGTTTTTTTCTCCTGGATCCCTGCAAGTTGTTCAGGGAAATTACACCGCCACTAATGGAGAAGTCCATTATGTTCGATTATACCACAGTGTATTAGTCTCTGTGTACAATGTTCTCCTGGTTCTGCTCCTCTCACTCTGCATCACTTCCTGGAAGTCATTCCAGTCTCCATGGAATTCCTCCACTTTATTATTCCTTTTAGCACAATAGTATTCCATCACCAACATATACCACAATTTGTTCAGCCATTCCCCAATTTATGGGCATCCCCTCGTTTTCCAGTTTTTGACCACCACAAAGAGCGCAGCTATGAATATTTTTGTACAAGTCTTTGTGTCCATTATCTCTTTGGGGTACAGACCCAGCAGTGCTATAGCTGGATCAAAGGGCAGACAGTCTTTTATTGCCCTTTGGGCATAGTTCCAAATTGCCCGCCAGAATGGCTGGATCAGTTCACAACTCCACCAGCAATGAATTAATGTCCCCACTTTGCCACATCCCCTCCAGCATTCATTACTTTCCTTTGCTGTAATGTTAGCCAATCTGCTAGGTGTGAGGTGATACCTCAGAGTTGTTTTGATTTGCATCTCTCTGATTATAAGAGATGTAGAACACTTCTTCATGTGCTTGTTAATAGTTTTGATTTCTTTATCTGAGAACTGCCTATCCATGTCCGTTGCCCATTTATCAATTGGAGAATGGCTTGATTTTTTGTACAATTGATTTAGCTCATTATAAATATGAGTAATTAAACCTTTGTCAGAGGTTTCTCTGAAGATTTTTTCCCAATTTGTTGTTTCCCTTCTGATTTTAGTTACATTGGTTTTGTTTGTACAAAAGCTTTTTAGTTTGATGTAGTCAAAATTATTTATTTTACATTTTGTGATTCTTTCTATGTCTTGCTTGGTTTTAAAGCCTTTCCCCTCCCAAAGGTCTGACATGTATACTATTCTGTGTTTACCCAATTTACTTATGGTTTCCTTCTTTATGTTTAAGTCACTCACCCATTTTGAATTTATCTTGGTGTAGGGTGTGAGGTGTTGATCTATTCCTAGTCTCTCCCACACTGTCTTCCAATTTTCCCAGCAGTTTTTATCGAATAGTGGATTTTTGTCCCAAAAGCTGGGATCTTTGGGTTTATCGTATACTGTCTTGCTGAGGTCGCTTTCCCCCAGTCTATTCCACTGATCTTCCTTTCTGTTTCTTAGCCAGTACCAAATTGTTTTGATGACTGCTGCTTCAGATGCAAGTTTTAAAAGAAAAATTAGAAGCAACAGATAAAAATTTAAGAGACAAGGAGACTGAGGAAATCAAAAAGCTGAATACTATTAGAACTTACACAAAACCTACTTATAAACCAAAAACAGCACAGAGGGAGACTAGGCAATGCTTTTTCTGCCATAAGAAAGGACACCTGATTAAAGACTGTTTTCTGAAAAGGAAATATGAAGTAAACAACAAAACCACACAAGTCAGACACAGAAAGCAAAATTCCACTTGCTGTTCTCATTGTAAGCAAAAATCCACACAACAGGCAACTGATTTATAGGTAATGCAACAGGCTATTAAATCAGGAACCAAACCTAACTATTCTGACATGGTTAGGGGAGAATTATGAAGCCAGGCCTATAATGTGTGTAGTTTGGCACATGGAGATAGAAGAAATAATGAAAAAGAGACTGCTAGTGACATGGACACTGTACCTCCAGAAGCTCAGGCAAGCTCTTATCAGGGAAATTCCTTTGCTCCCTTACATCTTCATGACTCCTAGCCTAAAATATCCAATGACCCCTATAGAACCCTGACATGATCGTCCTCCTTTGATCCTCCTTTAGATTTAAGATGGACAGAGAGATGCACCTCCAGGCTACACCTTGATTCTATTGGGCTGTATCTCAGACATCTGTCTGTTCCCTAAAACCAAAGAATCTTTTATGAGGGTCATTCCCTATGTCTCCAGGAAGATCCCAGTCAGATGACCAAACCCCTGACCAAATGCCTGAGGGCTTACTACTCTAGAGTTACGTCCACATCATTACACAGCATCTGTTGTTAAGAGTATAATCCTCAGAGTTCTGGACAGGTAGAGAGAATGAATAGGACAATCAAGGAGACCTTATCTAAATTGTTCCTCGAGACTGGCATAGATTGGGTGACCCTCCTTCCTTTGGCCTTGTTCCAAGCCTGGAACACCCCCGGCCCACATTCTCTTTCCCCCTATGAGATTCTTTTTGGCTCCCTCCCCCACTGATCCTACCTAACCCTCTCACTTCCCTGACACCTGGCATCCCAAGGGACCTTAGGTCTATGCTATTGGGACTTGTGGCCCTTCATCAAGATATATGGACCCCATTAAGGGAGCTTTTTCAGGCACTACTACATACTGTGATGTTCCTTGAGAGATGTTTTCCGTGGCTACTTTTCCTCTGGATCCAGGCTATCAAAATCTCGCCCAGGATCCGACTCCACAAGAAGCGTCTTGAGGTCCAATTTGGTAAAAGCATCAGGTCCGACCTTTGAAAACAGGTTTCCACAGGAGTCCCACTGGGTTGGCCTGTTTCCATAGAAGCCTCCCTAAGGAGATTCTCAGTGGGCACCACACACTAGTGATGGCCTGTTTCACCTCCTGATTAAGCTGTAGGTTATATTCCCAAATATACAAGATTAGGTTCTGTATTCGAGAGTGGTAACTTTCCCAGCCAACCTGATATAACACCATTCCTGACCTGGAACTCGAAAGGAGCTCCCAGGATAGTGCAGGTCTAGATTCCTTTATCAGGCAACTTTAGGTAGCTTCCACTTTGAATCCCACCCTGCCACCACAGAAACGATTTGATAGTCACAAAAACCAAAGTCTGGAATCAGGACTAGGAATAAATCCAATATCTGGCTGCCGCACAGAACCCAGCACTAAGATCTATGTGGGCCCTCCTCCCTGGGGACTCTGGGCACGTAGGCCTGGGAGAAGGCACTCAGCTCTGCAGAGGGACAGAACTTGAGGGTCTTTTATACCCTCTGGAGAACTCAGTACAGCAAGGCTGCATAGACAAACTGCAAGCAGGCTGCAAAGAGGTCTGCAGCCAGCCTCAGGGGGAGCATCAACTCTAACCATTACAAAGGAAAGCATGCAAGTAGGAGCTGGGCTTCCTGCGAGAACTTTAACATAATAAAAGAAGCCTCTAAAAAAGCACTGAACAGTTTTATTATGTCCACAGATCCCGCCCACACTACAGTTCCCAAACATTTTTAACAAACCAAGTGTGTCTAGGAAAGGGGGTTTCCTAAAAGGGAAGAAGTAAATCTGAGGCATCCATATTTCCCTTTGGCAGCACAAAGTACATAGACATGCATCTCAGATTCTGACTACAATGAGTATTCATTCTGTTTGCCAGTGGCTACTACGGTTTCACTGATGTGAAATACCAAGAAAGCCCTGCAGTCTGTCAAATACTCACTGAAGTAGAAATAATATACTGAAATAATAGTTTATTTTATTTTTATTTTAAAACCCTTACCTTCCATCTTGGAGTCAGTACTGCGTATGGGTAAGGGCTAGGCAATGGGGGTCAAGTGACTTGCCCAGGGTCACACAGCTGGGAAGTGTCTGAGGCCAGATTTGAACCCAGGACCTCCAGTCTCTAGGCCTGGGTCTCACCCACTGAGTCACCCAGCTGCCCCCAATAGTTTATTTTAAGATAAGGGAAGGAAGGGAAGGGAATAGGGATGATCTGTCTAAGTAAACCTCCCACCAAGTCTTGTTGGTAATTGGAGAGGGACCATGTCTACACTATCACTTATTTCTCTACCTCAAGTCCCCGTTCCTACAGCAAACTACACTTCTTTAACCCAAATTCCCCCCTTGGATGGTGATGGAGGTAGTTGGGTAGGAAGGGAAGCAGGACCAGGGCTCAAGGGGATGGTGTCCCTGACAGATGGCTTTGGGTGTCCTCAGCATCTCTGTAGGAATATCTCAACATCAACAGGTTCCACAGGAGCAGACAGTTGGCAGATGGATGACAAGGAAGGCCACAGGGCAGAGAATATCTGGCTCACGAGTTCCACCCTAAAAGACTAGACAAAACTCTACCTCCTCCCTCCCTGACTGTTAGGAGAAGCAATAGCCCTGTCACCTCTCCAGAATTCAGGAAGCTTCCTGCTTCTGTCCTGCAGCATCTCCTACTTCTCTGCATTTCCTTATAACAGAGTCGAGTCCTCCTTGGGATGTAGATGATAACTCAGCCCTGCCTCTCCTTCCAAGGATACCCCTTTTCTCATGTCCGTCTCTAAGCTCACTGTAAAGGCTCCACACAGAATGATGGAGACCTTCCTTGCCTTTTTTTTTCATCACTAGCCCACACTGCAACATGTGAATCATCCAACACTTGTCCCATTCTCTTGCCACTTGCCATGTCTGAAGCTAATATTTTGCATGATATTTTTTTTGTGCTTCTTCTTAATAAATCCTTGTTTCCATTTGTTCTTCTCTGCCATGTGCCTCTCCACTGACTTCTCTAAGCAGAAAAGGGAAAACAAGTCAAATAGGATTGCAATGATATCAATTAAAATACAAACGTTATAACCAAACTGAATACTTCATCACTGAAACATTCCAGTTTGGTCTGAGAGAGGACTTGAGTAACTGAACCTTCATAATCTCCTTCTGTTATGTTGGGTTGGTTTATGGGTTGATTTAATTAAACTGTTCTCCTCATTTTTGTATTTCAGTTTCTCTTAGGTTTATCTAAAACATGTTTAAATGTGTCTAATTTATATGAAAAGATACAAAATTTAAAAAAAATCAAAGTAAACAAATAGTCATAATACAGAACTTTTGGATGGAGCTATCTCCATTTAGAAAAAACCAAACCAAACCACTGTCCTCTTTGTCTTTTTGACTTTTTTGTTTTAAAATGATTTTACTGGGGAGCATCAGCTGGGTAATTTTTATAGTTTGATGTAAAAAGGAAAGACAAGCATTCAAAAATTTAAATTAAGCAAAGAACTTATGTTAAAAAAGTAATAGGAGTTATAAACACTTTTAGAAGGAAAAAAGAAGATACCCACTTCTTGTCATACACACACTGTATCAATTTGCTCTTGGCTATGATCTGAAATGCATGACTCTAAACTTGGTGTCCATCACTTCTCTGCCAGGAAGTAAGTTGCACTATAACAGAGATCCTCCTGAGTTATGTTGTATTTATTGGTCAGATTCTTAAATCTTTAAAGATATTTTTCTTTATCTTATTGCTCTTCTTGAAGGGTTTGTTCTCCTTTATTCTGCATTGGCTCACATGAACCAGATTTCTCTAAAATTATCTTATGTCATTTCTTACAATGAAATAGTGTTATATTCATTTATAACAATTTTTTAGCCATTATCCAATCTAAAGTACCCTATAAGAGTCCTAGGGTTTTTTCTCTCCCCATGCCCTTTAGACTCTCTTTTAAAATTAGTAGATTTTCTTTCAATTCTTGTCTACCCAGTATCTATAATCCTGCTCTTAACTGATCCTCTCCTTGTCATGCCTTATTTTTCTGCCAAGTTTGACAAAATCCTAAATGAGCCTCCTTTGTGTCCATCATAACCATTTCAGGAATGAAGTTCCTCTGATGCTAACTTTCCCCACACTTTCTGCCATCTTTGTAGGCTCTGCTTTTCATACTTCAGAAAGTGATGGGGAGGGAGATCCACTGGAAATTCATCAGCTCACAGCAGATGGAAATATATTTGTTGGGGACCAAGGGGCTAAACCCCCCCAAAACTCCCCTCTTCTCCTGACATTCTTGTAAGGGCTCATAAAGAGGACACAGTTGCAGAGAAGAAAACAACATAACCTTCATAAAGATACTGAGGGTAGGAAGAAACTCCCTCCAGGCTCTACTCACAATTAGACTTGTTGACCATTTGATTCCAGTAATGAGCTAGCCTGGCTCCTACAGTAAGAAGTAATCGAGGAACTACTTCTGGCTCAGCAGAGTCAGAAAGTTGAAGCAGAAGCCTGAAGCCTGTTGGAGGAGAAGCTTGATGGAATAAAGAGTGTTAGAACCCTGCTGGTGCGAAGTGTCGTTCTGTAAACCCTTTTGTGTTCTACTGCACCTTCCTTCAACAAGCTCCCAAATGAGCACATTATATTTATATATATATATATATATATATATATATATATATATATATATATATATATATGGAGAGAGAGAGAGAGAGAGATAGAGAGAAAGAGAGAGATAGAGAGAGAGAGAGAAAGAGAGAGAGAGAGAGACAGAGAGAGAGAGAGAGACAGAGAGAGAGAGAGTGAGAGAGAGAGAGAGAAAGAGAGAGACAGAGAGAGAGAGAGAGAGAGAGAGAGAGAGACAGAGACAGAGACAGAGACAGAGACAGAGAGAGAGAGACAGAGAGAACAAACTTTGGCTTCATCTTATACCTTATATAAGATATATCTTATATAAGATCTTTTTCTCTTATGTCACCTCCTCTAAATTTTCATGTCTACCAATCAGAGCAGATGCTTTTTTCCAGGACTGCCCATTCTTTAGTTCTCACCTTCTTCAGTTAGATTATATCTTTTTTGGGTTACTTAACACCTCTGATGTTAAGTTCACCTTTTGGAGTTACTTAACACCTTTTTGTAGTTAAACTCTAAAAATAGATTGTAGCTTAAAATTCTAGCTTCACTATAAAGTAAGAGCTAAGTATCTTCATTGTTACAATCAGGAGATATCTAAATCCAATCTTCACAAGATCCTGGGTTCGAATATTGCCTCAGACACTCCCTAGCTGTGTAACCCTGGGTAAATCACTTCACCCCTATTGACTATCCCTTACCACTCTTCTGCCTTGAAACCAATACATAATATTGATTCTAAGACAGAAAATAAGGGTGCTAAAAATAATCAACAACAAAAAATGAGTTGGGGAAGGCCAACGGAAATTGTGATAAGTGGGCCAATGGACACGGTCTTTTGGCAAGCTCAAACCATGCTCTATTCAGGGCGGGGATCTGTAGATATTAAAAACACTGGTAAATATGCTAATTTAGAAAAAAGAAAGACAAACAACAAAGGTCAGGACCTCAAGCCTCTGAGCCTCTGGAGGAGCCTCTGCAGGGAGGGCTCTTGACTAATGGACAATATTATAGCACATGTGGGGAGGTTTTCCTTTACCATTTCTCATGTTCTGGATTGTGAATTATTTGTGACCCTTTGGAAAGAATTGTGTGGCTTCTCTCTTTGGATCAGATTTCATACCTTAAAGTTCTCAAATTATCTGCATAGAATCAAGGAGAAAGAAAAATCAATTGGGTTAGGTGACTTGCCCAGGGACATACAGAGAATTTCTGAGGTTGGAATTGATTTCAGGTCTTCTTGGCAGCTGATCCAACACTCTTCATTGTCCCATCAACTGCCTCCAGAGTCTGAGGTGTCAATTCTGCTTCCATTCATGTCTCAGTTGCTGACTCTTGGGAGCTTGGATGCTTGTAAGGGAAATTGTGATTGACTCCTAAACAGAAAGTGGGCTTCAGTTACTGGGTTTATACATCACTTGGATAGACTAAATAATCTGGATCAATGAGACATTTTCCTGAGTGTATCAGGGTCTCTGTGGAGTCAGGAATGCCTCCTTTACACAAGACTCAGAGGAGTAAGTGGAATCACCAAAGGCACCCAAAGCTCAGCTTCTTATGTTTTCCTTTCAAAGGAGGAGGAGGAACAGTGACAAAACTTCAATATTAGCAAATATCTCCCCCTTAAGAATATTCTTTAAACTGCAATAAATTCAAAAAATCCACTCCCTTCTGTAGTGATTGGACAGTTATAGCACTGCCAATACATACATTGTAGAGGGAAAAGAGAAGCAAGTATAGTGGGCTGAAGGTAGAGGAGCAAATTCTGGATGAACTCTCCAGAAAGGGCCAAAGAAGCCATTGAATGCCACGTTGAGATCTTCTTGGTTTAGAGGTTCCATTCTAGAGGGTTGCCAGGCTCATAAGGAAAAGGAAGGCTTTAACTATCCTGGGATATTCCATCTCTGCATTGCAGAAGAAAGCTTCTGTTGATAAGGAAGATCAAAGATCTGATCTCCAAAGAGGGTTTGGAGTCACTGAAACCTGCCCATTAAACAGAAAACTCCTCCCACTCCTCTCCTTGGTCTAGAAGATTGAGCCCACATCCTCCTGGTTTGCATGGCTCCTGCTGAGGAAATGAGGCCAGCTGGGGAGGGCAGCTATAAAGGGGCAGCTGGGAGGGAGCTGCTGGGGAGCCAGAGCTCAGGCACAGGGAGATGATGGGGTCTCAGGCTCAGCTGTTCTGCCTCCTGCTTCTCTGGGTCCCAGGTGAGGGAGGAAGATCAGAGACTGCCCTGGGAAGTTGTTAGAGGAGTCCTATGAAGCCCTGCTTGTCTCCTTTCCTTCTGGGGAGAAATGGGATGTGGGTGATTGTGAGGGATGGAGGGGCCATCTGTGCCCTCCTGGGTCAGGAGGCAGTCTGGGTTGTCACCTGAGGATCTACCTCACCACATTACATCAGTGATTTTTCCTGGTACTTTGGAGACATGAATGTTTGTAACTTTTTCTTTGTCCTTCTGCTTGCAGGTTCCAGAGGGGCCATTGAGCTGACCCAGTCTCCAGCCTCCCTGGCTGTGTCTCCCGGAGAGAGGGTCACCCTGTCCTGCAGGGCCAGTCAGAGTGTTAGTAATCACATAAACTGGTACCAACAGCCCCCAGGCCAGTCTCCCAGGCTCCTCATTTATGGGGCTTCCACCCTGCACTCTGGGGTCCCTGCCCGGTTCAGTGGCAGTGGCTCTGGGACAGATTACTCTCTTACCATCAGTGCTGTGGAACCAGAGGACATTGCAGACTATTACTGCCTGCAGTGGCAAAGCTGGACTCTCACAGTGATTCAGCTCTGAACAAAAACCTGCCCAGGCAGCTGCTGAGGGAGCCCCCACTGTCCCAGGGGCTCCTCCTCCCCCCACAGCTGGGGCAGCTTGTCTGGGCTGCCTGTGAGGGCAGTTTGTAAGTCTCACAGGAGGCTGCTGGGACTGGGATGGGTGCTTACCCTCATCTTTTCCCCATCAACACTCATGGAATGGCGCCTCCTCAAACATTGGATGTCACCCCAAAGGTGGGTTTGTCTCACACCTGACCAAGACTCCCCTTTCCAAATCTCAACAAGTATTCTAGACCTTTTACATGAAGACCAGTAATGCAGAGAGGAAAACTACACAGCCAGTCAGGTGGTGCAGTGGTTAGAGCCAGGCATAGAGACAAGTAGACCTGACTTCAAATCCAGCCTCAGACCCTTCCTAACTCTGATATGTTGGGCAACTCACTTAAGCCCTTATTCCAATTCTCTCATCCCACAAAGTTACATCATAGCAGCACCTTCCTTCTAGGGTTGTTGGGAGGATAAAGTGCGATCCAAGTTTTAACGTGCTTAGCAGTCATCCTGACCCTTAATAAGCATTATAGAAATGAGAGCTATCTTTAATATTATTATTATTATATTGAGTATATATTGTGAATTGATGCCATTATTCTGGAGGGTTTTGGAATTATGCCCAAAGGGTTTTAAAAGAATGTATGCCCTTCCATCCAGCAATAACATTTTTATATCTTAAAGAGATAAAAAAATTGAAAGCTGTTTTTACAAAATATTCATAGCTGCACTTTTTGTGGTGATAAAAAATTGAAAAATGAAGGGGTGTCCCTCGATTGGTGAATGCCTGAACAAATTGTTGTATATTAGGGTGATGGAATACTATTGTGCTATAATGAATGATGAACTGTTTGATTTCTTTAAGAACTGGAAAGACCTTCATGATCTGATGCGGTATGCAATGAGCAGAAACAGGAGAACATTTCACACAGTGACTGAAATGCTGTGAGATGATCAAATGTAACAGACTTTTCTACTAGCAGCAACTCAATGATCCAGGGCAATCCCAAGAGACTGATGAGAAAGAACGCTCTGCACATCCAGAGAACAAACTGTTGGAGTTGAAACACAGAAGAAAAATATGATTGTTCATGTGGTTCAATGGAAATAGTCTTGGGGGTTTGGCTTCTAATGATCACTCTATTGTAAATATTAATAATATGGAAATCAGTTTTAAACATGTAAAACCCAGTGGAATTGCTTGTCAGCTCCAGAAGTGGGGAGTGAAGAGGGGCAGGAAAGAAAATGTATCATGGAAACATGGAAAATATTCTAAATAAAAAAATCATTTTTTTAGTCAAGTTTTTGTTAGATCTCTGTACTCTAAGGGAAACTTATTTATCTTTGTGGTTGATTCTATGTAGATGATTTGGGAACCTCAAGATATGAATTCCAACCCAAAGAGAAGCCACAAGATACTTTCCAAAGCACCTAGGGGCAAAAGGTTCACAATCCAGAATGTGATATATGGCAAAGGGAAGTTTCCACACTTGGGCAATAATGTTACCCATCAGTCTGCAGCCCTCCCAGCAGAGAGCCCTCCACAGGCTCAGCGGTTTGGGGTTCTACCATGCCAGGGCAACACTTGGACTATTAGAGCTTCGCATCATCAGTCCTCCTCTCTCATGCCCCTCAGTGGTGAAAATGATGAAATTAGTCACAATCCCATCAACTTAGACATGACTTTTGTTTGAAAGCACACAAGAAGTGGAACAAACAGAAACTTCCTAGATACCAGGGATAAAGAACACCAGTGGGAATGCCAGGACGAGCTTAGTGAGCTGAGGGGAGATGAAAGTACAAGTGAGGAAGGTTCCAAGAGCACCTGAGGGGCCTCTTGCATGGCAGTTCTGCCCAGAAAAGGAACGTTTCATGGTAATGAAGATATACCCCGTTATTATGGCCCAGTAAAGGAGAGGTGATGTTGGTGTGTCTGCATCCCAGATGGGTCAGTGACTAGAGATGGGGCTGTGTGGGAAAGGAGAAAGACATCACTAGCTGGAGCCTGAGAACAACCAGAGGACTCCAGCAAACCAGAGTTCAGGGATGGTGGATAAAATGTTTGTAGACACAAATGACCTCCCTTTGCTGGGAGCAGAGTTGACAAGCAATTCTACTGGGTTATATATGTATTATCACTCAAAACCCATTTCCTTATTACTCACATTTGTAACAAATTTATAATATTATTACATTTGTAATCTTTTAAAACCCAAACCCCAAATCATATACCCACACATATAAGTGATAAGTTTCTATCACCAAATTTGCCAATCTCTTCATAAAAACGGTCACTTTGGTACCTAGGGCACTGTGGATTCTATTAAGAGAGTATGGATAGCCCCAGGTATAACTACGGTAGCCTCTAAAGTGTGTACAGCCTGCTCTACCTGCCAAACATATAACCAACACCCTTTTTGTGGCAAAGCCTTTGGTGGGCGTCCTCTGGCTTACACAACTTTTGAGCACCTGCAGATAGATTTCATAACAATGACAAAGGCTGGACAACATAAATTTTGTCTAGTCATAGTAGACTAACTGACCAGATGGCTGGAACCATTTCCTACAGTCGAAGCCACGGCGACTTTTGTTGCTAAGGTGCTTTTTTTTTTTTAATTTTATTTGATCATTTCCAAGCATTATTCATTAAAGACATAGATCATTTTCTTTTCCTCTCCCCACACCCCCCATAGCCGATGCGTAAATCCACTGGGCATTACATGTTTTCTTGATTTGAACCCATTGCTATGTTGATAATATTTGCATTCGAGTGTTCATTTAGAGTCTCTCCTCTGTCATGTCCCCTCAACCTCTGTATTCAGGCAGTTGCTTTTTCTCGGTGTTTCCACTCCCATAGTTTATCCTTTGCTTATGAATAGTGTTTTTTTCTCCTGGATCCCTGCAAGTTGTTCAGGGACATTACACCGCCACTAATGGAGAAGTCCATTACGTTCGATTATACCACAGTGTATTAGTCTCTGTGTACAATGTTTTCCTGGTTCTGCTCCTCTCGCTCTGCATCACTTCCTGGAAGTCGTTCCAGTCTCCATGGAATTCCTCCACTTTATTATTCCTTTGAGCACAATAGTATTCCATCACCAACATATACCACAATTTGTTCAGCCATTCCCCAATTGATGGGCATCCCCTCGTTTTCCAGTTTATGACCACCACAAATAGTGCAGCTATGAATATTCTTGTACAAGTCTTTTTGTCCATTATCTCTTTGGGGTACAGACCCAGCAGTGCTATGGCTGGATCAAAGGGTAGACAGTCTTTTATCGCCCTTTGGGCATAGTTCCAAATTGCCCTCCAGAATGGTTGGATCAGTTCACAACTCCACCAGCAATGAATTAATGTCCCCACTTTGCCACATCCCCTCCAGCATTCATTACTTTCCTTTGCTGTTATGTTAGCCAATCTGCTAGGTGTGAGGTGATACCTCGAGAGTTGTTTTGATTTGCATCTCTCTGATTATAAGAGATGTAGAGCCCTTCTTCATGTGCTTATTAATAGTTTTGATTTCTTTATCTGAGAACTGCCTATCCATGTCCCTTGCCCATTTATCAATTGGAGAATGGCTTGATTTTTTGTACAATTGATTTAGCTCATTATAAATATGAGTAATTAAACCTTTGTCAGAGGTTTCTCTGAAGATTTTTTCCCAATTTGTTGTTTCCCTTCTGATTTTAGTTACATTGGTTTTGTTTGTACAAAAGCTTTTTAGTTTGATGTAGTCAAAATTATTTATTTTACATTTTGTGATTCTTTCTATGTCTTGCTTGGTTTTAAAGCCTTTCCCCTCCCAAAGGTCTGACATGTATACTATTCTGTGTTTACCCAATTTACTTATGGTTTCCTTCTTTATGTTTAAGTCACTCACCCATTTTGAATTTATCTTGGTGTAGGGTGTGAGGTGTTGATCTATTCCTAGTCTCTCCCACACTGTCTTCCAATTTTCCCAGAAGTTTTTATCGAACAGTGGATTTTTGTCCCAAAAGCTGGGATCTTTGAGTTTATTGTATACTGTCTTGCTGAGGTTGCTTTCCCCCAGTCTATTCCACTGATCTTCCTTTCTGTTTCTTAGCCAGTACCAAATTGTTTTGATGACTGCTGCTTTGTAATATAGTTTAAGGTCAGGGACTGCAAGGCCCCCATCATATGTGTTTTTTTTCATTATTTCCCTGGATATCCTTGATCTTTTGTTCTTCCAAATAAACTTTGTTATGGTTTTTTCTAAATCAGTGAAGAAGTATTTTGGTAGTTCAATGGGTATGGCATTAAATAGATAAATAAGTTTGGGTACGATGGTCATTTTTATTATATTGGCTCGTTCTATCCATGAGCAGTTAATGTTTTTCCAATTGCTCTAGTTTTAGTTGTGTGGCGAGTGTTTTGTAGTTGTGTTCATATAGTTCCTGTGTTTTTCTCGGGAGGTAGATTCCTAGGTATTTTATTTTGTCTAAGGTGATTTTGAATGGGATTTCTCTTTCTAGTTCTTGCTGCTGAGCTGTGTTGGAGATATATAGAAAAGCTGATGATTTATGTGGGTTAATTTTGTATCCTGCAACTTTGCTAAAGTTGTTGATTATTTCAATTAGCTTTTTGGTTGAATCTCTAGGATTCTTTAAGTAGACCATCATGTCATCTGCAAAGAGTGATAACTTGGTCTCCTCCTTGCCTATTTTGATGCCTTCAATTTCTTTTTCTTCTCTAATTGCTACTGCTAGTGTTTCTAGTACAATGTCAAATAGTAGAGGTGATAATGGGCATCCTTGTTTCACTCCTGATCTTATTGGGAATGCATCTAGTTTATCCCCATTGCAGATGATATTAGCTGATGGTTTTAGATATATACTGTTTATTATTTTTAGGAATGACCCTTCTATTCCTATCTTTTCTAGTGTTTTTAATAGGAATGGGTGTTGTATTTTATCAAATGCTTTTTCTGTGTCTATTGAGATAATCATGTGATTCTTGCTGGTTTGCTTGTTGATGTGGTCAATTATGTGGATGGTTTTCCTAATGTTGAATCAGCCCTACATCCCTGGTATAAATCCTACTTGATCATGGTGAATGATCCTTCTGATCACTTGCTGGAGTCTTTTTGCTAGTATCCTATTTAAGATTTTTGCATCTATATTCACTAGGGAGATTGGTCTATAGTTTTCTTTCTCTGTTTTTGACCTGCCTGGTTTTGGAATCAGTACCATGTTTGTGTCGTAAAAGGAGTTTGGTAGAACTCCCTCTTTGCTTATTATGTCAAATAGTTTGTATAGTATTGGGATTAACTGTTCTCTGAATGTTTGATAGAATTCACTGGTGAATCCATCAGGCCCTGGGGATTTTTTCTTAGGAACTTCTTTGATGGCTTGTTGGATTTCATTTTCTGATATGGGATTATTTAAGAATTCTATTTCCTCTTCTGTTAGTCTAGGCAGTTTGTATTTTGTATATATTCATCCATATCTCCTAAATTGGTGTATTTATTGCCATATAATTGGGCAAAGTAATTTCTAATGATTGCTTTAATTTCCTCTTCATCGGAGGTGCTGTCCCCCTTTTCATCTTTAATGCTGTTAATTTGCTTTTCTTCCTTCCTTTTTTTAATTAGATTGACCAGTACTTTGTCTATTTTGTTTGTTTTTTCAAAGTACCAGCTTCTTGTCTTATTTATTAAATCAATAGTTCTATCACTTTCGATTTTATTAATTTCTCCCTTAATTTTTAGGATTTCTAGTTTGGTTTTCTGCTGGGGGGTTTTACTTTGATCGCTTTCGAGTTTTTTCATTTGCATGTCCAATTGATTGATCTCTGCTCTCCCTAGTTTGTTAATATAAGCATTCAGGGATATGAATTTACCTCTGATTACCGCTTTGGCTGCATTCCAAAAGGTTTGAAAGGATGTCTCGCCATTGTCATTTTCCTCGATGAAATTATTAATTGTTTCTATGATTTCTTCTTTAACTAAATGGTTTTGGAGATGGATTCATCACCCTCCTGCATTGCTAAGGATATTCACGATTGACTTCACCAGGTATAGGAATGGATTTCTGTAGCAATGCACAACTTTGCCATGGTTGTACTCCTCATTGTAAGGAGCATCTTTCTCTATATTTGGGTCCCTGTTCTGATATGTTTATCAAAATTTAAATGGAGACATGCAGAGAACTTGGGAGCTAAATTCCCCTGATACGTTCCCCTCTCCCATATTGAGTTTGTTGCTTACAAAACAAATCAGGGGGAGATGTGTGAGATGTTTAGGGGAAAGGGGGGGGGGCTTTGTTCATAAAGGATTGGACTTAATTATTTAAGAGTGTGGTCTCCAGGAATTTAATTTATTCCAAAGAGACTTATTTACAATTTATTTACAAAATGTAGAAAGAGTAAAGTAAGAAATTAGAGTTAGGATAAGGTAAGATATCTAGCCTAAACACTAAGTAATTTTCTCCCAGTCCCTGGGCAAGGAGAGTTAGTTCTTAGCCAGACGGGCCTTGGCCCTGGTAGCAGAGCCCCTGGGGATACAGGGAGCCTCTCTCAAGAGGACAGGTCTTTCCTGAGTCTTGTCTCTTTGGGGAAAAACCTGCAGTTAAGAGTCAGCTGTTCTGCCTCCTGCTTCTCTGGGTCCCAGGTGAGGGAGGAAGATCAGAGACTGCCCTGAGCAATTGTTAGAGGAGTCCTGGGAAGCCCTGCTTGTCTCCTGTCCCTCTGGGGAGAGTTTGGTTGTGGGTGATTGTGAGGGACAGAGGGGCCATCTGTCCCCTCATGGGTCAGGAGGCAGTCTGGGTTGGCATCTGAGGATTTATCTCACCCCATTACATCAGTGATTCATCCTGGTATTTTGGAGACATGAATATTTGTGACTTTTTCTTTGTCCTGCTTTCAGGTTCCAGAGGGGCCGTTGGGCTGACCCAGTCTCCATCCTCCCTGGCTGTGTCTCCAGGAGAGATGGTCACCCTGTCCTGCAGGGCCACTCAGAGCGTTGGTAATAACATGACCTGGTACCAACATCCCCCAGGCCAGTCTCCCAGGCCCCTCATTTACTATGCTTCCACCCTGCACTCTGGGGTCCCTGCCAGGTTCAGTGGCAGTGGCTCTGGGACAGATTTCTCTCTTACCATCAGTGCTGTGGAACCAGAGGACATCAGGGACTCTTACTGCCTGGAGTGGAAAAGCTGGCCTGTCCAGTGCTCTAGGGCTGAACAAAAACCTGCCCAGGCAGCTGCTGAGGGAGCCTCCACTGTCCCAGGGGATCCTCCTTCCCCCACAGCTGGGGCAGCTTGTCTGGGCTGCCTCAGAGGGAGGTTTCTAGGTCTCACAGGAGTCTGCTGGGTCTGGTGTGGGTGCTGAGCCTGGTCTCTTCCCCATCAACAATCATGGAGTGGCGCCTCCTCAAACATTAGGTGTCACTCCAAAGGTGGGTTTGTCTCACACCTGACCAAGACTCCCCTTTCCAAATCTTCATCAAGTGTCCTTAGACCCTTTGTATGAAGACCTGCAGTGTGGGAGGCAGAGCTTCCCAGGCTGGTAGGTGGTGCAGTGGTTAAAGCTATGCATGGAGACAAGTAGACCTGAGTTCAAATCCTGCCTCTGACACTTCCTGGCTCAAATATGCTGGGCAAGTCACTTAGCCTTTATTTCAATTCTCTCATGTCACAAAGTTGCATCAAAGCAGCACCTACTTCCTAGGGTTGTTGGGAGAATAAAGGGGAGATCTGAGGAATAAAGTGCTTAGCAGCCAGCCTGACCCTTAGTAAGCATTATAGAAATGAGAGCTATCTGTATTATTAGTTATTATTATTATTACATCCATTTATGGCCATCAGTAACACTTTTACACAGTTCTCCTTGTCAGGGAATCTGCTCTTGCTTCAGTATAAAGTTTGCCCCCTGTAGGTTCCACTCACCGGCCATCTTTCTGGGATTGCTACCAGGCAGAACAAGTCACACGTCAGTCAGAGCTGGCTGATGGAGGGCCCAACCCAAGACAGATGAGACACAGAGTGAGATAATGTAGTGGAGCTTTATTGGAAGGACAGAAGGAGCAAAGCAGGATGGGAGGCCAAAGGCAGTAGACATGACAGTAGAGTGGGGTGAGGGGGCAGCAAGGGGCCTAACAGGTAAAAATAAAAGGTTTGGGTTAAATATATGAGAAATGGGGTCACCAGAAATGATTACTCAAGTCAGAATGACTTTTTCTGGTAGTTTATTTACAAAAGGAGAAAGAGTGACAGTAAGGAGGTCAGAGAGAGAGGAGGTAAATACTCCAGCCTGGTCTGAACCAGGCAGGGCTTCAGAGGCCCCAGCAAAGGAGTGCCAGAGGTAAATTAAACAAGGGTTGTAGCCACAAGGCCTCCTCTTAGACAAGGGGCCCCTCCAGAGGCTTGTACCTCCAGAAAAGCCAGGAAAGAGGGTCAGCTTTTTTCACTCACCCACCTGGTAGTTCTAAGAGAACATCAAAGAGCCATCTGAGGTCACCGCCAGGAACTCCTCCAGGTCAAGTTCCAAGGCAAAAGCACTGGTCATAGGAAGTTCTTGCCACTTTTAAAGACCCTTCCTTTCATCACTTCCTGTGCCTTCCTTCCATATTATGTGGATCAATTACAGCTTTTAGCTTTGCTTAGGACTGCCCAGGGGGAAGTCAGTTGACTCTCAGTGGTCACTCACTATCTCACACATGGATCACAGACATCCACATAATTAAAGATAAGTGGGGTGTATAAGCTTCTGGAGATCAAGTTTAAAATGGGCAGGGGAGAGTCAATCCCATCTTCACAGGGAGAACCTGAAACTTGTGGATGGCCAGGGGTTTCCCCCTGGATGAAGAAGGGGGCAATCTTGCCTCTATTGATCAAAGTTGGGTTACTTTGGTCCAGTTCATTGGATGGTCCTTAGGGTGCTAGATTTGGAGGTGGAAGCTTTTGGTTCCCAGGCTGATGGTCAGCCATGAAATATGAACAGGATTTTGGAGTTCTGCCAGATATTCCTATTGTGGCAGTTTCTATCCCAGGCTTGGGCAGGTGCTAGAGGAAAGGGGAAGTCTTTAGTCCTGTAAGCTTAAAAATGAATATAAAATAACTCCATATATTATATATTATAAAGTTTATTATCTAACAAAATGGAACTATAAATCTAAGTTTTTCTACCTGCTCAAAAAGACCTCATCCAAAGGAAGAGCAGCACAGGAGAAGAAGGGAGGTAGACCAGGAACCCCACCCAATTTATCTCCTGCCTATCTCAGCACATAATGACAGGAAGTCAGTGGGCTCCTGGGACTTGTACTTTTATGGTAATAGATTTCTAATTAAACAGTCCCAGGGTCTTTTAATTTCCTTTCTTTGGACAGTCTTTTGAATACTTGAAGGTATTCATCATATTTCCCTATATTGTCCTTCTCCAAGCTACGGATCCTACTGATGGAGGAACCTATGACAAATTAGGCCCACTGAGGAAAAGCAGCCATAAAAGACATGCTTGTAAGTTTGCCTGAGATTTCTGACAAGATCCAAATCTCTCACATAATGACACGGCAGCTCTCAGTACAATGCTGAGCTGTAACTGTAAGCTAAAAATATTTTATCTGAGGAAATGTTCGAAGTTCATTGTGTAGGGTTTTCCTAAGCTCCTAAGAGATGTTTATGTTCTGTTCCTGAGAAAGCTTTAGGCCTCTTGTACCACCCACCACCCACCAAGAACTTTATGGTATTTCTTAGGCAGATATCCCACCAATATATGTATACCTTGACAAGGGATTAATTGCCTTACAGAATTCTCTCATTATAAAAGCTTGTCTCTTTGTTATAGTGAACAGAGATCATGGAAACCATGCATCTTCCCATCTGGCCCTTGCTTTCTGTCTCTGTCTCTGTCTCTGTCTCTGTCTCTGTCTCTGTCTCTGTCTCTGTCTCTGTCTCTGTCTCTTTCTCTCTCTCTCTCTGTGTCTCTCTCTCTCAATCTCTCTCTCT
Source organism: Monodelphis domestica (assembly GCF_027887165.1). Classification (NCBI taxonomy): domain Eukaryota; kingdom Metazoa; phylum Chordata; class Mammalia; order Didelphimorphia; family Didelphidae; genus Monodelphis; species Monodelphis domestica. The sequence continues at coordinate 723,027,367 of NC_077227.1, read as the reverse complement.
CTCTCTCTCTCTCTCTCTCTCCCTCTCTCTCTCCCTCTCTCTCTCTGTCTCTCTGTCTCTGTCTCTTTCTCTCTCTCTCTCTCTCTCTCTCTCTCTCTCTCTCTCTCTGTCTCTCTGTCTCTTTCTGTCTCTCTGTCTCTGTCTCTCATTCTCTGTCTCTCATTCTCTCTCTCTCTCTCATTATCTCTGTCTCTGTCTCTGTCTCTCTCTCATTCTCTCTCTCTCTCTCATTCTCTCTCTCTGTCTCTCTCTGTCTCCCTCTCTCTCTCTCTCTCTTCTCCTCTCTCTCTCTCTCTCTCTCTCTCTCTCTCTCTCTCTCTCTCTCTCTCTCTCTCTCTCTCTCTCTCTCTCATCTTTTTCTCTCAATATCCAAACCTTGACACTCAACACATAGTGCCCACAACACTTACAAACTTCGAACAGCCTTTATTTCTGCTGACTTCTGGTCCTTTTCCTATAATTGCTCCCTTAAGAGCTCCAACCTAACAGACACCAACCTAAGTTCATTCTAAATGGGTACCTAGAAATGAGAGGATTATTCTGGAAATGTTCTAAGCAGGACAAGACTAGAACAGCTATGGACCCGTGATAAAATGTGTTCCCCACCTCTTGACAGAGAAGTAAAAGACACAAGGACAGAGACATACATCTCAGGGTAGGAGCCCAACTCGGAGGATTCGTTCTGTTTGATGGTTTATTCATGGTTTTACTGATGCAAAATACCCAGAAAGCTCTGTAGTCTTTGACAAATACTCATTGGAGTCTGGTCCTTTCTGGGATATAGATGATAACTCAGCCCTGCCTCTCCTTCCCAGGATACCCCTTTTCTCATGCCCTTCTCTAAGCTCACTGCAAAGGCTCCACACAAATTGGTGAAGACCTTCCTTGCCTTTTTTGTTTCATCACTAGCCCACAGTGGAGCATGTGAATCATCCAACACTTGTCCCATTCTCTTGCTACTTGCCATGTCTAAACCTTGCATTTTACATGATAAACTTTATTGTGCTTCTTCTTAATAATTCCTTGTTTCCATTTATTCTGCCCTGCCATGTGCCTCTCCACTGTCTTCTCGGAGCACCAATGGGAAACAACTCATATAGGATTGCAATGATGTAAATGAAAATACAAACTTTATAACCAATCTGAATACATCATCCTGGAAACATGCAAGCCTGGCCTGGTAGACGACCTCAGGAACTGAATCTTCCTAATCCCTTTATGTTATATCATGTTGATTTATGGGTTGGTTTAATTCAACTATTCTCCTCCTCATTTTTGTATTTTAGTTTCTGTTATGTTTACCTAAAACAAGTTGAGAGGTGTGTAAATTTATATGAAAATATATAAAATTTTTAAATCAAAGTAAGCAAATAGTCATACTATAGAACCTATGGATGGAGCTAGCTCCCTTTAGAAAAATAGAAAACAGGGGGCAGCTGGGTGGCTCAGTGGACTGAGAGCCAGGCCTAGAGATGGGAGCTCCTAGGTTCAAATCTGGTCTCAGACACTTCCCAGCTGTGTGACCCTGGGCAAGTCACTTGACCCCCATTGCCTAGCCCTTACCACTCTTCTGCCTTGGATCCAATACACAGTATTGACTCCAAGATGAAAGGTAAGGGTTTAAAAAAAATAGAAAACCAAAGCAAACACTGACCTCTTTTTCTTTTTAAATTTTTCTTTTAAAATTATTTTACTGGGGAGCCTAGGCTGGCTAATTTTTGTAATTTGATGTAAAAAAGAAAGGGAAAAATTCAAAAAAATTAAAATAAGCAAAGAAGTTATGCTAAAATTTTAATAGGATGTCATAAACTCTTAAAAAAGATACCTATTCCTGCAACACACAATTTGTTCAATTTCCTTCTTGGCAGTAAGGGGTAAAAATGTGGTGTTTTTTCATAAAAGGTTGGACTGGATTATTTAAGAATAGGGTCACCAGTAATTTAATTCATTCCAAAGATATTTGTTGATTCCTTTAATTTCTGTCATTAGTATGGGCGTTTATTATTTTTTTATTTTTTAAAACTCTTACCTTCCATCTTAGAATCAATACTGTGCATTTATTCCATGGCAGAAGAGCAGTAAGGGCTAGGCAATGGGGGTGAAGTGACTTTCCCAGGATCACACTGCTGAGAAGTGTCTGAGCCCAGATTTGAACCCAAGACATCCCATCTCTAGGCCTGGCTCTCAGTCCACTGAGCTATCTAGCTGCCCCCAGTATGGACATGTTTTAAAAGTTCCTACTTAACTTAGGAAAGGAGTTCTTAACTTCCAAGGCTCTTTGAATTTTAAAAAATGTATAACTATTTCAGTGTAATTGATTTCTATTGTGATTTCTGTGCATTTCTTTATTTTACTCATTTGAAAACATTGTTCTTAGAAGTTTGTCAGCTTCACCAGTCTGTCAGAGGAGTCAGTAAATAGGTAAAAGTTTATGAAAACCCTTAAGGGAAGAAAAAACACTGTTAGATCTTAGAATTGGGAATTTAGTCCAAAGACCAGGATAGGAAGCTTCTTTTAATATTATAAGAGATAACCGTGGAGATCTATTCCAACTTCGGCAATTTACTCATGATGAAACAAGTTCAGAGAGGCTAAAGGGTTTGGCCAAGAGTCCTCCTTTCCACGGCTATCCCATTCTGTTGGAGTGAATCTTTTTTTCTAACTTGCCCTCCTGATATATTTCTGTTTACCATCCAAAATCTAAGCACTCTTTCCCTGAAACCTTTCGATAAGACATTGGGGAGATGCAATAGGCATTGATCTTCCTTAAAGGGCTTTGAAGGCACTCATCTGGAGGATCATTTTATAAGGCTTCCCTAGCCAGCTAGCATCAGCATCCAGACAATATAAAACAGCTCTTGGCCATTTATGGTCAGTGACCAACCTATTGAGGACTGAGGATAAGTACCGACTTTTACTTGATATATTATGTTAGTTGTTGCATTTCTTTACTTTTCATTTTTTTGTACTGAGTGAAAAGCCAGGCTTCCTGAAGGGAGGTTTCAAGTATTTCCCCTCAGTTAATCTTTCTTCCCCAGCTAAGCTAATCTGGGTTAATGCACCAGAATGAGGGAGGAAAGTAGTTTGCCCTAGTTTTTTGGACATCAGAGTGGGACACTGATTTTCTTTATATCTTCGATATGCCGAGTTATTCACATATTGTCTCCCTTTTTCAAATGTGAACCTCTTGAAAACAGGACTCTTTTTTGTCTTTGTATTCACAGAATTTAGCAAAGCTCCTGGAACCCAGTAAATGCTTCATAAATGTTTGACTATTCATTTGAATACACAGAGAATCTCTCATAAAAATAAAGATAGTTTTGAAAACTCATAAATATGCTTACTTAGAAAAAATAAAAGACAGGACAAGAAATAAAGGCAGGACCCCAAACCTCTGAGCCTCTGGAGGGGCCTCTGCAGGGAGGGCTGCTGACTAATGGACAACATTGGGGCCCATGTGGGGAAATTTTCCTTTTCCAGACCTCACATTCCGGATGGGGAATTTTTGACCGCAGGTGCTTTGGAAGGGATCATGTGGCTGCTCTCTTTGGATGGTATTTCATGCCTTGATGCTTCCAAATTATCTGCATAGAATCAACAAGAAAGAAAAAAATGAGTTTTAGAGTATAGAACCAAAATTTGGCTGCTTAAAGTTGCCTTTTGATGAATAAATGAATCAATTAATTTTTTACTAAGTCCTTACCTTCTGTCTAAAAATTGATACTCTTAGGGTCCGAGTGGAAGAGCACCCCAAGGAGCACATGGAGACAATGCAATTCAGGCAAGGGGAAGTTTATTACTAACAGCGCTAGAGGAGCCCAGTCAAGGGGTTCTGAAGAGGCAGAGGCAGAGTGGAGTTTATATTGGTTAAAGCAGTCATAGTTGAGTTACTTGATGGGGGACACCTGGAACATTCTGGTTATGATGTTGGCTAATTTATAGGTGGGCTAATTTATAGGCATAATAGGTGGGTGATGTAAGACAGGCATATCAGGTGGGCAATTGGACAGACATGAAAGGTGGTTTATTGCTGGCATACCCAGGGGCCCTGTAGCTCCTGTTGTCCCATACAGAATGAGGGTCGATTGGTTTTTATCACTTAACAATACCAGTTTAGAATTTGAAGCAAAGAGTGAGAAGGGGTAGGCAATTGGGATTAGGTGACTTGCCCAGGGACATACAGCAAGTTTCTGAGGGTGGAATTGATTTCAGGTCTTCTTGGCACCTGACCCAACACTCTTCACTGCCCCCATCAGGTGCCTCCAGAGTCTGAGGTGTCAATTCTGCTTCCATTCCTGCCTCAGATGCTGACTCTTGGGAGTCTGATGGTTTGCAAGGGAACTTGGGATTGACTCTCACACAGAAAGTGGGTTTCGGTTACTGGGTTCCCACATGACTTGGATAGACTGAATAAATAATCTGGATCAATGAGACATTTTCCTGAGTGTATCCGGGTCTCTGTGGAGAGTCAGGAATGTCTCCTTTACACAAGACTCAGACGGGTAAGTGGAGTCACCAAAGGCATCCAAAGTTCAGCTTCTTATACTTTCCTTTCAAAGGAGAAAGAGGAGAAACAGAGACAAAACTTCAATATCATCAAATATCTCCCCCTTGAGAACATAATTTAAACCACAATAAATTCTAAAAGCTTCACCCCCTTCTGCAGTGACTGGACGAATATAGCGCTAAGAGACTCGGTGTTGAGGGGAAAGAGAAGCACAGATGGTGGGTGGCTGTTACTGGGGGAAATGCTGGTTGGACTCTCCAGAGGGGCCAAAGAAGCCACTGAACAAATGACTGATTGGCTGCCAGGTGGAGTTCTTGGTTCAGAGATTCCATTCTTAGGAAAGGGAAGGTTCTGAGTATCCTGGGATATTCCATCTCAGGGTTCCACAAGGAGGCTGCTTTCCCTAACTTACATTAAAGATTTGATCTCCAAAGAGGGTAGCCTCAGTGAAACCTGCTCTTTGAGCAGAAAACTCCTCCCACTCCTCTCCTTGGTTTAGAAGATTGAGCCCACATCCTCCTGGTTTGCATGGCTCCTGCTGAGGAAATGAGCCAGCTGAGGAGGGCAGCTATAAAGGGGCAGCTGGGAGGGAGCTGCTGGGGAGCCAGAGCTCAGGCACAGGGAGATGATGGGGTCTCAGGCTCAGCTGTTCTGCCTCCTGCTTCTCTGGGTCCCAGGTGAGGAAGGAAGATCAGAGACTGCCCAGAGCAATTGTTAGAGGAGTCCTGGGAAGCCCTGCTTGTCTCCTGTCCCTCTGGGGAGAATTGGGTTGTGGGTGATTGTGAGGGATGGAGGGGCCATCTGTGCCCTCATGGTCAGGAGGCAGTCTGGGTTGGCAACTGAGGATCTCCCTCACCACATTACATCAGTGATTAGTCCTGGTATTTTGGAGACATGAATGTTTGTAACTTTTCCTTTGTCCGTCTGCTTGCAGGTTCCAGAGGGGCCGTTGAGGTGACCCAGAATCCATCCTCCCTGGCTGTGTCTCTAGGAGAGAGGGTCACCCTGTCCTGCAGGGCCAGTCAGAGCATTGGTAATGCCTTAGACTGGTACCAACATCCCCCAGGCAAGTCTCCCAGGCTCCTCATTTACTGGGCCTCCAACCTACACTCTGGGGTCCCTGCCCGGTTCAGTGGCAGTGGCTCTGGGACAGATTTCTCTCTTACCATCAGCGGTGTGGAACCAGAGGACGTCGGACACTATTACTGCCTGCAGAAGAATAGCTATCCTCTCACAGTGGTTCAGCTCTGAACAAAAACCTGCCCAGGCAGCTGCTGAGGGAGCCCCCACTGTCCCAGGGGCTCCTCCTTCCCCCACAGCTGGGGCAGCTTGTCTGGGCTGCCTCAGAGGGAGGTTTCTGGGTCTCCCAGGAGGCTCCTGGGCCTGGGATGGGTGCTGAGCCTGGTCTCTTCCCCACCAACAATCATGGAGTGGCGCCTCCTCAAACATTAGGTGTCACCCCAAAGGTGGGTTTGTCTTACACCTGACAAAGACTCTCCTTTCCAAAACCTCAGTACATATTCTTAGACCCATTGCATGGAGACTTACAGTGGGCATGGGGGGAGGGGAAGCTTCTTAGTGAGTTGGGAGGTGCAATTGTTAGAGCCAGACAAGGAGTCAAATAGACCTGACTTCAAATGCAGCCTGAGACACTTTGTACATTGGTCATGTGGGTGAGTCACTTAACCCTCATCACAAGTTTCTCATCTGAAAAATGGGTGTCATGATAGCACCCACCTCCTGGGGTTGTTTGGAGCATAAAGGCAGATCCAAGTTGTAAATGGCTCAGCAGCCAGCCTGGCCCCTGGGAAGCCCTACAGAAAAGCCAGCTGCCATCATGAGTGCTGTTAACATTCCCCTCCAGCCACAGGCTATCAGTTGCTCTTCACCCCATTCCCATTGGCTGGGAGTCTGCTCTCTCTTCAAGTGGAAAGTTTGCCCCCCTCTGGGTTCCCCTCACTGGCCACATTTTTGTGGATGGCTAAGTCACACTTTCGCTTTTTGACAGCCCTTTGAGTGCTTGAAGGTCATCATCACGTTTTCCTATATTGGTCCTTCTCCAGGCTAAGCATCCCAGCTAACTTCAAACAGGCTTCCTTTCTCTTACCCCAGTCTGGTCCTTCCCTATCCTGGCTCCCTCCATGTGGCCGGACACCAGATCCTCTAAATTCACTCTAAAATGGGGCACCCAGACAGGAGAGGATCATTCCAGAAATGTTCTAAGCAGGACAAGACTGGAACAACTTTGGGCCCATCATGATGTGTTCCCCACCTCCTGGCAGAGAGAATTGAGAGACACAAAGCACAGAAATAAACTTCTTGGAGTTTGGCTCCTCTGAGAATTCATTTGGTTTGTGTTTATTTTGGGTTTCACTGATGCAACATACCAAGAAAGCACTGAAGTCAAACCCTCACTGGAGTCTGGTCCTTCCAGGGAAGGAGATGATAACTCAGTCCTGCCTCTCCATCCCAGGTTGCCCCTTTAATCAGGCCCTTCTCTAAGCTCACTGCAAAGGCTCTACCCAAAGTGATGGAGCCCTTCCTCACTTTTCTGGACAGCACCAGGACTCAGTGGAGCACATGGACCATCCAACCGCTGTCCCATTCTCTGGCCTCCTGCCAAGTTTTCAGCTGACACACTGGATGATACACTTTTATTTTGCCACTTTTTGATCTTTGTATCCATTTGTTCTTCCCTGCCATATGGCTCTCCAGTGACTTCTCTAAGTATCAAAGGGAAAACAAGTCATATAGGATTGCAATAATATGAATGAAAATATAAACTTTATAATAAATCTGAATGCTTCATCACTAAAATACCCAAGCTTGGCCTGGGAGAGGGCTTGAGAAACTGAATTTTCCTACTTTCCTTATGTTATGTTGTGTTAACATACTGGATGGTTTATTTGAAGTTTAGCCCTCCTGATTTTTGTATTTTATTATTTAATATGCTTATCTAAGTAGAAAAGCATGTGGAGGTGTGTCTGTAAATTAATAGAAAAATAAAATCTATAAAATTTCTAAAATCTAAATAAAGAGTCAAAATGTAGAATCTATGAATGAAATTACTTCCATTTTGAAAAAATAAAACCAAATCACTCACCTCTTTTTTATTGACTTTTTTATTTAAAGAGGAATTTTATTGAGTAGAATAGGCTTGGTTATGTGTATAAATTAATATAGAAAGGAAAGACAAACATTTAAAAAACTAAAATAAGCAAATAGATATGTTGTGAAATTGATGGGGAGTGCTAAACTCTTTTTGTAAAAAAAAAATGATACCCCCTTTCTACCCCAAACAGTGATAATACCTAAATGAGAGGGGAAAAAGAACCAAATGGGAACGTCAGGATGAGTATAGGGAATTTGGATGTGAAATATGATTTAAAGCAAAAGTGTTCGTGATTCCAATATCACGTGAAAGTCTTTTGGTATATGAAGCCTGTTTCACATAGGACGTGTTCAAAGTAATGGAACCTCCTTGTCTCTATGTAAACAAGCCAATTATTTGAATTAAAATTCTATACTTCAACTGAAAGAGAATATTTCCATATCAGCCCTAAAACACAAAAAAATGTATTTCACATAAAACCGTAAATGTCTATTCCATACAGTTTGTTGAAAATAAAGGCTACAAGAAATCATACTCTTCATTGACTTCACTGTCCTGGTTGTCTTTACTCTCTTCTAAAATTCCTTCTGTTCTTTTGGTTGCATTGAAGAAAATGTTCTAATTGCCCTCTTCTTTAAAAATGGATAACCTTCCTTACTGCTCTTCTCCCCCTCAGCCACCAAGTAAAACTGAGAGAAAGAAAGATGGGGGTAGGGGGAATGAGCCCTGTAGCCAATATAGTCCAACAAAATGAATCCATTCCTTGGCTATGCCCTGAAATTCATGGCTCTAAATGTGGTGCCCATCACTTCTTTTCAGGGATCCTCTGGAGACATGTTGTATTGAATGGACAGAATTCATAATCTTTCAAAATTATTTTTTTTAATCATTTATGTTGAGGAGGTGTCAAGATGGTGGCATAGAGGCAACAAAATTTCAGACTTCTGAAAACCCTTTCTTACCAATTACAAACTAAATGCTCCAAGGGGATAGAAAATCAAACCTAACAACAAGACAGAGCCAAGGAACCCTCTGTCTGGACTCAATTCAAAAGGTATGCCCCCCCCCCACCAAAAGCCAGAATTTGAGAACACTTGGGTTGAAGGGGAAGGGAGAAGAAAGATCCCAGGACCCCCCCCCCCACACACACACCTAGAGCACTAATCCTCCAGGGGCAGCTGGAACCTCTGGGCGGGCAAAGGCTCTTGTCTGGAGGGTACACCTTGTGGGCAAAGCTGTGCCAGGCTCAGACCATTGAACACAGGTGGTAGGAAAAAAGTTAGAGAAGGAGCGCAGAGCAGGGAGCCTAATTGCAGCAGTGGAGACCCTCCACATTGCTCCCCCCTTCCAGAAGTTTTTGGCCTCAGGACACATCCAGCCCAACCCAGCAGGATTTATTCCCATCAATAGTCTTCAGAGGGCAGGGAAGCTCAAGCTCCAACACCCCTCCACAACAGAGGGCACTGAGAGACTTCCTGACAAAACTCCAAGAGGGAAGACTGACAGAAAAGCCCAAAACCACATATCCAAAACATAATGAGAGGAGCAAGAGTGCAGGCAAATACAGGGAGAAAAGAAGTGGCAAATATGAGGAAACAACAGAACAATAAAAAGAAATTACAATCAAGAGCTTCTATATAGACACTGAACAAAAAGCAAAAGGAACAGAAAAGGGTGAAGGAACACCAAGAAATAAAACAGAAATTCCAGCGAATTGGACACAGGCTTTGGAAGAAATCAAAATGTAATTCAAAACACAATTAAGAGAGACTGAAGACAATTGGGAAAAGAACTTAAAAACTAAGATAAGTTATCTGGAAACAGAGGCACTTGAACTAAAAGGAGAAAATAGTGTCTTGAAAGCCAAAATAAACCAGCTGGAAAATGAGGCAAAGAAGATGAAAGAAGAGCCAAAGGAGATGAAAGATGAGGTAAAGAGGATGAAAGATGACCTCCAAAGAAAATCAGACCAGAAGGAGAAGGATGACTAAAAAGCCAGGGATGAAATTCAGTCTTTAAGAACCAGAATACAACAACTAGAATCAAGTGACTTCACAAGACAGCAGGACACTATAAAACAAAATTTAATGAATGTAAAAATTGAGGAAAATATGAAGCAATTCATTCACAAAACAGATGATTTAGAAAATTTTTCCATGAGAAACAACTTAAGAATCATTGGTCTACCAGAAGACCATGACAAAAAGAAAAACCTGGACATCATATTACAGGAAATTATCCAAGAAAACTTCCCTGATATTCTGGAACAAGAGGGAAAAGTAGAGGCTGAAAGAATCCACAGAACACCTCCTATACTTAATCCCCAACTGACAACACTCAGGAATGTTATAGCCAAATTCAAGAACTCTCAGACCAAGGGAAAAATATTATAAGCCATTAAGAAAAAGTCATTCAGATACCATGGAACAACAGTGAGGATAACACAGGATCTGGCTGCATCTACACTGAAGAACTGAAAGGCATGGAATATGATATTACAGAAAGCAAGGTAACTAGGTCTACAACCAATAAGTTAAAATGATATGTATCCCTTTAAGAAAAGAGGTCATTGGTAACTCTTAAAAATTGTTATTACCACCCAGGCAGCAAGAAGAAGTACACTTAGAGGGAACATAGACAAACTGCATAGTTTGAAATGACAACACAAATATGTATATAGATATATGTATGCATAAATACATATATATGTGTGCATATATGTGTATATATAAATATATAACCAGAGCTAAAAATGAGGTTAATACTAAAAGAAATGGTAAAAGAAACTGAAGGGGGCAAATTTATAAGTCACAAAAAAGAACATGGCGGGAGGGGGAAGAACATCAATATACAGGAAGGATAAAGAGGTTGGAGATAGTAAATACTCAACTCATATGTGCAATGAAATTGACCCAAAGAGGGAAGAACAATCCAATACATTATGCAGAGAATTGATTTTCACCCTATAGGGAAGTGGAAGGATAACAAAAGGACTGGTGGGGAGGGAAGCAGTACAAGGGAGGGAGAAGTTGGGGGGTGTAAACCTTAAAATTTCTTAGACTTATGAATGTTGGAAATTTCACCATTGGGAAATTTCATACTTGGAAAAAAATTCCTACTGATAGTAAGAGCTCTATTGGAATGTGAAAACCCTTGGCATGGGAGGGTCCTTCTCCTCCCTACTTAAGACTACTTTAGGACAGAAACCTTTTGCTAAACAATGGAAAGGGCTTTGACCTATGCTTAAGCATAGAACAGGAAGTTCTTTGAGTCATGGTTGATTTTAGAATTGATACAATAGAGATACTTGGAATGACAGAACCAGGTCTTGGAAAATACAATCTCCACCCTACTCAGTCTAACAGGATTTAGGAAGGGCTGTAGCATAGATCAAGATTTAATTATTTAAGAATATGACCTACAACAGACATGTGCAAAGGAAACAGACCTCTGGGAGGTCCTGGGTTAAGCTAGCGCCACCATTGGCACAGGGGAGACATTGACAGTGATTGGTAGATGTGAGAACTGAGGGGAGGGGACTTAAATGGTTTCCTTAACGATAGCGGGGTCTGAGGAGAGAGGAGGAGGTTTTGCTCTGAGCGAGGTGGCTCTGAAGGAGGACTGAGGAGGTTGATCTGTGGGAGGACCAGGAGACAAGGCTGGCTCTGAAGGAGGAGAATTCTCTGGAAACATTTCTTGAAAGGAGGCTCTCTTGAAGGTGGAGCCTGAGGTTGGCATGAGAAGCCTTACCTAGAGAGATCTTGGGTGAGTGATAAAACCAACTGACTGATTTATTCATTCTTATTCCTTTCTTCCTTTCTCTCTTTTTCTATTGATATATCAGTGTATTATAAATTAAATTTCTCTATAAAACCCAGTTGGCTTGGGCATATTCATAAATTGGGAATATATTCCCTGGCGACCATCTTATATTTATATAAAACCAAGACACAGTAGAAAACATATTTCAGTGGTCATAATTTATATATATATATATATATGTATATATATATATATATATATATATATTTCCCTTGCTCCCAAACATTTTAATTATCACAGGGGTAGTTTAAAGGATTGTAAAGAAAATAAGGGAGGGAATAAAAAAGGAGGGGGGGGGTAGAAAGGGAAGTAAAATTAGGGTGAGAATTAGGGCCAGTGATTAAAAAACAAAACATTGGTGTGGAATGAAATAGTGAAAGAAGAAAAGGCAGGACTAGCAGTAGAAATCAAAATGCTGGGAAATACACAGCTGGTAGTCATAACTCTGAATGTGAATAGAATGATCTCACCCATAAAATGCAAGCAAATGGCAGAGTGGATTAGAACCCAAAACCCTACCATATGCTGTCTACAAGAAACACACATGAGGAAGGTAGATATGCATAGGGTCAAAGTAAGAGCTTGGAGTCATATCTATTAGACATCAACTAATAAAAAGAAGACAGGAGTCACAATCATGATATCTGACAAAGCCAAAGTAAAAATAGATCTGATTAAAAGGGATAGGGATGGTAATTATATCCTGAAAAAAGGCAGTATAGAAAATAAGGAAATATCAGTACTCACCATGTATTCACCAAATGGCATAGCATTCAAATTTTTAAAGGAGAAACTAGTGGAGCTCAAAGATGAAATAGATAGAGAAACTATACTAGTGGGAGATCTGAACCTTCTTCTATCAGAACTAGATAAATCAAACCAAAAATAAATAAGCGGTAAGAGAAGTGAATGAAATCTTAGAAAAATTAGAGTTAGTAGATATGTGGAGAAAAATAAATAGGGACAAAAAGGAAAACACCATCTTTTCAGCAGCACATGGTACATTCACAAAAACTGACCATGTATTAAGGCATAAAAACAATGCAAATAAGTGCAATTGAGCAGAAACAATAAATGCAACCTTCTCAGATCACAATGCAATGAAAATAATAATTAATAAGGGTACACGGAGAGGCAAATCAAAAATTAACTGGAAACTAAACAATACAATTCTCCAAAATGGATTAGTTAAAGAACAAATCATATAAACAATTAATAATTTCATTGAAGAAAATGAAAATGATGAGACATCCTTTGAAAACCTATGGGATGCAGCCAAAGCAGTGCTCAGGGGGAAATTTATATCCTTGAGTTCATATAATAACAAATTAGGGAGGGGAGAGATCAATGAATTGGGCATGGAAATTAAAAAACTAGAAAGTAAACAAATTAAAAATCCTCAGGAGACTTCCAGTCAAGATGGCGGCTTAGACGCAGCAAAAGTTCAGACCTCGGAAAACCCTTCCTTACTGATCACAAACGGAATGCTCCTAGGGCACCAAAATTCAAACTGAACAACAGGACAGACCCAGGGAACCCTCCTCCTAGACCTAGATCAAAAGGTAAGGCCCCCCAAAAGCCAGAACCCTAGATCACTCAGATCTAAGGGGTAGGCAGAAGGAAAGTCCCAGGACCCATCCCCCCCAACCCAGAGTGCTGAGCCCGCAGCAGCAATGGGAACCTCAGGGCCTGTAAAAGGGCCTCAGGGCTGGCTATTCTGAAGGACTCACCTTGAAAGCAACCTGAGCCAGTCTCTGGGGCGACCAACATAGACGGCAAGGAAACAGAGAGAGAGGGGGAAGCCTGTAGCCCCCTGACTGGGTCCTTCCATCTAAGTCTCAAGGGATGTTCCAGCTTTAGGGCACCAGCTGAACCCAATCCCTTCAGGAGTCCTCAGAGCTTCTGAAAGAACAGAAACCTCAGGGCTGGCAAAGGGGTTGCTCTGAAGGGCATTCCTTGAAAATAACCTAGGCCAGTCTCAGGGCATTCAACACAGATGGCAGAGGAGGTGGGTTTTTTGTTTGTTTGTTTGCTTGTTTTTGCTTTGGGGCCCATTTGGCCCAAACCAGCTGAATCTAATCCCATCAGGAGCCCTCAGAACCCAGGGAGGCCATGACCCCTCTCCCCTTAGAGAGCAGGGTCTTCTGAAAGAACAGAAACCTCAGGGTCGGCAAAGGCACTGAGATACTGTGTGGACAGTGCTGTGCCAGGCCCAGAGCATGGAAGTAAGGCAGCAGAGAAGCAACTGGATGGAACTAAGAGCAGTAACACCTGAAATGCCGGCAGGCAGGGGGGCAGACCCTGGACCTCCCCGGGAAGACAGAGGAGCTGTGGAGAATGGAAAATTTGCCTGGGGCTGAAGTCTCCAATCATCAGACAGATACACGAAGAGCCAGTCCTCCTCACTCAGATAGAGATGGCAAACAATACAGAAGTGCAAAAGCCTCCAAACACCAAGAAAAGCAAGAAGAAGGGAGTGACTTTAGACACATTTTATGGAGCAAAAATACAAAATACAAGAGGAAACACAAGTAAATGCTCCAAAACCGTCCAATGGAAATGGAAATTCTCCACAAACTCTTGAAGAATTTAAATCAGAAATTATCAAAAAGATGGAAGCCTGGGAGGAAAAATGGGAGACAATGAAAAAGGAACTCAGCTATCTGAAGCACAAAAAAAATGCAACTACAGAAACAGGGTGACAAAATTGAAAAGGAAAACCAGGCTTTAAAGGTCAGAATCAGGCAACTGGAAGACAATGATCTTGCAAAAGAGCAAGAATTAATAAAGCAAAGCCAAAAGACCAAAAAATTAGAAGAGAACATAAAATATCTCACTGACAAGGTGACAGACTTGGAAAATAGAGGAAGGAGAGACAATCTGAGAACAATTGGCCTACCAGAAAAGCCAGAAATAAATAATAATCTCGACATTATAATACAAGATATCATCAAAGAAAACTGCTCAGAGATTCTAGAACAAGGGGGCAATAAAGGCATTGAAAGACTTCACAGAACACCCTCTACACTAAATCCCCAAAAGACAACTCCCAGGAATGTAATTGCCAAATTCCAAAGCTATCAAACAAAAGAAAAAATCTTACAAGACAATTTAGATATAAGGGAATGCCAATCAGGGTCACACAAGACCTTGCAATTTCCACTCTGAATGATCGTAAGGCATGGAACATGATTTTCAGAAAGGCAAGAGAGCTGGGTCTTCAACCAAGAATCAGCTATCCATCAAAACTGACTATATACTTCCAGGGGAAAGTTTGGGCATTCAACAAAATAGAAGATTTCCAAGTTTTTGCACAGAAAAGACCAAAGCTCTGTGGAAAGTTCAATATCAAAAAACAAAGAGCATGGAATATCTGAAAAGGTAAATATGAAGGAAAGGGAAAAGGAGAAAATGTTATCTTTTTCTTTTATTCTAACTCTCTTCTATAAGGACTATATTTATATCAATTTATATATATTAAGATGTGGGGAAAATGTAATGTGTAACTCTCAAAAATGATATGCATCATCAGAGTAGTAAGAAAAATCACCCATAGGGAATATTTGGGGCATCAAGATGATATGGAGAAAGGGGGGAATAGAAAGGAAAAGGGAGGGGGGGAATCATTGATGGTACTAAGATATACTCCAAGAAATGGGGGGGGGCTAAATAGAATAATCTTTCTCACACAAAGATACATATAGGAAGGGGAGGGGAAGAAAACTCCTATAAGAAGGAGAGGAAGAGAGTTTTTACTTAAACCTTACTCTCGGGGAAATCAACTCTGAGAGGGAAGAACATCCAGATCCATTGGGATCTAGAATTCTATCTTACCCAACAGGGGTAAGGAGAAGGGAAAACCAAGGGGGCCAGGGGGCAGGGAGGGAACAGAAACAAAGGAGGGAAGGAGAGGGGGGAGGGGGAGGGAACAAAAGAGAGGGGCTAGAAAGGGAAACGTATCAAGGGAGGGGACTAGGGGGACTTATTCAAAGTAAATCACTGGCTTAAAAGGTTATAGCTAAAGAAAAAAGGTCAGAATTAGGGGAGGATATCAAAATGCCAGGGAATACACAAGTGACAATCATAATTTTGAACGTGAATGGGATGAACTCACCCATAAAATGTAGATGAATAGCAGAATGGATTAGAATCCAAAACCCTACCATATGTTGTCTTCAAGAAACACACATGAGGCGGGTAGACAACCACAAGGTCAGAATTAAAGGATGGAGTAAGACCTTCTGGGCCTCAACTGATAGAAAGAAGACAGGAGTTGCAATCATGATATCTGATAAAGTCAAAGCAAAAATAGACCTGATTAAAAGGGATAGGGAAGGTAATTATATTCTGTTAAAAGGGACTTTAGATAATGAGGAAATATCACTAATCAACATATCTCCAGGAACAATCTCCAGTAAGTGATGCAGAGAGAAAAGAGCAGAACTAGGAGACTATTGTACACAGAGACTGATACACTGTGGTACAATCGAATGTAATGGACTACTCCATTAGTGGCAATGCAGTGATCTTAACAACTTGGCACAATCTACAAGAAAAACCACTATCCACATTCATTGGAAAAACTGTGGGAGTAGAAACACAGAAGAAAAACAACGGCTTAAATACATGGGTTGAGGGGATATGCTGGGGATGTAGACTGTAAATGAACATCCTAATGACAACACCAACAACATGTAAATAGGTTTTGATCAAGGACATCTGTAATACCCAATGAAATTGCGCATATGCTGTGGGAAGGTTCAGGGGAGGGGAGGGAGGGAAAGAATATCATTCTTGTAACCAAGGAATAATGTTCTAAATTGACTAAATCCATTAACTTAAAAATAAATAAATAAATCATTGCTCTCCATGAAGGGGATGTTCTCCTGATTTTTATCTGCATCAGTTCATAATGACCAGAATTCCTTTAATAATCTTATGTCATTTCTTACCATGTAATAATGTTATATTCATATATCACAGTTGTTCTAACTATTCCACAGTTGTCTTAAGGTCAATCTAAGGTAGCCTATGAGTGTTGAATTTAATTTTTTTCCTCCATTTTCTCTCTTCATTCCCTTTAGGCACTCTTTTGAAATCAGTACATTTGGCCCCAATATGTATAAACCTGCTCCTAACCACCCCTCTCCTTATCACTTCTTATTTTCCTGCTGAGTTAGAAGCATTCCTAAACCAGCTTCCTTTGTGTCCATCTGTTTTTTCCTTCTTAACCATTTGAGGAATGAAATGCATCCAATGCCAAATTTCTCCATTCTTTCTGCCATCTTTGTATGCTCCACTTTTCACACTTCAGAAAGCCATGGAGAGGTAGATCCACAGGAAATTCATCAACTCACTTCAGATTTAAATATATATGGAAACAATGATAGACATCAAAGATTAATACTAAAAAGTACCATGATGCTCTAGGACTGTCAAGACACTAAAGCTCACACTGTTTTCAGGTTTCTTATGAATACTAAAGGAAAGGAAAGGAATGGGAGGAGCTATTTGTCTCGTTTTATTCATCCAGGGGAAAAGTAGATCATTAGAGAAAAGAGAGTGCTACTGCTCAAAGGGCTGCATCAAGGTAACAGCCAACAGAAAAAGGCAAAAATAGCCATTATTTCTCTTGCTCCTCTTTTCTCTGCTAAGGAGACTCTTTGAACTGGGAAAGGTAGAACAAAAAAGATTGAGAACAAATTGAAACAGTGAGCAGATAAGTAGATGCAGAGCAGTCGTTCAATACATTCAAAGGAACAGACCTGGAAAAACTGCATTCCTGATCAAACTATCCCTAAGGCACAGGCTAACATAAAGGGTGGTCCAATGTGCTGGCATTCCTGAGGAAGCATCATCCTTTCCTAAGGGGAAAGGCCAATGGAAATACTCCTTGGTGTTGAGAGAGTCAATGGACATGGCCCCTGGGCACGACCAAGCCATGATCTATCTAGTGCTATGATCCAAAGATATTGAAAAACTGCTTAAATACTTACTGAGGAAAAATTAAAGGAAGCATTAATAATGAAGATTAACCTTGAAGTTGTGTCCTGTGACTTCCTTTTTTTCTCCCCACCTTTTTCTTTTTGTGCTGTATATTCAGCACTTGACCAGCACAAAACTAAATAGATCTATCATGAAGTCTCAAATTTCTGCTGTCTGGGGAAAAAAAAGTTTTAATTGTCTTAAATTATATTATATATGATCTTATAAGTGTGAACATTGAAGTTTTCTCCTTTCTTTTTAAAATCTTTGTTACGAAGGAGGTCTTTCTGATTTGAAGATGGAAAGAGATATATTCATAAGTAAATATGAAGAAGAATCATAGAAAATAAAATAAGAAATCAAAATGAGTAAAATCTTCCTTAATTACAGTTATTCTTCTATGTATAGTGTTCCCATTTGGAAATAACCATAATAGACGCATTTAGGTAGTGCTTTATAGTTCACCAAGTGCTTTACAAATATTAACCCTATTCATCCTCACAATCATCAACTTGGCTGGCACGGGCTAATTTTTAATCCCAGTTTTGAGATGAGGAAGCTGAAGCAGACAAGGGATAAGTGACTTGTCCAGGGTTGTACAGCTAGTAAATATCTGAGGCTGGATTTTAATGGCCTTCCTGATTCTAGGTCCAGGGATCTATCTCCTCCACCACTAGCCATTTCCACTGGGGCTTCATTGACATGGGAAAGTTTGAAAACAATAGAAATACTTGAGTCTGCTGATACATTTTAGATCTGTAAAGTGTCCTCTATTCCTCCAGCTATGGCAGTTGGATAAGAGATCTGATTGTGGAGCAAAAGGGAAAAGGCTGAGGAGGATAGAACTATTGAAGCCAGGAGCTAGAGTCAATCTGGGTGAAATGACTCTCATTTGCTGGGTGCTGAGGACAACTACTAGGGAGAGAGACAGGACCACTAATGAAGAGCTTCTAAGCATAGCCAGACGTGGCCCACTGAATCATGGAGGAGCATGAGAGAGGACAACTGATAAAGAGAAGCTCTTATTGCCCAAGTGGAGCCCTGGCATGGTCAGGACCCCAAATCTCTGAGCTTGTGAAGGGGCCTCTGGAGGGAGGGCTGCTGACTGATGGGTAACATTATGGCCCAGGTTGGGATATTTTCTTTAAATATATCTAACATTCTGGATTGTGAATGTTTGGCCCCCCGGTGCTTTGGAGGAAAGGATCATTTGGCTTCTCTCTTGGATAGGAATTCATATTTTATTCATACCTTAAAGTTCCTAGATCATCTTTGTAGAACCAACCAGGAAGAAAACTGAGCTTCCCTTAGTGTATGGAGATCCATCCAAAATTTGACTCCCTAAAGTTCCCCCTTTTTTTCCTTCTTCCCTTTAAACACTATTTTATTTGGTCATTTTCAAACACTTCATTAGAAACAAAGATCACTCTCTTTTTCTCCTCCCCGACTCCTCCCAATGGCACTGTGTGATTCCTCTGGTATCACATGTGTCCTCAGGCCGTACTCTTTTCCATGTTGTTGGTATTTGCATTAAGGTGCTCATTTAGAGTCTCTCCTCAATCATATCCCCTCCACCCCTGTAGCCAAGCTGCTGCCCTTCCTCAGTGTTTTCACTCCCCCCTTCCCCACCCCACCCCCCGTTCCCTTTTGATGAATAAATGAATCAAATAATATTTGACAAAGCCCTTACCTTCTGTCTTCAGACCGATACAAGTATAGGTTCTAGGAAGAAGTGTGGGAAGTGACAGACAATAAGGTTAAGGGACTGGCCAGGATACTTTCTTAAGTTAAAATAGCTTTTAGATTTTCTTTGCTTTCCACTGCCTCATCAGCTGCCTCCAGAGCATGAGGTGTGAATTCTGCTTCCATTCATGTCTCAGTACCTGAATGTTTGTAAGGGGAACCTATTATTGATTCTTACACAGAAAGTGGGCTTCAGTTATTGGGTTCCTAAATCACTTGGATAGACTGAATAATCTGGATCAAGGAGACATTTTCCTGAGCATATCAGGGTCTCTTTGGAGTCAGGAATGCCTCCTTTACCCAAGACTCAGAGGAGTAAGTGGAGTCTCCAAAGGCATCCAAAGCTCAGCTTATACTTTCCTTTCAAAGGAGAAAGAAGAGAAACAGAGACAAAACTTCAATATTATTAAATCTCTGACCCCTGAGATTTTCCTTTCTGTTCCCCCAAATTTAAAAACTCCCCACTGTGACTGGATGGCCCCAGCCTTGTCTAATAGACCTATTGTGGAAGGGAAAGAGAAGCATGTATAGTAGGCTGGAGGTACAGGGGCAAATGCTGGATGAACTCTCCAGAAAGGACCAAAGAAGCCACTGGATAAATGAGTGACTGAATGCCAGGATGAGATCTTCTTGGTTCTGAGGTTCTAGACTAGAGGGTTGCCAAGCTCCTAAGGAAAGGGAAGATTCCAAGTATCCTAGGATAGTCCATCTCAGACTTCCACAAGGAGGCTGCTGTCCCTAACTGAGGCCAAAGATCTGATCTCCAGAGAGGGCAGCATCAGTGAAATCTGCCTTTTGAGTGGAAAGCTGTCTCTCCTCCCACTCCAGCCACTCAGCCCCAAACTCCCTCCATCTTCTTTTGCAGGGCTCCTGCTGAGGAAATGAGGCCAGCTGAGGAGGGCAGCTATAAAGGGGCAGCTGGGAGGGAGCTGCTGGGGAGCCAGAGCTCAGGCACAGGGAGATGATGGGGTCTCAGGCTCAGCTGTTCTGCCTCCTGCTTCTCTGCATCCCAGGTGAGGGAGGAAGATCAGAGACTGCTCTGAGCAATTATTTGCCTCTTGTCCCTTCAGAGAGAATTAAAATGTTTGAATGTGAGGGACAGAGACATAATGTTGTCCCTCTTGGAGATGGACAATTTAATTCAAAACTTTATGACAGTGACCTGCCCTTCTATTATCGTGCATCTAATGATCTGTAACTGGTATTTTTGTGTTGCTGATTGCAGGTTCCAGAGGGGTCATTGGGCTGACCCAGTCTCCGTCTTCCCTGGCTGTGTATCCAGGAGAGACGGTCACCCAGTCAGAGCATTAACAACCATATATTCTGGTTCCAACAGCCCGGAGGTCAGGCTCCTGGAGTCCTTGTTAGCTATGCTTCCACCCTGCACTCTGGGGTCCCTGTCAGGTTCAGATTTCTCTTTGACCATCAGTGGTGTGGAACCCGAGGACATCGCAGACTATTACTGCATGCAGGTAGACAGGTGGCCTCTCACAGTGCTCCAGCTCTGAACAAAAAGCTGCCCAGGCCCTGCTCCAGGAGCCATTATTAGCTCATTTACTTCTTTCCTCACTGATGGGACAGAGGCAGCTTCTCTTGGTTGCCTCAAGAGGTCTGCAGGCCTGAGACAGATGGTGGGGCAGCACCAAGATTCCTCTTTTGATCTGATTACGTCACCCAAGAACGGGGCAGTCAATGACAAAATCTAGTGGATGGAGAAGCCCCACAGGTAGAAAACTGGCTTAAGCCATTCTTGTCCCCAGACAGCCTCTACCAAGCTGACATTAAATAATCTCACAGCTTTGTAAGAATGGCAGCAAATCTAATGATTAGAATTTGTTAAATGCCTACTATTGTCCCAGGCACCGTCCCAAGTCCTTCATAAACAGGGTCTCATTTGATCCTTACAATAACTGGTGTAATAGAAAGGATGATCTGTGTGACTATTTCTTGTTGCTCTAACTAGAGACTCTGGCTTTCTAGAGAGAGATGCTGGTAGAGGGACACTTGAGGGCTGCCTCTTTACAATGGGGAGAGAGGAGAGATGCTGCTTGAGATAGAGGGACGCTGCCACAGGGGAATGCTCTGGAGTCTGCCTATAATCTCTATTGATGGCTGATAGATCAGTCTATTTCCTTACCTCCTCCTCCCTTCACTCCCAGATCCCACACACTCCCTCACCTCCTTCTCTTCTTCTAGCCTCTCCCTCCCAGTTTCTTCTTGAAGCTTAGGGCTTTGCCCTTCCCTCCTGAGTGGACTATGAAGATACTCTTGTTTTCTTTCTCAGGTAAGGGGTTTATTGGGAAACAACAGGATAGAGAACTGAGGAAAGAGGGATGAGGGTTTCGCTACTCTTTAATAAGGGATAGGAGGAATTTGGGAACTCAGTCCAGTCACAGCTGTGATTCTAGGACAGTCGGAGAGATGGAGGACAGCAGTTAAAATCTTCTTTTCTTCTCCACAAAACCACCAAAGTCTCAGCCTAATTTTAGAAGCCCCCCTCAAGGGTCCTTCAGCCTGGGACAAAAGCTAACAAGATCAGTTCAGCTTCTTCCCCCTACAGCCAGACTTGCCTCCCTTGGCCAGAAAAACCTCCAGAGAGCCAAAGTCTCCTTTCTTGGTCAGTCACCCTCCCAGAGAGAGAGAGAGAGAATCCTCTCCCCTGGCCAGCTTCAACTGCCTCCTCCTCCTCCTGGGAACATTCCATTTGGAACCTTCTCCTTGATTGACAGACAGGATCCCAGCCTTGTTCCTTGTATGACCTGGCTTGCAAGTCCTTTCTCTCTCCATGTCTTTTCCACAATCCCCCCTTTTATTCCATAAAAAAATGCAACTTGCAATTTTCAATGATACTTACCTTTATAATAGCTCTATCTGTTTTTTAACCCTGTGCTATCCTAAATATTCTCTTACACCCCCCCCCAAATAAAAAAAATCTTAACTCATCCTAGCTATTCTATCTACCCAGATGCTAAGCTAAGAATGGGTTATAGGAAAATGGTTTACGTAAGGGAATTCACATGAACATAGTTCTTTACATCACAACAAGTTAATTAACAACATCTCAACAATTCCACTAACATTAAGAATATGCAAATGTCCTATTTCCTAAAGTCTGTATATTCACTAAGTAAAATTTCCTATCACTAACGAATGCTAACTTACAATTATGATGCAATCTAACTTCTATACTTCAGAACTTCTGTGACTCTACTTACTTAAGCCTTAAACAAATCCACTAGGCTATTGTTAGTGGTTAGACTATTAATAAATCACTCTAATATAGTTAGCAAGGTAGTTAATTAGTAAGTACATGTGTCCATAGGATATACTCAGTATAGATTTAGATATGTACATCAGTCTAAATTTCCGTGCAAACTCATGCAGATAAGAAATATTTTTATCTGTTTGAATTTCCCGCAGAAATTTTTATCAGTGTCTTTTGATATGCAAATATGCATGTTGTATACTTATCCAATCCATGAGATACCTTCCTATGCTATGTAGGATGTGCATGCGTATATATGTGATGTTCACATGTATGACGCCTTCTTACATATATGTCCTCATGGTCAAAAGTTCCAAAATTTCAAAGTTCCAAAGTCCTTCCATGTCCATTCATGTTGCTTGTAGAGAATCTTCCTCTCTGGTCCTTCGTCTGGTCCACATGCCAGTCACCACCGTCCAGTCTTGATTGAAGACGTGTTCTTCCAATCAGGATCCACTGCTAAAATCAGTCAGGAACCGGGAACACATGAACAAACCGTGAACCTGAATGCACGTGAGATTTTTGCATATGTGTGCAAGAGTGAAAAGTTACTTTAGCATGGAAGTAAGATGGAATCTTGGTGAATGTCAGAATTTATCACTCTTTCTTCATGTCTGCACGTAAGATTACATGTGTGTTCTTCGTGCATGGGGATAAGCTTTTGCATTTGTACATCTTCGTGCTTGCAAATAAGGTGTACAAGTGTTTTACGTGCATGGGTGTGAGCATTATGCACAAGAATAATGATTCCAAGTTTGCTAAATCTTGTTTTGCTTTTCACTAGAAGATTTATTGATTGCTTGTTGTAATAATGTCTTTGAGAGAGAATATAGAAAATTTTGTATCCATTTATAAAAACATTGTTTCTGTTTCCTTACCGTGTGACAGGCAGAGGCTATGTATAAAAATATATAGATTTACTGTGGCTGCTACTCTTTCCAATGCATTTTTCCTTTTGTTACACTGTGTTACTGGCTGTATTTCTTACTGGAACTGTATTATTTGATTCAGGGGTGCTATTCTTTCATCAATTCATCTTCTGCAGGCCTCTCTTTTCTGTATTCTGGTGGCTCTCATGCTTTCCTACAAATAGGTGCTATTATTATCCCCATTTTAATGATCAGGAAACCAAGAGACCAAGTGATGAGTGTAGCTGAAGATCTTGTAAGGGGAACTTGTGATTGACTATCCCACAGAAATGGAGCTTCACATGCTGGGTTCCTCCATCACTTGGAGAAACAAAATTATCTGGATCGATGAGAAATTTTCCAGATTGTTTCAGGGCCTCTTTGGAGCATCAGTGAAAGTTCTTTTACTCATGATTGTGGGAAGTAAGTGGAGAATTAAAAATGGCACAGAATGTTCAGACTTTAATATTTTCCTTTTAAGGGAGAAACCGAGATAAAACCTAAATATAATTAACCTCCACGCACACCCCAGACTTTCCTTTCTGTTGCACTGAATTTAATACCGTGGTATCTCTGCCCAGTCATTGGACAATCATAGCACTGTCTGTGTGACTTTGTGAGGAGGGTAAAAAGAAGCATGAATGGAGGGTCTGTGATACAGCCGCAAATTCTCCAGAAGGGGCCCAAAGAAGGCATTGGATAAATGGGTGATTGATTGCCAAGTTGGTATCTATGTGGTTCAAAGTTTCCTTTGTAGAGGATATTCACTGGTTCCAGAAGGAGCGTTCCCTAACTCAGACCAAAGATCTGGTCTCCAAAGAGGGTACCTCATTGCATTGCTGCTAGTAGAAAAGTCTGTTACATTTGATCATCCCACAGTATTTCAGTGACTTCATGAAATGTCCTGGTTCTGCTGATCTCACACTCCATCAGAAGTTCTCTGTTAATCTGAAAACTTCCTTTGAGGTGAACCCTGTCCCTCCTCCCACTCCTGCCACCCAGCCTCAAACTGCCCCTCCCCACCCTCTTGTTAGAGATCTTCTGTCTCCAAATACACAGAACTGTACTTTGTATATTATCTAAACCTAAACATGAGGAAAAATTTTTCTTTTCTTTTCCTTTAAACTCTTTCCTTCTGCCTTAGAATCATCATAGTATATTGTTTCCAAGGAGGAAATACACAAAGGGCTAGGCAAAGAGGATAAGTGACTTCCTCAGGGCCATGCAGCTAGGAAGTCTCTAAAGCCTTTTGAGTTCAGATTTGAATACAGCACCTCTCATCTCTAGGCTTGGCTCTCAAATCCACTGAGTCACTTAGTTGCCCCCCAAAAAAGTATTTCCATAAATATCAGCAGAAAAGTAGTCAACGTCAAAGCAGTCTGATACTCTCTAAGATACAGAAGCTTTGATCAATAGAATAAATGAGGAGCAAATGGCCTTTAGCAACCCAATGATGCCAGCTTTTGAGATAAGGACTTACTAAAAACTGTTGTGAAAACTGAAACACACTACAGCAGAAAAAGAATGAAAAGAATAAATGATCTAAAATAGTCTTGATTAGAGAAACACAAGTGAAAAACAAACATTAAAAAATTAAAATAAGGAATTTATTATGCTTTATAATTCATAGGTAATTGAATTGTCGTCTTGAAAGCAAAAAGATACTGCCTTTATGCCACACACCCAGACACTACCTAGATGACAAGGGACAGAGAACCAAATGGGAATGTCAGAGTAGGGCAGCAGGGGATTTGGAAGAACAATGTTATTTAAAGGTTCAAGTAGTCATGATTCGATCACCACATAAATGAGCCTCTCTGCAAAGGAAGTTTTCAGATTAACAGAGAACTTCTGATGGAGTGTGAGATCAGCAGAACCAGGACATCTCATGAAGTCACTGAAATACTGTGGGATGATCAAATGTAACAGACTTTTCTGCTAGCAGCAACTCAATGATCCAGGACAATCCCAAGGGACTAATGAGAAAGAACGCTCTCCACATCCAGAGAAAGAACTGTGGGAGCAGAAACACAGAAGATAAAGATGATTGTTCACATGATTCAATGGGGATAGTCTTGGGGGTTTGGCTCTAAATGATCACTCTATTGCAAACACTGATAATATGGAAATACATGCAAAACCCAGTGGAATTGATTGTCATCTCTGGAAGTGGGAAGGGAAGAGGGGAAGGAAAGAAAATGTATCATGGAAACATGGAAAAATATTCTTAAATAAATTACTTTTTTAAGTCACGTTTTCGTTAGACCTCGGTACTCTAAGGAAAACTCGTTTTTCTTCCTGGTTGATTCTATGGAGGTTATTTGGGAACTTCAAGGTATGAATTCCAACCCAAAGAGAAGCCACAAGACCCTTTCCAAAGCACCTAGGGGCAAAAGGTTCACAATCCAGAATGTGATATATGGTAAAGGGAAAGTTCTACACTTGGGCAATAATGTTGCCCATCAGAAGCCCTCCCGGCAAGGGACGCTCCACAGGCTCAGAGGTTTGGGGTCCTGACCATACCAGAGCTCCACTTTGGCTATTAGAGCTTCTCTTCATCAGTCCTCTCTCATGCTCTTCAGTGGTGAAAATGATGAAATTAGACACAATCCCATGGACTTAGGCATGATTTTTCTTTGAAAGCACACACCAAGTTGCAAAAATGGAGATTTGAACCCCGGACTTCAATTCCCAGAAGTCCTTGACCACTTCTCAGAATGCTTTGTAACCTCACCTGAATTCCCACCTGGGCTGAGAACAGAAATTATTATTTAAACTAACTCCGCCTACATCAGTCTCTCTCTCTCTTGGCTTCCACTTCTAGGGACATACGTCTCCCAAGATGTAGTGAGCGACATTGAATGGGCCTTTCCGCTCTCCTAGCCACGTACTTTCTTATTCACATATTCTTTATTTCTTAATCTTTAATAACTACATATTAACATAAAAACTTTTAACTACAGCAGTTGGAGACCTTTCCTGCACCTCACACGTGCCAATGGTGACTCAAGCTTAGCTTAGGACAGTGCAGGGGGGCAGTTAGTTATTTCTGATTTGTCATTAAATAGCACATGCCCGTGTAGTGTGGGTGTGCACATTCTTGGGTGCTACACCAAGCAAGATGGAGGAAATTTAAAAATCACAAAGTGGAGCAAAGAGACACTTCCTAGACAGCAGGGAGAAAGAACACCAGTGGGAATGCCAGGACGAGCTTAGTGAGCTGAGGGGAGATGAAAGTACAAGTGAGGAAGGTTCCAAGAGCACCTGAGAGGCCTCTTGCATGGCAGTTCTGCCCAGAAAAGGAAAGTTGCCTAGAAATGAAGAATCCCCATTATTATGGTCTAGTAAAGGAGGGGTCATGTTGATGTGTCTGCATCCCAGATGGGTCAGTGGCTAGAGATATGGCTGTGTGGGAAAGGAGAAAGGCATCACAAGATGGAGCCTGAGAACAACCAGAGGACTCCAGCAAGACAAGGTTCAGGGATGATGGATTAAATGTTTGTAGACACAAATTGTGTTCCTTTGCTGGGAGCAGAGGAGATCTGTGTGGATGCTGGGACTGAGAAAGATAGGGACAAGGACCCAGGATGGGCTCAGTAATTGGTGACAACTGCTGAGAAGAGCTGGAACCCTCCACCACTGATCCCATAGAGGGGCACCAGAGCAGGGCATTGCCTCCAGGTCTAATAATCCTTATGGATCCTGGCAAGTCAGGAGGCAAAGTCTCTGACACTGTACATTTCTGGGATTGAAGGACGAGTTAAAGGTACTTTTTATTTTTCATTTTATTGCTTTTATTTGATTTTTAACATTTTTCCATGGTTACATAGTCCTGTTGTCTCCCTTCTCCTCCCAAAGTTGACAAGAAAATCCAATGGCTTATACATGTATTATCACTCAAAACCGATTTCCCTATTATTCACATTTGGAATAGTGTCATCTTTTAGAGCCAAAACCCCTAATCATATATCCATACATATAAGAGATAAATCATATGTTTTCTTCTGGATTTCTACCCCAACAGTTCTTTCTCTGCATATGAATAGCGTTCTTTCTCATAAATCCCTCAGGATTGTCCTGCATTATTGCACTGCTACTAATAGCAAAGTCCATTACATTGAATCGTTCCACAATGTTTCCCTTTCTGGATACAATGATCTCTTAGTTCTTTTCATTTCACTCTGCATTGATTCATGGAGGTCCGTCCAGTTCATATAGAAATCAAGCAGCTCAGGGCAGCTGGGTAGCTCAGTGGATTGAGAGCCAGGCCTAGAGATGGGAGGTCCTGGGTTCAAATCTAGCTCAGACACTTCCCAGCTGTGTGACCCTGGGCGAGTCACTTGATCCCCATTGCTTAGCCCTTACCACTCTTCTGCCTTGGAGCCAATACACAGTATTGACTCCAAGATGGAAGGTAAGTGTTTGAAAAAAATAAAAGAAATCAAGCAGTTCATCATTCCTTACTGCACAATACTATTCCATCAGCATCATATACCACAATTTGTTCAGCTATTCCCCAAATGATGGGGGACAGAGACCCCCATTTTTCCAATTTTTTGCCACAACAAAGAAAGCTGCTAAGAATATTTTGTGTACATATTTTTCCCATATTATCTCTTTGAGGTATAAATTCAGTAGTGGTATTGCTGTACCAAAGGGCAGGCAGTCTTTTTTTTTTTAAACCCTTACCTTCCGTCTTGGAGTCAATACTGTGTATTGGCTCCAAGGCAGAAGAGTGGTAAGGGCTAGGCAATGGGGGTCAAGTGACTTGCCCAGGGTCACACAGCTAGGAAGTGGCTGAGGGCAGATTTGAACCTAGGACCGCCTGTCTCTAGGCCTGGTTCTCAATCCACTGAGCTACCCAGCTGCCCCCGGCAGGCAGTCTTTTAAAGGCCTTTGGGCATAATTCCAGATTGTCTTCCAGAATGTTTGGATGAATTCACAATTCTACCAACAGTGTATTAGTGTCTGGATTTTGCCACATCCCTTCCAAAATTTATTATTTTCCATTAATATCATATTGACTAATCTACCAGGTATGATGTGGTACCTCAGAGATGTTTTGATTTGCTTTTCTCTAATCTGGAGAGATTTAGAAAATTTTTTCATATGATTATTGATCGTTTTGATTTCTTCATCTGAAAATGGCCTATTCATATCCCTTGACCATTTGTCAATTGGGAAATGATTTGATTTCTTATACATTTTACTTAGTTCCTTGTATGTCTGTGGAATTAGAATTTTGTCAGAGAATTTTGTCATCAAATTTTTTCCCTGTTTGCTTTATCCCTTCTAATTTTGGTCACATTGGTTATGTTTGCACAAAACCTTTTTAATTTAATATAATTAAAATTACTCATTTTGCATCTTGTAATGTTCTCTTCCCTTGCTTGATCTTAAATTCTTTCCTTCCCATAGATATGACAGGTATAGCATTCCTTGTTCTTCTAATTGACTAATTTTCTCACTCTTTGTTTTAATTATATACCCATTTTGAACTTATCTTGGTATAGAGTATGAGATACTGATCTAAACCTAATTTTTGCTACACTGTTTTCCAATTTTCCCTCAGAGCTGCTTTTTGATAAGTGACTTTCCCATCTATAAGATGAAGGGAAATCAGTAAATATTTGTATGTCTACTAAGTACTCTAAAGGTTTTTAATAAATATCATCTAATTTGATCCTCACAACAACGGAGGCAGAGTGCTATTATTTTGCCCAATTTATACTTCACAAAACTGAGGCAAATGGGGAGTTAAATGACTTGCCCAGAGTCACACAGGGCTTCTTAATTCCAGATCCAACAGTCTTTCCCCTGCCCAATCAGCCGCCTCCAGAGTCTGAGGGGTGCAATATATTTCCAGTAACTTCTCAGATTCTGTCTCTTCTGAGTCTTGGAGGCTGAAATGCTTATAAGAGGAACTTGTGATTGACTATCCAACAGTGGTTAGGTGTCATGCTGAGTTCCTACATCACTTTGAAAGACTAAATTATCCAGATCAAAGAGAAATTTTCCTGATTATCTCCAGGTTTATTTGGAGCATCAGCAATAGTTCATTTACTCATGATTGAGGGAAGTAGATGGAGAATCAAACATGGCACCCAACATTTAGATCTTTATATTTTTCCTTTCATGGGAGAAACAGACACAAAATCTAAATATAATTTATCTTCCCCTGAGAGTTTCCATTCTATTGCACTGAATTTAATACCTCGGCATCTCTGCCCAGTCACTGGACAATCATAGCACTGTCTATGTGACTTTGTGAGGAGGATAAAGAGAAGCATGAATGGATAGATCAGCAAATGCTGGATGAATTCTCAGTGGCCCAAGAAGTCATGGGATAAGTGAGTGATTGAATACCAGATTGAATCTTCTTGGTTCTGAGTTTTGATTCTAGAGGGTTGCCTGGTTAATGAGGAAAAAGAAGGTTCTGACTATTGCAAGATTTAAATTATTGTCCAATGTGTCAAGTGTTATTTTATAAAGTTTATTACCTGACAAAATAGAACCACGTTACTAAGTTTTTCTACCTGTTCAAAAATCCCTGCTGCACCAAAGCCTCCACAGGAAGGAAAGAGAGGACTAGACATGGAACTCCACCAAATTTCTGTCCTGACTACATCAGCATGGAATGACAGGAAATGAGTGGGGTGCTGGGAATGTGGTATTCTGGGGATCATGGTTTTTAGGGTAACAGATTCTAATCACACTCTGTCCTGGGATAGTCCATCACAGGGTTCTGGAAAGAGGCTGCTGTTCCTAACTTAGATCAAAACTCTGATCTACAAAGAGAGCAGCATCAGTGAAACCTGCCCTTTAAGCAGAAACAACTCCTGCCACCAGGCACCAAACTGCCCCCCACCACACCCTCCTGGTTTGCATGGCTCCTGCTGAGGAAATGAGGCCAGCTGAGGAGGGCAGCTATAAAGAGGCAGCTGGGAGGGAGCTGCTGGGGAGCCAGAGCTCAGGCACAGGGAGATGATGGGGTCTCAGGCTCAGCTGTTCTGCCTCCTGCTTCTCTGCATCCCAGATGAGGGAGGAAGATCAGAGACTGTCCTGAGCAATTGTTAGAGGAGTCCTGGGAAGCCCTGCTTGTCTCCTGTCCTTCTGGGGAGAGTTTGGTTCTGGGTGATTGTGAGGGTCAGAGGGGCCATCTGTCCCCTCATGGGTCAGGAGGCAGTCTGGGTTGGCACCTGAGGATCTACCTCACTACATTACATCAGTGATTCATCCCGGTACTTTGGAGACATGAATATTTGTGACTTTTTCTTTGTCCTTCTGCTTTCAGGTTCCAGAGGGGCCATTGGAGTGACCCAGTCTCCATCCTCCCTGGCTGTGTCTCCAGGAGAGAGAGTCACCCTGTCCTGCAGGGCCACTCAGAGTATTAGTAATAACATACACTGGTACCAACAGCGCCCAGGCCAGTCTCCCAGGCTCCTCATTTACTGGGCCTCCAACCTACACTCTGGGGTCCCTGCCCGGTTCAGTGGCAGTGGCTCTGGGACAGATTTCTCTCTTACCATCAGTGCTGTGGAACCAGAGGACATCGGACACTATTACTGTCAGCAGAGTAATAATTGGCCTCTCACAGTGCTCCAGCCCTGAACAAAAACCTGCCCAGGCAGCTGCTGAGGGAGCCCCCACTGTCCCAGGGGCTCCTCCTCCCCCCACAGCTGGGGCAGCTTGTCTGGGCTGCCTCTAAAGGAGGTTTCTGGGTCTCACAGGAGGCTGCTGGGCCTGGGATGGGTGCTGAGCCTGGTCTCTTCCCATCCAACAATTATGGAGTGGCGCCTCCTCACTCATTGGATGTCACCCTAAAGGTGGGTTTGTCTCACTCACACCTGACCAAGACTCCCCTTTCCAAATCTTCAACAAGTGTTGAAGACCCTTTACATGAAGACCTGCAGTACAAGGGATAGAGCTACCTAGGCAGGTAGGTGGTACAGTGGTTAGAGCCAGGCATGGAGACAAGTAGGCATGAGTTCCCAACCAGGCTCAGATATGCTGGGCAACTCACTTAGTTTCATTTCAGTTCTCTCATCTCACAGAGTCGCATCATAGCAGCACCTTAGGGAGATCCAAGTTATAAACTGCTTAGCAGCCAGCCTGACCCTTAGAAAGCATTATAGAAATGAGAGCTATCTGTATTATTATTATATATTGAAAGTATATTGTTAATTGATCCAATCATTTTGGAAGGCACTTTGGAATTATGCACAAAGAGCTTTAAAGGAATGCCTGCCCTTTGATCCAGTAATACCACTATTGTATTCCAAAGAGATAAAAAACAAGCAAACAAACAAACATTGAAAGCTTCTGTTGGAACAAAATATTTATAGCTGCACTTTTGGTGGTGGCAAAAAAATTGGAAAAAGAGGGGGTGTCCCTCGATTGGGGAATGGCTGAACACATTTTGGTATCTGTTGGGGATGGAATATTATTGTGCTCAAAGGAATAATAAAGTGGAGGAATTCCCTGGAGACTGGAACAACCTCCAGGAAGTGATGCAGAGCGAGAGGAGCAGAACCAGAACATCTCATGCAGTCACTGAAATACTGTGGGGTGATCAGATGTAACAGACTTTTCTACTAGCAGCCATGCAATGATCCAGGACAATGCAAAGGGACTGATGAGAAAGAACGCTCTCCACATCCAGAGAAAGAACTGTGGGAGCAGATACACAGAAGAAAAAGATGATTGTTCACATGATTCGATGGGGATAGTCTTGGGGGTACATTGATAATATGGAAATCAGTTTTAAACATGTAAAACCCAGTGGAATTGCTTGTCAGCCACAGAAGTGGGGAGGGGGAGAGGGGAAGGAAAGAAAATGTGTCATGGAAACATGGAAAAGTATTCTAAAAAAATAAATTTTTAAGTCACGTTTTCGTTAGACCTCTGTACTCTAAGGAAAACTCCTTTTTCTTCGTGGTTGATTCTATGGAGGTTATTTGGGAACTTCAAGGTATGAATTCCAACCCAAAGAGAAGCCACATGACCCTTTCCAAAGCACCTAGGGGCAAAAGGTTCACAATCCAGAATGTGATATATGGTAAAGGGAAGTTTCCACACTTGGGCAATAATGTTACCCATCAGTCTGCAGCCCTCCCAGCAGAGGGCCCTCCACAGGCTCAGCAGTTTGGAGTTCTGACCATGCCAGGGCAAGACTTGGGCTATTAGAGCTTCTCTTCATCACTCCTCTCTCATGCCCCTCAGTGGTGAAAATGATATTAGTCAGAATCCCATGGACTTAGGCATGACTTTTGTTTGAAAGCACACACTCAGTGGAGCAAAGAGACACTTCCTAGACAGCAGGGAGGAAGAACAGCAGTGGGAATGCCAGGGAGAGGCTTAGTGGGCTGAGGGGAGATGAAAGTACAAGTGAGGAAGGTTCCACGAGCACCTGAGAGGCCTCTTGCATGGCAGGTGTGCCCAGAAAAGGAAAGTTTTGTGGTAACGAAGACACCCCATTATTATGGCCCAATAAAGGAGGGGTGATGTTGGTGTGTCTGCATCCCAGATAGGTCAGTGGCTAGAGATGGGGGTTTGTGGGAAAGGAGAAAGTCATCACAAGATGGAGGCTGACAACAACCTGAGGACTCCAGCAAGACAGGGGTCAGGGATGGTGGATTAAATGTTTGTAGACACAAATGGCCTCCCTTTGCTGGGAGCAGAGGAGATCAATGTGGATGCTGGGGCTGGGAAAGAGAGGGACAGGGACCCAGGATGGGCTCAGTAATTGGTGACAACTGCTGAGAAGAGCTGGAACCCTCCACCACTGATCCCATAGAGGGGCACCAGAGCAGGGCATTGCCTCCAGGTCTAATATTTCTGCTGGATCCTGGTAAGTCAGGAGCAAAGTCTCTGACACTGTACATTTCTGGGATTGAAGGACAAGTTAGAACTGCTTTTCGTTTTTCATTTTATGGCTTTTATTTGATTTTTACTCTTTTTCCATGGTTACATCGTCCTTGTTGTCTAGTCACTCCCTTCTTCTCTCCCTCCTCCCAGAGTTGACAAGCAGTTCTACTGGGTTAAACATGTATTATCCCTCAAAACCTATTTCTCTATTATTCCCCTTTGTAATAGAGTCATCTTTTAAAGCCAAAAACCCAAATCATATACCCACACATAGAAGTGATAAATCATATGTTTTCTTCTGGATTTCTTCCCCCACAGTTCTTTCTGTGGATATAGTAACCAATAGAGTAACAAAGTGCATTACATTGGATCATTCCACAATGTTTCACATTCTATGCACCATGTTCTCTTGGTTCTGCTCACTTCACTCTGCATTTGTTCATGGAGGTCCTTCCAGTTCATATAGAAATCAAGCAGTTTAGAATTCCTTGCTGCACAATATTCCTTCAGCAGCATATACCACAATTTGTTCAGCCATTCCACAGTCGATGGAAACCCCCTCATTTTCCAATTTGTTTTGCCACCACAAGCACAGCTATAATTTTTTTTTGTACAAACAGAACCTTTCCCATTTTTATCTCTTTGGGATACAAACCCAGTAGTGGTATTGCTGAATCAAAGGGCATGCATACTTTAAAGCCCTTTGGGCATAATTCTAGACTGCCTTCCAGAATGTTTAGATCAAATAGCAAGTCTACCAGCAATGTATTAGTGTCCCAATTTTGCCACATCTCCTCCAACATTTATTATTTTCCTTTACTATCATATTGACCAATCAGCTAGGTTTAAGGTGGTAGCTCAGAGTTTTTTGATTTACATTTCCCTAGTCAGGAGAAATTTAAAACTTTTTTCATATGATTATTGATAGTTTTGATTTCTTTTTCTGAAAACTGCCTATTTATATCTCTTGATATGGAAAAAGGCATGTTGCATTGACTGGTCAAAATTCTTAATCTTTTAAAGTTATTTTTCTTTAGATTGTTGCTCTTCTTGAAGGGTTTGTTCTCCTGGGTTTACTCTGCATTGGTTCACACTAGCCAAAATTCCCTAAAATTAGCTCATGTCATTTCTTCAATGAAATAATATTATACTCATCACAATTTTTCTAGCCAATCTCCAATCCACATGTACCCTATTAGAGTGCTGGGTTTTTTCTTTTTTCTCTTCCCATGCCCTTTACTCGATTTTTTGGAAATTAGTAGATTTTGCTTGTAATTCTTGTCTACCTAGTATCTATAGTCCTGCTCTTCACCAATCCTCTCCTCATCACACCTTGTTTTTTCTGCTGAGTTTGACAAAATCCTAAATCAGCCTCCTTTTATCTGTATTAACCATTTCAGGAATGAAGTTCCTCTGATGCCAACCTTCCCCACTCTTTCTGCCATCTTTGTAGGCTCTGCTTTTCATATGTCAGAAAGCAATGGGGAGGTAACTCCCCCAGAAATTCATCAAGTCATGGCAGATGTAACTACATAGATAGATAGATAGATAGATAGATAGATAGATAGATAGATAGATAGACAGACAGACAGACATAGATATAGATATAGATATAGATATAGATGTAGATATAGATATAGATATAAATATAGATGATATAGATATAGACATAGACATAGACATAGACATAGACATAGACATAGACATAGACATAGACATAGATATAGATATAGATATAGATATAGATATAGATATAGATATAGATATAGATATAGATATAGATATAGATATACACACACAGGAGCAAAGACAGGGAGCAGAGATTAATATAAAATGTACCCTGAAGCTCTAGTTATTTTCAAGGCACTAAAGCTCATACTGGATTGAGGCTTATCATGAATGCTAAAGGAAAGAAGAAGGATGGGCTGGTCAGAGTTTGTTTGTGTTAGCCATCGTTGGGAAACAGAATATCAGAGAAAAGAGAGTGCTCCTGCCCAGTGGGCCACATCAAGATAACAGGCAACAGAAAAAAGGCAGAACCAGCCATCACTCCTCTTGCTCCTCTTTTCTCTGCTAATGAGATTCAGAAGTGGGAAAGTACAAGAGAAATGAATGGGATCAAATTGAAAAAGTGAGCAGATAAGTCAATGCAGAGTGGTCCTTCAATAAGTTCAAGGAAACAGACCTAGAAAAACTGATTTCCAGAACAAACTAACCCTGAGAATAGGCTAACATAAAGATAAGTCCAATGTGTTGGACTTGCTGAGGAAGCATCATTGTTTCCTAAGGGAAAGGCCAA
The DNA here is from genome assembly GCF_027887165.1 of Monodelphis domestica. NCBI lineage: Eukaryota > Metazoa > Chordata > Mammalia > Didelphimorphia > Didelphidae > Monodelphis > Monodelphis domestica. The sequence goes on along the minus strand of NC_077227.1, from coordinate 722,991,859 downwards.
TGGAAATGCCCCTTTGTGGTGAGGGAGTCAATGGACATGGTGCTTGGGCATGCCCAGATCATGCTCTATCCAGGGCTACAATCTAAAGTTATGTTTGAAAACTCATAAATATGCTCACTTGGAAAAAATAAAAGACAGGACAAAAAATAAAGTCAGGACCCCAAACCTCTGAGCCTCTGGAGGGGCCTCTGCAGGGAGGCCTGCTGACTAATGGATAACATTATGGCCCATGTGGGGAAACAATCCTTTTCCAGACATCAAATTCTGGATGGGGAATTTTTGACTCCAGGTGCTTTGGAAGGGATCATGTGGCTGCTCTCTTTGGATGGTATTTTATGCCTTGATGCTTCCAAATTATCTGTATAAAATCAAACAGGAAGAAAAATCAGTTTTAGAGTTTAGAGCCAAAATCTGACTGCTTAAAGATCCCTGTTGATGAATAAATGAATCAATTCATTTTTTTCAAAGTCCTTACCTTCTGTCTTAAAATTGATACCAGTTTAGATAGGGAGGCAAAGGGTGGGAAGGGATAGACAATTGTGGATAGGTGACAAGCCTAGGGACATACAGCTAATTTCTGAGATTTCAATAGATTTCAGGTCTTCTTGGCACCTGATTCAACACTCTTTTCACTGCCCCATCAGCTGCCTCCAGAGTCTGAGGTGTCAATTCTGCTTCCATTCCTGTCTCAGATGCTGACTTTTGGGAGCCTGGCTGATTGCAAGGGAACTTGGGATTGACTCTCACACAGAAAGTGGGCTTCGGTTACTGGGTTCCCACATCACTTGGACAGACTAAATAATCTGGATCAATGTGACATTTTCCTGAGTGTATCAGGGTCTCTTTGGAGTCAGGAATGCCTCCTTTACACAAGACTCAGATGGGTAAGTAGAAAAGCATGTGGAGGTGTGTCTGGAAATTAATAGAAAAATAAAACCTATAAAATTTCTAAAATCTAAATAGTCAAAATATAGAATTTATGAGGGAAGTTACCTACACTTTGAAAAAATAAAACCAAATCACTCGCCTCTTTTTTTTGACTTTTTGTTTTAAGGGGAATTTTTTTGAGTAGAATAGGCTTGGTTATCTGTATTTATTAGTATAGAAAAGAAAGACAAACTTTCTTAAAAAACTAAAATAAGCAAATACATATGTTATAAAATTGGTGGGGAGTTGTAAATTCTTTTTGGAAAAAAAAGATGCCCCCTTTCTACCCCATACAAATGTTACCTAAATGATAGAGGAGAAGGATCCAAATGGAAGTGTCAGGATGATTCCATATCAGCCCTAAAACACAAAAAAGTGTTTCACATGAAACCGTAAATGTCCATTCCATACAGCTTGTTGAAAATAAAATCTGCAAGAAATCATACTCTTAATTGTCTTCACTGTCCTGCTTGTCTTTACTCCCTTCTAAAATTCCTTCTGTTCTTTTGGTTGCATTGAAGAAAATGCTCTAATTGGTCTTTTCTTTAAAAATGGCTAGCCCTCCTTACCCCTCTTCTCCCCCATCAGCCACTAAGTAAACTGAGAGAAATAAAGAGTGGGGTGGGAGGAATGAGCCCTGTCACCAATAGAGTCCAACAAAATGAATCACTCCTTGGCTATGCCCTGAAATGCATGGCTCTGAATGTGGTGCCCATCACTTCTCTTCCGGGGTCCTCTGGACACTTGTTGCATTGAATGGTCAGAATTCTTAATCTTTCCAAATTACTTTTCTTTAAATCATTGCTCTCCTTGAAGGCGTTGTTCTCCTGATTTTTATCTGCGTTGGTTCCTAATGACCGGAATTCCTTGAATAATCTCATGTCATTTCTTACCACAAAATAATGTTATATTCATTCATCACAATTTTTCTTACCATTTGCTAGTTGTCTTAAAGTCAGTCTAAGGTAACCTATGAGAGTCAAAGTTGATTTTTTTCCTTCATTTTTCTCTCTTCATCCCCTTTAGTTTCTCTTTTGAAATCAGTAGATTTGGCCCGCAACTCTTGTCACCCCAATATCTATAAACCTGCTCCTAAGCACCTCTCTCCATATCCCTTCTTATTTTCCTGCTGAGTTAGAATCATTCCTAAAGCAACCTCCTGTTTTTCCATCTGTTTTTTACTTCTCATCCATTTGAAGAATGAAGTGTATTCATCGCCAAGTTTCCCCATTCTTTATGTCATCTTTGTATACTCGGCTTTTCACACTTCAGAAAGTGATGGAGACGTAGATCCATAGGAAAGTCTTCAAGTCACTTCAGATTTAAATATGTGTGGAAGCAATGACAGACAGCAAAGATTAATACTAAAAAGTACCAGGGGCAGCTGGGTTGCTCAGTGGATTGAGAGCCAGGCATTGAGACAGGAGGTCCTAGGTTCAAATCTGGCCTCAGACACTTCCCAGCTGTGTGACCCTGGGCAGGTCACTTGAACCCCATTGCCTAGCCCTTACCACTCTTCTGCCATGGAACCAATATATAGTATTGACACCAAGATAGAAGGTAAGGGTTTTAAAAAAATACTAAAAAGTACCATGATTCTCTAGGACTGTCACTAAAAGTGACACTAAAGCTCACATTGTTTTCAGGTTTCTTAAGAATACTAAGGGAAAGAAAAAGGAAAGGAAAGGGAGGAGCTATTTGTCTCCTTTTGTTCATCCTGGGGGAAAGTAGATAATTAGAGAAAAGAGAGTGCTACTGCCCAATGGGCTGCATCAAGGTAACAGCCAACAGAAAAAGGCAAAAATAGCCATTATTTCTCTTGCTCCTCTTTTTTCTGCTAAGGAGACTCTTTGAACTGGGAAAGGTAGAACAAAAAAGATTGAGAACAAATTGAAACAGTGAGCAGATAAGTAGATGCAGAGCAGTTGTTCAATACATTCAAGGGAACAGACCTGGAAAAACTGCATTCCTGATCAAACTATCCCTAAGGCACAGGCTAACATAAAGGGTGGTCCAATGTGCTGGCATTCCTGAGGAAGCATCATCCTTTCCTAAGGGGAAAGGCCAATGGAAATACTCCTTGGTGTTGAGAGAGTCAATGGACATGGCCCCTGGGCACGACCAAGCCATGATCTATCTAGTGCTATGATCCAAAGATATTGAAAAACTGCTTAAATACTTACTGAGGAAAAATTAAAGGAAGCATTAATAATGAAGATTAACCTTGAAGTTGTGTCCTGTGACTTCCTTTTTTTCTCCCCACCTTTTTCTTTTTGTGCTGTATATTCAGCACTTGACCAGCACAAAACTAAATAGATCTATCATGAAGTCTCAAATTTCTGCTGTCTGGGGAAAAAAAAGTTTTAATTGTCTTAAATTATATTATATATGATCTTATAAGTGTGAACATTGAAGTTTTCTCCTTTCTTTTTAAAATCTTTGTTACGAAGGAGGTCTTTCTGATTTGAAGATGGAAAGAGATATATTCATAAGTAAATATGAAGAAGAATCATAGAAAATAAAATAAGAAATCAAAATGAGTAAAATCTTCCTTAATTACAGTTATTCTTCTATGTATAGTGTTCCCATTTGGAAATAACCATAATAGACGCATTTAGGTAGTGCTTTATAGTTCACCAAGTGCTTTACAAATATTAACCCTATTCATCCTCACAATCATCAACTTGGCTGGCACGGGCTAATTTTTAATCCCAGTTTTGAGATGAGGAAGCTGAAGCAGACAAGGGATAAGTGACTTGTCCAGGGTTGTACAGCTAGTAAATATCTGAGGCTGGATTTTAATGGCCTTCCTGATTCTAGGTCCAGGGATCTATCTCCTCCACCACTAGCCATTTCCACTGGGGCTTCATTGACATGGGAAAGTTTGAAAACAATAGAAATACTTGAGTCTGCTGATACATTTTAGATCTGTAAAGTGTCCTCTATTCCTCCAGCTATGGCAGTTGGATAAGAGATCTGATTGTGGAGCAAAAGGGAAAAGGCTGAGGAGGATAGAACTATTGAAGCCAGGAGCTAGAGTCAATCTGGGTGAAATGACTCTCATTTGCTGGGTGCTGAGGACAACTACTAGGGAGAGAGACAGGACCACTAATGAAGAGCTTCTAAGCATAGCCAGACGTGGCCCACTGAATCATGGAGGAGCATGAGAGAGGACAACTGATAAAGAGAAGCTCTTATTGCCCAAGTGGAGCCCTGGCATGGTCAGGACCCCAAATCTCTGAGCTTGTGAAGGGGCCTCTGGAGGGAGGGCTGCTGACTGATGGGTAACATTATGGCCCAGGTTGGGATATTTTCTTTAAATATATCTAACATTCTGGATTGTGAATGTTTGGCCCCCCGGTGCTTTGGAGGAAAGGATCATTTGGCTTCTCTCTTGGATAGGAATTCATATTTTATTCATACCTTAAAGTTCCTAGATCATCTTTGTAGAACCAACCAGGAAGAAAACTGAGCTTCCCTTAGTGTATGGAGATCCATCCAAAATTTGACTCCCTAAAGTTCCCCCTTTTTTTCCTTCTTCCCTTTAAACACTATTTTATTTGGTCATTTTCAAACACTTCATTAGAAACAAAGATCACTCTCTTTTTCTCCTCCCCGACTCCTCCCAATGGCACTGTGTGATTCCTCTGGTATCACATGTGTCCTCAGGCCGTACTCTTTTCCATGTTGTTGGTATTTGCATTAAGGTGCTCATTTAGAGTCTCTCCTCAATCATATCCCCTCCACCCCTGTAGCCAAGCTGCTGCCCTTCCTCAGTGTTTTCACTCCCCCCTTCCCCACCCCACCCCCCGTTCCCTTTTGATGAATAAATGAATCAAATAATATTTGACAAAGCCCTTACCTTCTGTCTTCAGACCGATACAAGTATAGGTTCTAGGAAGAAGTGTGGGAAGTGACAGACAATAAGGTTAAGGGACTGGCCAGGATACTTTCTTAAGTTAAAATAGCTTTTAGATTTTCTTTGCTTTCCACTGCCTCATCAGCTGCCTCCAGAGCATGAGGTGTGAATTCTGCTTCCATTCATGTCTCAGTACCTGAATGTTTGTAAGGGGAACCTATTATTGATTCTTACACAGAAAGTGGGCTTCAGTTATTGGGTTCCTAAATCACTTGGATAGACTGAATAATCTGGATCAAGGAGACATTTTCCTGAGCATATCAGGGTCTCTTTGGAGTCAGGAATGCCTCCTTTACCCAAGACTCAGAGGAGTAAGTGGAGTCTCCAAAGGCATCCAAAGCTCAGCTTATACTTTCCTTTCAAAGGAGAAAGAAGAGAAACAGAGACAAAACTTCAATATTATTAAATCTCTGACCCCTGAGATTTTCCTTTCTGTTCCCCCAAATTTAAAAACTCCCCACTGTGACTGGATGGCCCCAGCCTTGTCTAATAGACCTATTGTGGAAGGGAAAGAGAAGCATGTATAGTAGGCTGGAGGTACAGGGGCAAATGCTGGATGAACTCTCCAGAAAGGACCAAAGAAGCCACTGGATAAATGAGTGACTGAATGCCAGGATGAGATCTTCTTGGTTCTGAGGTTCTAGACTAGAGGGTTGCCAAGCTCCTAAGGAAAGGGAAGATTCCAAGTATCCTAGGATAGTCCATCTCAGACTTCCACAAGGAGGCTGCTGTCCCTAACTGAGGCCAAAGATCTGATCTCCAGAGAGGGCAGCATCAGTGAAATCTGCCTTTTGAGTGGAAAGCTGTCTCTCCTCCCACTCCAGCCACTCAGCCCCAAACTCCCTCCATCTTCTTTTGCAGGGCTCCTGCTGAGGAAATGAGGCCAGCTGAGGAGGGCAGCTATAAAGGGGCAGCTGGGAGGGAGCTGCTGGGGAGCCAGAGCTCAGGCACAGGGAGATGATGGGGTCTCAGGCTCAGCTGTTCTGCCTCCTGCTTCTCTGCATCCCAGGTGAGGGAGGAAGATCAGAGACTGCTCTGAGCAATTATTTGCCTCTTGTCCCTTCAGAGAGAATTAAAATGTTTGAATGTGAGGGACAGAGACATAATGTTGTCCCTCTTGGAGATGGACAATTTAATTCAAAACTTTATGACAGTGACCTGCCCTTCTATTATCGTGCATCTAATGATCTGTAACTGGTATTTTTGTGTTGCTGATTGCAGGTTCCAGAGGGGTCATTGGGCTGACCCAGTCTCCGTCTTCCCTGGCTGTGTATCCAGGAGAGACGGTCACCCAGTCAGAGCATTAACAACCATATATTCTGGTTCCAACAGCCCGGAGGTCAGGCTCCTGGAGTCCTTGTTAGCTATGCTTCCACCCTGCACTCTGGGGTCCCTGTCAGGTTCAGATTTCTCTTTGACCATCAGTGGTGTGGAACCCGAGGACATCGCAGACTATTACTGCATGCAGGTAGACAGGTGGCCTCTCACAGTGCTCCAGCTCTGAACAAAAAGCTGCCCAGGCCCTGCTCCAGGAGCCATTATTAGCTCATTTACTTCTTTCCTCACTGATGGGACAGAGGCAGCTTCTCTTGGTTGCCTCAAGAGGTCTGCAGGCCTGAGACAGATGGTGGGGCAGCACCAAGATTCCTCTTTTGATCTGATTACGTCACCCAAGAACGGGGCAGTCAATGACAAAATCTAGTGGATGGAGAAGCCCCACAGGTAGAAAACTGGCTTAAGCCATTCTTGTCCCCAGACAGCCTCTACCAAGCTGACATTAAATAATCTCACAGCTTTGTAAGAATGGCAGCAAATCTAATGATTAGAATTTGTTAAATGCCTACTATTGTCCCAGGCACCGTCCCAAGTCCTTCATAAACAGGGTCTCATTTGATCCTTACAATAACTGGTGTAATAGAAAGGATGATCTGTGTGACTATTTCTTGTTGCTCTAACTAGAGACTCTGGCTTTCTAGAGAGAGATGCTGGTAGAGGGACACTTGAGGGCTGCCTCTTTACAATGGGGAGAGAGGAGAGATGCTGCTTGAGATAGAGGGACGCTGCCACAGGGGAATGCTCTGGAGTCTGCCTATAATCTCTATTGATGGCTGATAGATCAGTCTATTTCCTTACCTCCTCCTCCCTTCACTCCCAGATCCCACACACTCCCTCACCTCCTTCTCTTCTTCTAGCCTCTCCCTCCCAGTTTCTTCTTGAAGCTTAGGGCTTTGCCCTTCCCTCCTGAGTGGACTATGAAGATACTCTTGTTTTCTTTCTCAGGTAAGGGGTTTATTGGGAAACAACAGGATAGAGAACTGAGGAAAGAGGGATGAGGGTTTCGCTACTCTTTAATAAGGGATAGGAGGAATTTGGGAACTCAGTCCAGTCACAGCTGTGATTCTAGGACAGTCGGAGAGATGGAGGACAGCAGTTAAAATCTTCTTTTCTTCTCCACAAAACCACCAAAGTCTCAGCCTAATTTTAGAAGCCCCCCTCAAGGGTCCTTCAGCCTGGGACAAAAGCTAACAAGATCAGTTCAGCTTCTTCCCCCTACAGCCAGACTTGCCTCCCTTGGCCAGAAAAACCTCCAGAGAGCCAAAGTCTCCTTTCTTGGTCAGTCACCCTCCCAGAGAGAGAGAGAGAGAATCCTCTCCCCTGGCCAGCTTCAACTGCCTCCTCCTCCTCCTGGGAACATTCCATTTGGAACCTTCTCCTTGATTGACAGACAGGATCCCAGCCTTGTTCCTTGTATGACCTGGCTTGCAAGTCCTTTCTCTCTCCATGTCTTTTCCACAATCCCCCCTTTTATTCCATAAAAAAATGCAACTTGCAATTTTCAATGATACTTACCTTTATAATAGCTCTATCTGTTTTTTAACCCTGTGCTATCCTAAATATTCTCTTACACCCCCCCCCCAAATAAAAAAAATCTTAACTCATCCTAGCTATTCTATCTACCCAGATGCTAAGCTAAGAATGGGTTATAGGAAAATGGTTTACGTAAGGGAATTCACATGAACATAGTTCTTTACATCACAACAAGTTAATTAACAACATCTCAACAATTCCACTAACATTAAGAATATGCAAATGTCCTATTTCCTAAAGTCTGTATATTCACTAAGTAAAATTTCCTATCACTAACGAATGCTAACTTACAATTATGATGCAATCTAACTTCTATACTTCAGAACTTCTGTGACTCTACTTACTTAAGCCTTAAACAAATCCACTAGGCTATTGTTAGTGGTTAGACTATTAATAAATCACTCTAATATAGTTAGCAAGGTAGTTAATTAGTAAGTACATGTGTCCATAGGATATACTCAGTATAGATTTAGATATGTACATCAGTCTAAATTTCCGTGCAAACTCATGCAGATAAGAAATATTTTTATCTGTTTGAATTTCCCGCAGAAATTTTTATCAGTGTCTTTTGATATGCAAATATGCATGTTGTATACTTATCCAATCCATGAGATACCTTCCTATGCTATGTAGGATGTGCATGCGTATATATGTGATGTTCACATGTATGACGCCTTCTTACATATATGTCCTCATGGTCAAAAGTTCCAAAATTTCAAAGTTCCAAAGTCCTTCCATGTCCATTCATGTTGCTTGTAGAGAATCTTCCTCTCTGGTCCTTCGTCTGGTCCACATGCCAGTCACCACCGTCCAGTCTTGATTGAAGACGTGTTCTTCCAATCAGGATCCACTGCTAAAATCAGTCAGGAACCGGGAACACATGAACAAACCGTGAACCTGAATGCACGTGAGATTTTTGCATATGTGTGCAAGAGTGAAAAGTTACTTTAGCATGGAAGTAAGATGGAATCTTGGTGAATGTCAGAATTTATCACTCTTTCTTCATGTCTGCACGTAAGATTACATGTGTGTTCTTCGTGCATGGGGATAAGCTTTTGCATTTGTACATCTTCGTGCTTGCAAATAAGGTGTACAAGTGTTTTACGTGCATGGGTGTGAGCATTATGCACAAGAATAATGATTCCAAGTTTGCTAAATCTTGTTTTGCTTTTCACTAGAAGATTTATTGATTGCTTGTTGTAATAATGTCTTTGAGAGAGAATATAGAAAATTTTGTATCCATTTATAAAAACATTGTTTCTGTTTCCTTACCGTGTGACAGGCAGAGGCTATGTATAAAAATATATAGATTTACTGTGGCTGCTACTCTTTCCAATGCATTTTTCCTTTTGTTACACTGTGTTACTGGCTGTATTTCTTACTGGAACTGTATTATTTGATTCAGGGGTGCTATTCTTTCATCAATTCATCTTCTGCAGGCCTCTCTTTTCTGTATTCTGGTGGCTCTCATGCTTTCCTACAAATAGGTGCTATTATTATCCCCATTTTAATGATCAGGAAACCAAGAGACCAAGTGATGAGTGTAGCTGAAGATCTTGTAAGGGGAACTTGTGATTGACTATCCCACAGAAATGGAGCTTCACATGCTGGGTTCCTCCATCACTTGGAGAAACAAAATTATCTGGATCGATGAGAAATTTTCCAGATTGTTTCAGGGCCTCTTTGGAGCATCAGTGAAAGTTCTTTTACTCATGATTGTGGGAAGTAAGTGGAGAATTAAAAATGGCACAGAATGTTCAGACTTTAATATTTTCCTTTTAAGGGAGAAACCGAGATAAAACCTAAATATAATTAACCTCCACGCACACCCCAGACTTTCCTTTCTGTTGCACTGAATTTAATACCGTGGTATCTCTGCCCAGTCATTGGACAATCATAGCACTGTCTGTGTGACTTTGTGAGGAGGGTAAAAAGAAGCATGAATGGAGGGTCTGTGATACAGCCGCAAATTCTCCAGAAGGGGCCCAAAGAAGGCATTGGATAAATGGGTGATTGATTGCCAAGTTGGTATCTATGTGGTTCAAAGTTTCCTTTGTAGAGGATATTCACTGGTTCCAGAAGGAGCGTTCCCTAACTCAGACCAAAGATCTGGTCTCCAAAGAGGGTACCTCATTGCATTGCTGCTAGTAGAAAAGTCTGTTACATTTGATCATCCCACAGTATTTCAGTGACTTCATGAAATGTCCTGGTTCTGCTGATCTCACACTCCATCAGAAGTTCTCTGTTAATCTGAAAACTTCCTTTGAGGTGAACCCTGTCCCTCCTCCCACTCCTGCCACCCAGCCTCAAACTGCCCCTCCCCACCCTCTTGTTAGAGATCTTCTGTCTCCAAATACACAGAACTGTACTTTGTATATTATCTAAACCTAAACATGAGGAAAAATTTTTCTTTTCTTTTCCTTTAAACTCTTTCCTTCTGCCTTAGAATCATCATAGTATATTGTTTCCAAGGAGGAAATACACAAAGGGCTAGGCAAAGAGGATAAGTGACTTCCTCAGGGCCATGCAGCTAGGAAGTCTCTAAAGCCTTTTGAGTTCAGATTTGAATACAGCACCTCTCATCTCTAGGCTTGGCTCTCAAATCCACTGAGTCACTTAGTTGCCCCCCAAAAAAGTATTTCCATAAATATCAGCAGAAAAGTAGTCAACGTCAAAGCAGTCTGATACTCTCTAAGATACAGAAGCTTTGATCAATAGAATAAATGAGGAGCAAATGGCCTTTAGCAACCCAATGATGCCAGCTTTTGAGATAAGGACTTACTAAAAACTGTTGTGAAAACTGAAACACACTACAGCAGAAAAAGAATGAAAAGAATAAATGATCTAAAATAGTCTTGATTAGAGAAACACAAGTGAAAAACAAACATTAAAAAATTAAAATAAGGAATTTATTATGCTTTATAATTCATAGGTAATTGAATTGTCGTCTTGAAAGCAAAAAGATACTGCCTTTATGCCACACACCCAGACACTACCTAGATGACAAGGGACAGAGAACCAAATGGGAATGTCAGAGTAGGGCAGCAGGGGATTTGGAAGAACAATGTTATTTAAAGGTTCAAGTAGTCATGATTCGATCACCACATAAATGAGCCTCTCTGCAAAGGAAGTTTTCAGATTAACAGAGAACTTCTGATGGAGTGTGAGATCAGCAGAACCAGGACATCTCATGAAGTCACTGAAATACTGTGGGATGATCAAATGTAACAGACTTTTCTGCTAGCAGCAACTCAATGATCCAGGACAATCCCAAGGGACTAATGAGAAAGAACGCTCTCCACATCCAGAGAAAGAACTGTGGGAGCAGAAACACAGAAGATAAAGATGATTGTTCACATGATTCAATGGGGATAGTCTTGGGGGTTTGGCTCTAAATGATCACTCTATTGCAAACACTGATAATATGGAAATACATGCAAAACCCAGTGGAATTGATTGTCATCTCTGGAAGTGGGAAGGGAAGAGGGGAAGGAAAGAAAATGTATCATGGAAACATGGAAAAATATTCTTAAATAAATTACTTTTTTAAGTCACGTTTTCGTTAGACCTCGGTACTCTAAGGAAAACTCGTTTTTCTTCCTGGTTGATTCTATGGAGGTTATTTGGGAACTTCAAGGTATGAATTCCAACCCAAAGAGAAGCCACAAGACCCTTTCCAAAGCACCTAGGGGCAAAAGGTTCACAATCCAGAATGTGATATATGGTAAAGGGAAAGTTCTACACTTGGGCAATAATGTTGCCCATCAGAAGCCCTCCCGGCAAGGGACGCTCCACAGGCTCAGAGGTTTGGGGTCCTGACCATACCAGAGCTCCACTTTGGCTATTAGAGCTTCTCTTCATCAGTCCTCTCTCATGCTCTTCAGTGGTGAAAATGATGAAATTAGACACAATCCCATGGACTTAGGCATGATTTTTCTTTGAAAGCACACACCAAGTTGCAAAAATGGAGATTTGAACCCCGGACTTCAATTCCCAGAAGTCCTTGACCACTTCTCAGAATGCTTTGTAACCTCACCTGAATTCCCACCTGGGCTGAGAACAGAAATTATTATTTAAACTAACTCCGCCTACATCAGTCTCTCTCTCTCTTGGCTTCCACTTCTAGGGACATACGTCTCCCAAGATGTAGTGAGCGACATTGAATGGGCCTTTCCGCTCTCCTAGCCACGTACTTTCTTATTCACATATTCTTTATTTCTTAATCTTTAATAACTACATATTAACATAAAAACTTTTAACTACAGCAGTTGGAGACCTTTCCTGCACCTCACACGTGCCAATGGTGACTCAAGCTTAGCTTAGGACAGTGCAGGGGGGCAGTTAGTTATTTCTGATTTGTCATTAAATAGCACATGCCCGTGTAGTGTGGGTGTGCACATTCTTGGGTGCTACACCAAGCAAGATGGAGGAAATTTAAAAATCACAAAGTGGAGCAAAGAGACACTTCCTAGACAGCAGGGAGAAAGAACACCAGTGGGAATGCCAGGACGAGCTTAGTGAGCTGAGGGGAGATGAAAGTACAAGTGAGGAAGGTTCCAAGAGCACCTGAGAGGCCTCTTGCATGGCAGTTCTGCCCAGAAAAGGAAAGTTGCCTAGAAATGAAGAATCCCCATTATTATGGTCTAGTAAAGGAGGGGTCATGTTGATGTGTCTGCATCCCAGATGGGTCAGTGGCTAGAGATATGGCTGTGTGGGAAAGGAGAAAGGCATCACAAGATGGAGCCTGAGAACAACCAGAGGACTCCAGCAAGACAAGGTTCAGGGATGATGGATTAAATGTTTGTAGACACAAATTGTGTTCCTTTGCTGGGAGCAGAGGAGATCTGTGTGGATGCTGGGACTGAGAAAGATAGGGACAAGGACCCAGGATGGGCTCAGTAATTGGTGACAACTGCTGAGAAGAGCTGGAACCCTCCACCACTGATCCCATAGAGGGGCACCAGAGCAGGGCATTGCCTCCAGGTCTAATAATCCTTATGGATCCTGGCAAGTCAGGAGGCAAAGTCTCTGACACTGTACATTTCTGGGATTGAAGGACGAGTTAAAGGTACTTTTTATTTTTCATTTTATTGCTTTTATTTGATTTTTAACATTTTTCCATGGTTACATAGTCCTGTTGTCTCCCTTCTCCTCCCAAAGTTGACAAGAAAATCCAATGGCTTATACATGTATTATCACTCAAAACCGATTTCCCTATTATTCACATTTGGAATAGTGTCATCTTTTAGAGCCAAAACCCCTAATCATATATCCATACATATAAGAGATAAATCATATGTTTTCTTCTGGATTTCTACCCCAACAGTTCTTTCTCTGCATATGAATAGCGTTCTTTCTCATAAATCCCTCAGGATTGTCCTGCATTATTGCACTGCTACTAATAGCAAAGTCCATTACATTGAATCGTTCCACAATGTTTCCCTTTCTGGATACAATGATCTCTTAGTTCTTTTCATTTCACTCTGCATTGATTCATGGAGGTCCGTCCAGTTCATATAGAAATCAAGCAGCTCAGGGCAGCTGGGTAGCTCAGTGGATTGAGAGCCAGGCCTAGAGATGGGAGGTCCTGGGTTCAAATCTAGCTCAGACACTTCCCAGCTGTGTGACCCTGGGCGAGTCACTTGATCCCCATTGCTTAGCCCTTACCACTCTTCTGCCTTGGAGCCAATACACAGTATTGACTCCAAGATGGAAGGTAAGTGTTTGAAAAAAATAAAAGAAATCAAGCAGTTCATCATTCCTTACTGCACAATACTATTCCATCAGCATCATATACCACAATTTGTTCAGCTATTCCCCAAATGATGGGGGACAGAGACCCCCATTTTTCCAATTTTTTGCCACAACAAAGAAAGCTGCTAAGAATATTTTGTGTACATATTTTTCCCATATTATCTCTTTGAGGTATAAATTCAGTAGTGGTATTGCTGTACCAAAGGGCAGGCAGTCTTTTTTTTTTTAAACCCTTACCTTCCGTCTTGGAGTCAATACTGTGTATTGGCTCCAAGGCAGAAGAGTGGTAAGGGCTAGGCAATGGGGGTCAAGTGACTTGCCCAGGGTCACACAGCTAGGAAGTGGCTGAGGGCAGATTTGAACCTAGGACCGCCTGTCTCTAGGCCTGGTTCTCAATCCACTGAGCTACCCAGCTGCCCCCGGCAGGCAGTCTTTTAAAGGCCTTTGGGCATAATTCCAGATTGTCTTCCAGAATGTTTGGATGAATTCACAATTCTACCAACAGTGTATTAGTGTCTGGATTTTGCCACATCCCTTCCAAAATTTATTATTTTCCATTAATATCATATTGACTAATCTACCAGGTATGATGTGGTACCTCAGAGATGTTTTGATTTGCTTTTCTCTAATCTGGAGAGATTTAGAAAATTTTTTCATATGATTATTGATCGTTTTGATTTCTTCATCTGAAAATGGCCTATTCATATCCCTTGACCATTTGTCAATTGGGAAATGATTTGATTTCTTATACATTTTACTTAGTTCCTTGTATGTCTGTGGAATTAGAATTTTGTCAGAGAATTTTGTCATCAAATTTTTTCCCTGTTTGCTTTATCCCTTCTAATTTTGGTCACATTGGTTATGTTTGCACAAAACCTTTTTAATTTAATATAATTAAAATTACTCATTTTGCATCTTGTAATGTTCTCTTCCCTTGCTTGATCTTAAATTCTTTCCTTCCCATAGATATGACAGGTATAGCATTCCTTGTTCTTCTAATTGACTAATTTTCTCACTCTTTGTTTTAATTATATACCCATTTTGAACTTATCTTGGTATAGAGTATGAGATACTGATCTAAACCTAATTTTTGCTACACTGTTTTCCAATTTTCCCTCAGAGCTGCTTTTTGATAAGTGACTTTCCCATCTATAAGATGAAGGGAAATCAGTAAATATTTGTATGTCTACTAAGTACTCTAAAGGTTTTTAATAAATATCATCTAATTTGATCCTCACAACAACGGAGGCAGAGTGCTATTATTTTGCCCAATTTATACTTCACAAAACTGAGGCAAATGGGGAGTTAAATGACTTGCCCAGAGTCACACAGGGCTTCTTAATTCCAGATCCAACAGTCTTTCCCCTGCCCAATCAGCCGCCTCCAGAGTCTGAGGGGTGCAATATATTTCCAGTAACTTCTCAGATTCTGTCTCTTCTGAGTCTTGGAGGCTGAAATGCTTATAAGAGGAACTTGTGATTGACTATCCAACAGTGGTTAGGTGTCATGCTGAGTTCCTACATCACTTTGAAAGACTAAATTATCCAGATCAAAGAGAAATTTTCCTGATTATCTCCAGGTTTATTTGGAGCATCAGCAATAGTTCATTTACTCATGATTGAGGGAAGTAGATGGAGAATCAAACATGGCACCCAACATTTAGATCTTTATATTTTTCCTTTCATGGGAGAAACAGACACAAAATCTAAATATAATTTATCTTCCCCTGAGAGTTTCCATTCTATTGCACTGAATTTAATACCTCGGCATCTCTGCCCAGTCACTGGACAATCATAGCACTGTCTATGTGACTTTGTGAGGAGGATAAAGAGAAGCATGAATGGATAGATCAGCAAATGCTGGATGAATTCTCAGTGGCCCAAGAAGTCATGGGATAAGTGAGTGATTGAATACCAGATTGAATCTTCTTGGTTCTGAGTTTTGATTCTAGAGGGTTGCCTGGTTAATGAGGAAAAAGAAGGTTCTGACTATTGCAAGATTTAAATTATTGTCCAATGTGTCAAGTGTTATTTTATAAAGTTTATTACCTGACAAAATAGAACCACGTTACTAAGTTTTTCTACCTGTTCAAAAATCCCTGCTGCACCAAAGCCTCCACAGGAAGGAAAG
Source organism: Monodelphis domestica (assembly GCF_027887165.1). NCBI lineage: Eukaryota > Metazoa > Chordata > Mammalia > Didelphimorphia > Didelphidae > Monodelphis > Monodelphis domestica. The sequence goes on along the minus strand of NC_077227.1, from coordinate 722,976,261 downwards.
AGAGGACTAGACATGGAACTCCACCAAATTTCTGTCCTGACTACATCAGCATGGAATGACAGGAAATGAGTGGGGTGCTGGGAATGTGGTATTCTGGGGATCATGGTTTTTAGGGTAACAGATTCTAATCACACTCTGTCCTGGGATAGTCCATCACAGGGTTCTGGAAAGAGGCTGCTGTTCCTAACTTAGATCAAAACTCTGATCTACAAAGAGAGCAGCATCAGTGAAACCTGCCCTTTAAGCAGAAACAACTCCTGCCACCAGGCACCAAACTGCCCCCCACCACACCCTCCTGGTTTGCATGGCTCCTGCTGAGGAAATGAGGCCAGCTGAGGAGGGCAGCTATAAAGAGGCAGCTGGGAGGGAGCTGCTGGGGAGCCAGAGCTCAGGCACAGGGAGATGATGGGGTCTCAGGCTCAGCTGTTCTGCCTCCTGCTTCTCTGCATCCCAGATGAGGGAGGAAGATCAGAGACTGTCCTGAGCAATTGTTAGAGGAGTCCTGGGAAGCCCTGCTTGTCTCCTGTCCTTCTGGGGAGAGTTTGGTTCTGGGTGATTGTGAGGGTCAGAGGGGCCATCTGTCCCCTCATGGGTCAGGAGGCAGTCTGGGTTGGCACCTGAGGATCTACCTCACTACATTACATCAGTGATTCATCCCGGTACTTTGGAGACATGAATATTTGTGACTTTTTCTTTGTCCTTCTGCTTTCAGGTTCCAGAGGGGCCATTGGAGTGACCCAGTCTCCATCCTCCCTGGCTGTGTCTCCAGGAGAGAGAGTCACCCTGTCCTGCAGGGCCACTCAGAGTATTAGTAATAACATACACTGGTACCAACAGCGCCCAGGCCAGTCTCCCAGGCTCCTCATTTACTGGGCCTCCAACCTACACTCTGGGGTCCCTGCCCGGTTCAGTGGCAGTGGCTCTGGGACAGATTTCTCTCTTACCATCAGTGCTGTGGAACCAGAGGACATCGGACACTATTACTGTCAGCAGAGTAATAATTGGCCTCTCACAGTGCTCCAGCCCTGAACAAAAACCTGCCCAGGCAGCTGCTGAGGGAGCCCCCACTGTCCCAGGGGCTCCTCCTCCCCCCACAGCTGGGGCAGCTTGTCTGGGCTGCCTCTAAAGGAGGTTTCTGGGTCTCACAGGAGGCTGCTGGGCCTGGGATGGGTGCTGAGCCTGGTCTCTTCCCATCCAACAATTATGGAGTGGCGCCTCCTCACTCATTGGATGTCACCCTAAAGGTGGGTTTGTCTCACTCACACCTGACCAAGACTCCCCTTTCCAAATCTTCAACAAGTGTTGAAGACCCTTTACATGAAGACCTGCAGTACAAGGGATAGAGCTACCTAGGCAGGTAGGTGGTACAGTGGTTAGAGCCAGGCATGGAGACAAGTAGGCATGAGTTCCCAACCAGGCTCAGATATGCTGGGCAACTCACTTAGTTTCATTTCAGTTCTCTCATCTCACAGAGTCGCATCATAGCAGCACCTTAGGGAGATCCAAGTTATAAACTGCTTAGCAGCCAGCCTGACCCTTAGAAAGCATTATAGAAATGAGAGCTATCTGTATTATTATTATATATTGAAAGTATATTGTTAATTGATCCAATCATTTTGGAAGGCACTTTGGAATTATGCACAAAGAGCTTTAAAGGAATGCCTGCCCTTTGATCCAGTAATACCACTATTGTATTCCAAAGAGATAAAAAACAAGCAAACAAACAAACATTGAAAGCTTCTGTTTGAACAAAATATTTATAGCTGCACTTTTGGTGGTGGCAAAAAAATTGGAAAAAGAGGGGGTGTCCCTCGATTGGGGAATGGCTGAACACATTTTGGTATCTGTTGGGGATGGAATATTATTGTGCTCAAAGGAATAATAAAGTGGAGGAATTCCCTGGAGACTGGAACAACCTCCAGGAAGTGATGCAGAGCGAGAGGAGCAGAACCAGAACATCTCATGCAGTCACTGAAATACTGTGGGGTGATCAGATGTAACAGACTTTTCTACTAGCAGCCATGCAATGATCCAGGACAATGCAAAGGGACTGATGAGAAAGAACGCTCTCCACATCCAGAGAAAGAACTGTGGGAGCAGATACACAGAAGAAAAAGATGATTGTTCACATGATTCGATGGGGATAGTCTTGGGGGTACATTGATAATATGGAAATCAGTTTTAAACATGTAAAACCCAGTGGAATTGCTTGTCAGCCACAGAAGTGGGGAGGGGGAGAGGGGAAGGAAAGAAAATGTGTCATGGAAACATGGAAAAGTATTCTAAAAAAATAAATTTTTAAGTCACGTTTTCGTTAGACCTCTGTACTCTAAGGAAAACTCCTTTTTCTTCGTGGTTGATTCTATGGAGGTTATTTGGGAACTTCAAGGTATGAATTCCAACCCAAAGAGAAGCCACATGACCCTTTCCAAAGCACCTAGGGGCAAAAGGTTCACAATCCAGAATGTGATATATGGTAAAGGGAAGTTTCCACACTTGGGCAATAATGTTACCCATCAGTCTGCAGCCCTCCCAGCAGAGGGCCCTCCACAGGCTCAGCAGTTTGGAGTTCTGACCATGCCAGGGCAAGACTTGGGCTATTAGAGCTTCTCTTCATCACTCCTCTCTCATGCCCCTCAGTGGTGAAAATGATATTAGTCAGAATCCCATGGACTTAGGCATGACTTTTGTTTGAAAGCACACACTCAGTGGAGCAAAGAGACACTTCCTAGACAGCAGGGAGGAAGAACAGCAGTGGGAATGCCAGGGAGAGGCTTAGTGGGCTGAGGGGAGATGAAAGTACAAGTGAGGAAGGTTCCACGAGCACCTGAGAGGCCTCTTGCATGGCAGGTGTGCCCAGAAAAGGAAAGTTTTGTGGTAACGAAGACACCCCATTATTATGGCCCAATAAAGGAGGGGTGATGTTGGTGTGTCTGCATCCCAGATAGGTCAGTGGCTAGAGATGGGGGTTTGTGGGAAAGGAGAAAGTCATCACAAGATGGAGGCTGACAACAACCTGAGGACTCCAGCAAGACAGGGGTCAGGGATGGTGGATTAAATGTTTGTAGACACAAATGGCCTCCCTTTGCTGGGAGCAGAGGAGATCAATGTGGATGCTGGGGCTGGGAAAGAGAGGGACAGGGACCCAGGATGGGCTCAGTAATTGGTGACAACTGCTGAGAAGAGCTGGAACCCTCCACCACTGATCCCATAGAGGGGCACCAGAGCAGGGCATTGCCTCCAGGTCTAATATTTCTGCTGGATCCTGGTAAGTCAGGAGCAAAGTCTCTGACACTGTACATTTCTGGGATTGAAGGACAAGTTAGAACTGCTTTTCGTTTTTCATTTTATGGCTTTTATTTGATTTTTACTCTTTTTCCATGGTTACATCGTCCTTGTTGTCTAGTCACTCCCTTCTTCTCTCCCTCCTCCCAGAGTTGACAAGCAGTTCTACTGGGTTAAACATGTATTATCCCTCAAAACCTATTTCTCTATTATTCCCCTTTGTAATAGAGTCATCTTTTAAAGCCAAAAACCCAAATCATATACCCACACATAGAAGTGATAAATCATATGTTTTCTTCTGGATTTCTTCCCCCACAGTTCTTTCTGTGGATATAGTAACCAATAGAGTAACAAAGTGCATTACATTGGATCATTCCACAATGTTTCACATTCTATGCACCATGTTCTCTTGGTTCTGCTCACTTCACTCTGCATTTGTTCATGGAGGTCCTTCCAGTTCATATAGAAATCAAGCAGTTTAGAATTCCTTGCTGCACAATATTCCTTCAGCAGCATATACCACAATTTGTTCAGCCATTCCACAGTCGATGGAAACCCCCTCATTTTCCAATTTGTTTTGCCACCACAAGCACAGCTATAATTTTTTTTTGTACAAACAGAACCTTTCCCATTTTTATCTCTTTGGGATACAAACCCAGTAGTGGTATTGCTGAATCAAAGGGCATGCATACTTTAAAGCCCTTTGGGCATAATTCTAGACTGCCTTCCAGAATGTTTAGATCAAATAGCAAGTCTACCAGCAATGTATTAGTGTCCCAATTTTGCCACATCTCCTCCAACATTTATTATTTTCCTTTACTATCATATTGACCAATCAGCTAGGTTTAAGGTGGTAGCTCAGAGTTTTTTGATTTACATTTCCCTAGTCAGGAGAAATTTAAAACTTTTTTCATATGATTATTGATAGTTTTGATTTCTTTTTCTGAAAACTGCCTATTTATATCTCTTGATATGGAAAAAGGCATGTTGCATTGACTGGTCAAAATTCTTAATCTTTTAAAGTTATTTTTCTTTAGATTGTTGCTCTTCTTGAAGGGTTTGTTCTCCTGGGTTTACTCTGCATTGGTTCACACTAGCCAAAATTCCCTAAAATTAGCTCATGTCATTTCTTCAATGAAATAATATTATACTCATCACAATTTTTCTAGCCAATCTCCAATCCACATGTACCCTATTAGAGTGCTGGGTTTTTTCTTTTTTCTCTTCCCATGCCCTTTACTCGATTTTTTGGAAATTAGTAGATTTTGCTTGTAATTCTTGTCTACCTAGTATCTATAGTCCTGCTCTTCACCAATCCTCTCCTCATCACACCTTGTTTTTTCTGCTGAGTTTGACAAAATCCTAAATCAGCCTCCTTTTATCTGTATTAACCATTTCAGGAATGAAGTTCCTCTGATGCCAACCTTCCCCACTCTTTCTGCCATCTTTGTAGGCTCTGCTTTTCATATGTCAGAAAGCAATGGGGAGGTAACTCCCCCAGAAATTCATCAAGTCATGGCAGATGTAACTACATAGATAGATAGATAGATAGATAGATAGATAGATAGATAGATAGACAGACAGACAGACATAGATATAGATATAGATATAGATATAGATGTAGATATAGATATAGATATAAATATAGATGATATAGATATAGACATAGACATAGACATAGACATAGACATAGACATAGACATAGACATAGACATAGATATAGATATAGATATAGATATAGATATAGATATAGATATAGATATAGATATAGATATAGATATAGATATACACACACAGGAGCAAAGACAGGGAGCAGAGATTAATATAAAATGTACCCTGAAGCTCTAGTTATTTTCAAGGCACTAAAGCTCATACTGGATTGAGGCTTATCATGAATGCTAAAGGAAAGAAGAAGGATGGGCTGGTCAGAGTTTGTTTGTGTTAGCCATCGTTGGGAAACAGAATATCAGAGAAAAGAGAGTGCTCCTGCCCAGTGGGCCACATCAAGATAACAGGCAACAGAAAAAAGGCAGAACCAGCCATCACTCCTCTTGCTCCTCTTTTCTCTGCTAATGAGATTCAGAAGTGGGAAAGTACAAGAGAAATGAATGGGATCAAATTGAAAAAGTGAGCAGATAAGTCAATGCAGAGTGGTCCTTCAATAAGTTCAAGGAAACAGACCTAGAAAAACTGATTTCCAGAACAAACTAACCCTGAGAATAGGCTAACATAAAGATAAGTCCAATGTGTTGGACTTGCTGAGGAAGCATCATTGTTTCCTAAGGGAAAGGCCAATGGAAATGCCCCTTTGTGGTGAGGGAGTCAATGGACATGGTGCTTGGGCATGCCCAGATCATGCTCTATCCAGGGCTACAATCTAAAGTTATGTTTGAAAACTCATAAATATGCTCACTTGGAAAAAATAAAAGACAGGACAAAAAATAAAGTCAGGACCCCAAACCTCTGAGCCTCTGGAGGGGCCTCTGCAGGGAGGCCTGCTGACTAATGGATAACATTATGGCCCATGTGGGGAAACAATCCTTTTCCAGACATCAAATTCTGGATGGGGAATTTTTGACTCCAGGTGCTTTGGAAGGGATCATGTGGCTGCTCTCTTTGGATGGTATTTTATGCCTTGATGCTTCCAAATTATCTGTATAAAATCAAACAGGAAGAAAAATCAGTTTTAGAGTTTAGAGCCAAAATCTGACTGCTTAAAGATCCCTGTTGATGAATAAATGAATCAATTCATTTTTTTCAAAGTCCTTACCTTCTGTCTTAAAATTGATACCAGTTTAGATAGGGAGGCAAAGGGTGGGAAGGGATAGACAATTGTGGATAGGTGACAAGCCTAGGGACATACAGCTAATTTCTGAGATTTCAATAGATTTCAGGTCTTCTTGGCACCTGATTCAACACTCTTTTCACTGCCCCATCAGCTGCCTCCAGAGTCTGAGGTGTCAATTCTGCTTCCATTCCTGTCTCAGATGCTGACTTTTGGGAGCCTGGCTGATTGCAAGGGAACTTGGGATTGACTCTCACACAGAAAGTGGGCTTCGGTTACTGGGTTCCCACATCACTTGGACAGACTAAATAATCTGGATCAATGTGACATTTTCCTGAGTGTATCAGGGTCTCTTTGGAGTCAGGAATGCCTCCTTTACACAAGACTCAGATGGGTAAGTAGAAAAGCATGTGGAGGTGTGTCTGGAAATTAATAGAAAAATAAAACCTATAAAATTTCTAAAATCTAAATAGTCAAAATATAGAATTTATGAGGGAAGTTACCTACACTTTGAAAAAATAAAACCAAATCACTCGCCTCTTTTTTTTGACTTTTTGTTTTAAGGGGAATTTTTTTGAGTAGAATAGGCTTGGTTATCTGTATTTATTAGTATAGAAAAGAAAGACAAACTTTCTTAAAAAACTAAAATAAGCAAATACATATGTTATAAAATTGGTGGGGAGTTGTAAATTCTTTTTGGAAAAAAAAGATGCCCCCTTTCTACCCCATACAAATGTTACCTAAATGATAGAGGAGAAGGATCCAAATGGAAGTGTCAGGATGATTCCATATCAGCCCTAAAACACAAAAAAGTGTTTCACATGAAACCGTAAATGTCCATTCCATACAGCTTGTTGAAAATAAAATCTGCAAGAAATCATACTCTTAATTGTCTTCACTGTCCTGCTTGTCTTTACTCCCTTCTAAAATTCCTTCTGTTCTTTTGGTTGCATTGAAGAAAATGCTCTAATTGGTCTTTTCTTTAAAAATGGCTAGCCCTCCTTACCCCTCTTCTCCCCCATCAGCCACTAAGTAAACTGAGAGAAATAAAGAGTGGGGTGGGAGGAATGAGCCCTGTCACCAATAGAGTCCAACAAAATGAATCACTCCTTGGCTATGCCCTGAAATGCATGGCTCTGAATGTGGTGCCCATCACTTCTCTTCCGGGGTCCTCTGGACACTTGTTGCATTGAATGGTCAGAATTCTTAATCTTTCCAAATTACTTTTCTTTAAATCATTGCTCTCCTTGAAGGCGTTGTTCTCCTGATTTTTATCTGCGTTGGTTCCTAATGACCGGAATTCCTTGAATAATCTCATGTCATTTCTTACCACAAAATAATGTTATATTCATTCATCACAATTTTTCTTACCATTTGCTAGTTGTCTTAAAGTCAGTCTAAGGTAACCTATGAGAGTCAAAGTTGATTTTTTTCCTTCATTTTTCTCTCTTCATCCCCTTTAGTTTCTCTTTTGAAATCAGTAGATTTGGCCCGCAACTCTTGTCACCCCAATATCTATAAACCTGCTCCTAAGCACCTCTCTCCATATCCCTTCTTATTTTCCTGCTGAGTTAGAATCATTCCTAAAGCAACCTCCTGTTTTTCCATCTGTTTTTTACTTCTCATCCATTTGAAGAATGAAGTGTATTCATCGCCAAGTTTCCCCATTCTTTATGTCATCTTTGTATACTCGGCTTTTCACACTTCAGAAAGTGATGGAGACGTAGATCCATAGGAAAGTCTTCAAGTCACTTCAGATTTAAATATGTGTGGAAGCAATGACAGACAGCAAAGATTAATACTAAAAAGTACCAGGGGCAGCTGGGTTGCTCAGTGGATTGAGAGCCAGGCATTGAGACAGGAGGTCCTAGGTTCAAATCTGGCCTCAGACACTTCCCAGCTGTGTGACCCTGGGCAGGTCACTTGAACCCCATTGCCTAGCCCTTACCACTCTTCTGCCATGGAACCAATATATAGTATTGACACCAAGATAGAAGGTAAGGGTTTTAAAAAAATACTAAAAAGTACCATGATTCTCTAGGACTGTCACTAAAAGTGACACTAAAGCTCACATTGTTTTCAGGTTTCTTAAGAATACTAAGGGAAAGAAAAAGGAAAGGAAAGGGAGGAGCTATTTGTCTCCTTTTGTTCATCCTGGGGGAAAGTAGATAATTAGAGAAAAGAGAGTGCTACTGCCCAATGGGCTGCATCAAGGTAACAGCCAACAGAAAAAGGCAAAAATAGCCATTATTTCTCTTGCTCCTCTTTTTTCTGCTAAGGAGACTCTTTGAACTGGGAAAGGTAGAACAAAAAAGATTGAGAACAAATTGAAACAGTGAGCAGATAAGTAGATGCAGAGCAGTTGTTCAATACATTCAAGGGAACAGACCTGGAAAAACTGCATTCCTGATCAAACTATCCCTAAGGCAGAGGCTAACATGAAGGGTGGTCCAATGTGCTGGCATTCCTGAGGAAGCATCGTTCTTTCCTAAGGAGAAAGGCCAATGGAAATACTTCTTGGTGGTGAGAGAGTCAATGGACATGGCCCTTGGGCACGACCAAGCCATGATCCATCTAGTGCTGTGATCTGAACATATTGAAAAACTGGTTAAATGATTGCTGAGAAAAATTAAAGAAAGCTTTCATAATGAAGGTTAAACTTGAAATTGTGTCCTGTGACTTCCTTTTTTTCTCCCCACCTTTTTTCTTTTTGTGCTGTATGTTTAATACTTAACAAGTAAGAAAATAATTTGATCTATTATCAAGTCTCAAATGTCTCCTGTCTGGAGAAGAATTTTTTAAAGTGCCTTACATTAGGTTATATATGATCTCATAAGTGTGAACAGTGAACTTTTCTCCTTTCATTGTAAAATCTTTGTTACAAAGGAGGTCTTTTTGACTTGAATAAGGAAAGGGATATATTAATAAGTGAATAAGAATGATAGAAAATAAAATAAGAAATCAAAATAAATAAAATATTCATTAATTAGAGTTATTATTTTATGTATATTTCCCTTTTGGAGATAACCATAATAGAAGCATTTAGGTATCCTTTCATAGTTTACCAAATACGGTACAAATATCAACCTTATTCATCCTCACAATCATCAACTTGGCTGGCATGGGCTATTTTTATTCCCAGTTTTGAGATGAGGAAGCTGAAGCAGACAAGGGATACATGACTTGTCCAGGCTTGTACAGCTAGTAAATATCTGAGGCTGGATTTTAATGGCCTTCCTGATTCTAGGTCCTCCACCACTAGCCATTTCCACTGGGACTTCATTGACAAGGGAAAGTTTGAAAACAATAGAAATACTTGTGTCTGCTGGAACATTTTAGATCTATAAAGTATCCTCTATTCTTCCAGCTATGGCAGTTGGATAAGAGATCTGATTCTGGAGCAAAAGGGAAAAGGCTGAGGAAGACAGAACTATTGAAGCCAGGAGCCAGAGTCAATCTGGGTGAAAATGACTCTCAATTGCCTGGCACTGAGGACAGCTACTATGGAGAGAGACAGGACCACTAATGAAGAGCTTCTAAGCACAGTCAGACGTGGCCCACTGAACCATGGAGGAGCATGAGAGAGGACAACTGATAAAGAGAAGCTCTTATTGCCCAAGTGGAGCCCTGGCATGGTCAGGACCCCAAATCTCTGAGCTTGTGAAGGGGCCTCTGGAGGGAGAGCTGCTGACTGATGGGTAACATTATGGCCCAGGTGGGGATATTTTCCTTAAACATATATAAAATTCTGCATTGTGAATCTTTTGATGCCCCAGTGCTTTGGATGAAAGGATCATTTGACTTCTCTCTTGGATAGGAATTCATATTTTATTCATACCTTAAATTTCCCAGAAAAGAGAGAGAGAGAGAGAGAGAGAGAGAGAGAGAGAGAGAGAGAGAGAGAGAGAGAGAGAGGGAGGGAGGAAGGGAGAGAGGGAGGGAGGGAGGGAGGGAGGGAGGGGGAGACAGAGAGACAGAGAGACAGAGAGAGAGACAGAGACAGAACTTCCTCTGAGCCAGTTAGGAATTCAAAAGTCCCAGCTAGGGGATAGGAGTCTCAAGACAATGGGCCTTTCCTGAGGCTGACACCTCCAAAAAGGCCAAGGAAAGGAAGTCAGCCTTTATACTCACCACATGTCATTTCAATCAGCAGATTCTTTATCATCCTATAACTCTAGCTTCTTATCGGAGGTTCTACTCCAAGTATGAGTCTGTATCTTCACTCCAAGTGTGTCTCTGTGTATCTCTGTTTCCACTTTTAAAGACCTTTTTCTCTTGAATCACTTCCCATAAATTTTTATGTCTACTAATCACAGCCAATGCACCACTCCAAGATTGCCCACTCTTTCACACATGGGTCACAGACCTCCCACTCAATGTATGAAATTGGTCTTCATACGTTTTTGTGGTTAAAATCCAAAATGGGTAGCTCTCCATACTCAGCTTTAAGTACTGTGCTTACATTTTGGGGGATTAAAATCTAAAAATAGACAGGGGGTTATAATTTCATCTTCACAATCAAGGAAAAGCTGAGTACCTTCACTGTTATAATCAGGAGATAGCTACATCCAAGTTCACAGCAGAAATAACAAATGCAACCTTTTCAGATCATAATGCAAAAAAATAATAATTAATGAGGGTACATGGAGAGGCAAATCAAAAATTAGTTGGAAATTAAATAATGTTATTCTCGGACTTCTGGTCAAGATGGCGGCTTAGAGAAAGCTAAAGTTCAGATCTCCTGAAACCCTTCCTTACCGAACTCAAACCGAATGCTCCTAGGGCACCGAAATTCCAAACGATCAACAGCATAGACCCTGGGAGTCCTCCTCCTGGACCTGGACCTGGACCAAAAGGTATGGCCCCCCCCAAAAGCCAGAACCCGAGACCACTTGGACATAAGGGGTAGGCAGAAGGAAGGTCCTAGGACCCATCCCCCCCAACCCAGAGCGCCGAGTCTGAGTCTGAGTCCGAGGCAGCAGAGGCAACCTCAGAGCCCCACAGCCTGCTATTCTGAAGGCCGCTTCCTGAAAACAACCTAACCCAGTCGAGGGGGCACCCAGACAGCAGGGAAACAGAGAGGGACGGGGGAGCTCGTAACCCCCTGGGAGGAGCCCTCGGAGCTCTGGGAAGTCCAGAGTTCGAGTCTATTTTTTACATTCCCATGTTTGAGTGTTTGAAAAAAATTAATTTTTTCCAAAGGATCATGAAAACATAATCAATTTAAAGATTACAATAATTTGAGGATAAGAGAAAAAAAAAGAATAAAACCAATAATTGCTGAAATGCATTGACAAAAAGCCAGTTAGGGAGCAGTCCCCTTTGGCATAAAAGTATACATACAAATAAATGTTCAATCAACTACACCCAAAGTTCAATTTTTGTGCAGCTGTCTGGTTTGGAGGCTTCTTCATGGTATCTTCTCCAACAGTTCAGTTCTGGATTCAGAGAGGTGGCATCTTTACCTGAAATTCTTCTCAAAAAGAATTTAAACTTTGTAATTTAAAATAATAATATTTTTTACATCCCCCCCATTAAGAGGGTGATTGACAAATACAGAATCACTTAGGGATACATGGCTGAGGTATGAGGTATATCTATCAATTGGCAAGAGAAATAAAAAAAAATCAGAAAAATCCAAAAGAAAAGAAAAAATTTCTGGATGAAAATATAGACTATCAAAGTCTTATGTGTAAAAATTCCAAGTAAAAGAAAAATAAATCTATAACAGGTCCTTCAATCAGGGCCCAATCAAAATGATCTAAGCAATGATGCATTTACCCAGTCAGTAGCCAGGACTACAGAAAGTTGCCACACTATGAGAGGCAGAAAAGAAAGGGACCATATTATAGGAGCCAAGTAGGAGCCAAGTTTGGGGATACTTGTCTTTGAGTATCTTCAGAGTGAGTGTGGACACAAGGAAAGCCTATGTCTTAACAACATGTTAAACACAGTAACCTCGAGTCTTCACACTAGGTTCAAGACCTTTGTACTGGCCTGGAAGTGCATCAATCCATTCTGGATTGGCTTTTCTTTGGCTCTGTGCAGTGGCTCTTGTGTGTATCTTGTCCTGGAATCACACAGAATCATTAAGCAAAGTTCCATAATTTATTTAAATAATTAGTGGCATTATTTTTATAGTCTCTAGCTTTTTAGGGCATGCATTAGCAAATGTATCTTAAACTTGTAGTACTGGAAAATCAAAAGGTTAAAGAAAATCTTAATACTGGTGACATGTGCTTCAAATATAAAAAAGAGAAAAAAATTAAAAAACTGAAAAAGTATATTGCACATGCAAGAAAAATATAACAATAAAAGAGCTTTTAAAAATTAAAAAATATAGCTTATAATTATTAACACTCTGTGTCAGCTAAGAAAATAAAGATTATAAGACTTTCTCACCAAAAATGAGATCCATTTCCTCTTAATATCTGGCCATGATCACTGTGAGTAGAAGGCAAATGAATTGAACAAGGTTAATATGTAGTTACCAAAATCCCCAAAATTCTCAATAGCCCAATTAATTACAATAGCAAGCAAACACACTATCATACTTCACATAAGTTGCTGTGTGGCATTTTAAGAGACCTATGAACCAATGGATATTTGTCACAAGTTTTTACAAACATAGCAATCTTTCAACCTTGGTATTTAAACATATTTTTTTTAAACAAGGTAAAACTCATCTTGGGTTAAGAACATAATCAAGAAATCTATATCTTCTGGTAGAAGTAAAGTAATGAGCTGAAGAGTATAAATAAAGATGCTCCTTTTTTTGGAGGCTTTTTTAGGGGTACACATCCCCTGAGATTAACTGACCCAACTTCCATTCACATATTTAGAAATGAGGAAGGTTGTGGGTTATAAATAAATTTCACTTCAGCTACTGTAATGAGCCTTACCTCATGGTAGGGGCAGGCAAAAATGACCAGAGATTGTTAAAAAAAATTACAAAAATCATATTTTAAAAAACCTTAAAATCATTTGAGATATTTAGCATATTACATTTTACAAAGTTTGTTATACAATTATAACCAGTCCTGAAGTCCATCTATGTGATAATTTACAAAGTCAAAATAGAAAGGCTGTTTTTTTATATGGGATTAATTACAATAATATTTGTTCAATAGTTATAGGGGAAAAGCAACAGAATTTTAAAACTCAATACATTCAAAATAAATTCAATCAACCTTCAGTGTAACAGAATAATATTCAATCCAGTAATATATGAATTTAACATCACAAAGTTAAACCTTAAGCAAAAAATGCAATAGAATACAGAGATTTTTATAAACCATTGGAGTTTGAAATGCCTCAGAATTTATCCTTTAGTCTCTTTGAAGTTCTTTAGGTGTATTTTTTTTCTTTTAATTAATTATCCATTTAAATGTCTATTGTCCAAAGGCAGAGTGGTAAGGGCTAGGCAATGGGGTCTGAGCGATCTTCTCCAGGCTACATGGCCATGAAGTGTCTCAGGCCAGATTTCAACTAGAGACCTCCCGTCTCTGGGCCTGGCTCCCAGTTCGCTGGGCCACCCATTTGCCCCTTCAAAGTTAAAGTTGAATCTTTGGGCTGAGTCTGCTCCCTGACAGGCAGGTGAAGTCAATGAAATTACCAGAAGAGTCAAAAGGTATCCTTTTAAACAGCCCATTGCTATTAAGTTTCTGTTTGAAAAATCTGTTTCTTCTCCTCTCCCTTTCTCTCTCCCCTGCTATGATCCCTCCTCCTGCCCCAGTACACGTGGAGCCCAGGCCACCCATGTGGAGCCAATACCCCTGTTTTGTTACCAGCTGATAGAAATGAGTCCAAGTGATCTGCTCCAAGGAACTGGGTTTGTTGGGCAGGCAGGTCACCAGGTGATTGCAATCTTGGTTGAATCACGTGGGCCAGGTGAGCGAGAGAAAGACCGTGGGGTGGGCAGCACTGGGAGCTGGAGCGCAGACAAACAGGGCTGGGAGATTGAGCACCAGGTGAGAGGCCAGGAGCAGAAGCAGGAGCCGGAGAGGGCCGCAGGCAGGAGCTGATCAAGATAATTTTCTAAAAAGGCATCTTGGAGAAACATGGCTTAAAAAAAATCATTATCTAGGCTAAAAAATTTGAGAAGTTCTCATCCAATCTAGTGGTCTTCAACTGTAAAGATTAAAATTTAGGGGAGACTGAGGCAGGTAGAAATTAGTTTCTCTCTACAAGGAGTATTATATTTTTAGAGGTTTATTAAAAGTTAAGGATTAAAAGAAAATACAGGATAAGGAAAACGTGCCTAGGCCAGGGAGGCCTAAACAAGACCTCACCTACATTATGGAAAGAGCCACGTCTGCCCCAAAACAAAAGTCCAAAAAAAAAAGACACAAAAGCCTTTTCAATCAGCTTAAATCCTTTCTCTATCTTGGCCCACCTCAGAATTCCGTGAGATTACAAAGCATTCTGGGGAAGTGGAGCAAAGGCTTGTGGGGATTCAAGTCCAGAGTTCGAGTCTATTTTTTACAATTGGAGGTGAGTTCCCCCTTTTCATCTATGATGCTGTTAATTTGCTTTTCTTCTTTCCTTTTCTTATTTCGATTGACCAGCACTTTGTTTATTTTGTTTGTTTTCTCAAAGTACCAGCTTCTAGTCTTAATTATTAGTTCAATAGTTCTATCACTTTTGATATTATTAATTTCTCCCTTAATTTTTAGGATCTCTAGTTTGGTTTTCTTCTGGGGGTTTTTAGTTTGTTGCTTTCAAGTTTTTTTTATTTGCATTTCCAATTCATTGATCTCTGCCCTCCCTAATTTCTTAATATATGCACTCAGGGATATGAATTTTCCTCTGAGTACTGCTTTGGCTGCATCCCATAAGGTTTGAAAGGATGTCTCATCATTGTCATTTTTCTCAATGAAATTATTGATTGTTTCTATGATTTGTTCTCTAGCTAACTAATTTGGAGTATCATATTATTTAATTTCCAATTACTTTTTGATTTGGTTTTCCATGTACTCTTACTGGTCCTTATTTTTATTGCCTTGTGATCTGAGAAGGCTGCATTTATTATTTCTGCTTTTCTGCATTTGTATGCCATGTTTCTGTGACTAGTGTATGGTCAATCTTTGTGAATGTGCCATGTGGTACTGAGAAAAAGGTGTATTCCTTTTTGTCCCTATTTATTTTTCTCCATATGTCTATTAACTCTAATTTTTCTAAGATTTCATTCACTTCTTTTACCTCTTTCTTGTTTATTTTTTGATTTGATTTATCTAAATTTGATAGTGGTTGGTTCAAATCTCCCACTAATATGGATTTACTGTCTATTTCCTCCTTCAATTCTCCTAGTTTCTCCATTAGAAATTTGGGTGCTATACCATTTGGTGCATACATGTTGATTAGTGATATTTCTTCATTGTCAATACTCCCTTTTAACAGAATATATTTACCTTCCCTATCCCTTTTAATCAGGTCTATTTTTGCTTTGGCTTTGTCAGATATCATGATTGCAACTCCTGCCTTCTTTCTATCAGTTGAGGCCCAGAAGGTCTTACTCCATCCTTTAATTCTGACCTTGTGGTTATCTAAAAGCCTCATGTGTGTTTAGAAAAAAAAAATTACAAAATGTAAAATAAATAATTTTGATTACATTAAATTAAAAACTGTTTGTACAAACAAAATCAATCCAACCAAAATTAGAAGCAAAGCAACAAATTGGGGGGAAATATTCATAACAAAAACCTCTACAACTGTTTAATTACTCAAATTTATAAAAAGTTAAATGAATTATACAAATAATCAAGCCATTCTCCAATTGATAAATGGGCAAGGGACATGAATAGGCAATTTTCTGTTAAAGAAATCAAAATTATTAATAAGCACATGAATTTAACATTGTACTAGAAACACTAGCAGTAGTAATCAGAGAAGAAAAAGAAATTGAAGGTAATAAAATTGGCAATGAAGTGACCAAGCTATCACTCCTTGTGGATGATATAATCATCATGGGAACTGGAACAACCTCCAGGAAGTGATGCAGAGAGAAAGGAGCAGAACCTTGTTCACAGAGACTGATACATTGTGGTACAATCAAATGTAACGTACTTCTTCATTAATGGCAATGTAGTGTTCCTGAACAACTTGGAGGGAACCATTAGACAAAATACTATCCACATTCAGAGGAAAAACTGTGGGAGTAGAAACACAGAAGAAAAACTACTGCTTGATTACATGGGTTCGAGGGGACATTATGGTTGGGGATGTAGACTCTAAATGAACATCCTGATGCAAACACCAACAACATGGAAATACGTTCTAATCAAGGACACATGTAATACCCAGTGGAATTGTGTGTCGGCTATGGGAAGGGTAGGGGTAGGGGAGGGAGGGCTAGAATACGATCCTTGTAAGCAAGGAATAATGTTATAAATTGGCTAAAGAAAATTAAAAATATAAAAGAAAGTGTGAAGTAAGAACTCAGAGAGAGGATAAGGTAAGATATCTAGCCTAAACACTAAGTAATTTTCTCCCGGTCCCTGGGCAGGAAGAGTTAGTTCTTAGCCAGACAGGCCTTCGCCCTGGTACAGAGGCCTTGAGGATATAGGGAGCCTCTCTCAAGAGGACAGATATTTCCTGAGTCCTGTGTTGTCAGAGAAAAACCAGAAGTTAAGAGTCAGCTTTTCACTCATCACATGTCAGTCCAGTCAGGAACAGGGTCTCAAGTCCAGTCAGCAGATCAAAGAATGAAGAATTGACTTTCACAGGAAGTAACAGCTCCTTTTAAAGACATTTCTTTTGCCTCACATCCTGTGTCTTCCTCTAATTTTTATGTCTACCAATCACAGTTGACAGTTTGTTTTAGAAAAGCCCATAAGGCAGTCAGTCCATTCTGATTCATCACCCACTATTGCACACATGGGTCACAGACCTCCCCCACTGAAGTGTGAAAGGGGAATTTACATCTTTGGTAACTAAATCTAAAATGGGAAGATCTTCATACTCAACTTTAATAGGATGTTCTAAAAAAAGGCAGAGGCTAACATTTTAAATCTTCACAATCAGGGGAGAGTTCAGTATTTTCATTGTTATAATCAGGGGAGAGTTAAATTTAATCTTCACAGCGACCAAGAGGTTAAATGTCCCCCAAAACTCCCCTCTTCTCCTGACATTCTTGAAAGGGGTCATAAAGAGAACACAATTGCAGAAAAGAGAACAACATAACCTTGATAAAGATATGGAGGGGAGGAAGAATTTCCTACCCTGGTTGCAGATGCCAGGCTCTTATCACAGTTATTCTTGCTGACTGGTACCAGGAATAAGCAAGCCTGGTTACCATAGTAAGAAGTCATGTAGGGACTACTTCAGGCTTGGCAATGTCAGAAGCTTAAAGTAGAAACCTGAAGCCTGTTAGAGGAGAATCTTGATGGAATAAAGACCATTAGAAGCCTGCAGGCGCGAAGTGTTGTCCTCTTAACCCTTTTGTCTTCTACTGTTTCATTCTTGAACAAGACCCCAGACAAGTCAATTATATACATACAGAAGCAAGGACAGGTAGCACAGATTAATACAAAATGGTACCCTGATGCTCTATTTAGTTCAAGGAACCAAAGCTCACACTGTGTCAAGGGAAAGAAGAAGGAAGGGCTGGTCACCATTTATTTATTTTATCCATCCTGGGGAAACAGAATATCAGAAAGGAGAGGGCTACTGCCCAATGGACTGCATCAACGTAACAGCCAACAGAAAGAAGGCAGAACCAGCCATCACTTCTCTTGCTCCTCTTTTCTCTGCTAAGGAGATTCTGAAATGGGAAAGGTACAACAGAAATGAATGTGATCCAACTGAAACAGTGAGCAGATGAGTAAATACAGAGTCATACTTTAATAAGTTAATGTTTATGCTCAGGGAGGAGTAGTATCTCTGGTATGGAGGGCTTGTCATGCCCTCCTACACAGCTCTCCAACCTCTGACCCTCACCTGACACCCATCTCTCACTTGTGGCTCCTAGTAGCTGCTAGCATGCAGCAGAGCCCACACCCCAGGCAATGGCTTCGACAGGCCAGCTAAACCTTGTGAGGGTAGGCATCGGGTCATAGACCCCTGGTGAATTAAGGCTTTGCTTACCCAGCATCTGAAGACTGCTTTGGCCAAACAGATGGAAGAAACCAATAAAAAGGTTCAAAGTCTGAGAGGGCGACGAAGCAAAGCACTGTGGAGTGCATAGGGCATGTTGGAGCACAAAAGACAACATGGCCATCCAATGCAGCTGAGGAAGTCTCCAGGTGTAACGATTTTTCGTGCCAATGGGCCCAGGCTTCCAACGCCGAGAGAGTGGGACTGTCTCTGTGCGTTGACTTTTCCACTTAAATCTCCTTCACGCACAAGTGTCTTTGTGCACACTCATCTATACACCATAGATGAAAATACACAAAGACGATCGTCATCCTCGATTACCAAGAGAAGACTACTACTACTACTACTACTACTACTACTACTACTACTACTACTACTACTACTACTACTACTACTACTACTACTAAAAGGGTGTGACATGTTAACAGACCAAAAACTGATTTCCTGAATGAACTACTGTCTTGGAATAGGCTAACATAAAGAGTGGTCCAATGTGCTGGCATTCTTGAGGAAGTATTTTCCTTTCCAAAGGGGAAAAGCCAGGGTCAGCTGCAAGGCTCAGTATATAGACAGTCAAGCCTAAAGACAGGAGGTCCTGGGTTCAAATCTCACTCTAGACACTTCCCAGCTGTGTGACTCTGAGAAAATCCCTTCATCTCCATTACCTAGCCCTTACCACTCTTCTGCCTTGGAACTAATACATAGGATTGATTCTGAGATGGAAAATAAGGGTCCTAAAAATAAACAACTACAAAAAAGGAGGGGGGAAGGTCAATGGAAATGCTACTTTGTGATAAGACGGTCAATGGACATGGTCTTTGGGCAAGCCCAAACCATGCTCTATCCAGGACTGTGATTTGAAGATATTAAAAACACTGGTAAACACGCTAATTTAGAAAAAAAGGAAAGACAAAAAACAAAGGTCAGGACCCCAAACCGCTGAGTCTGTGGAGGGCCCTCTGCAGGTAGAGCTACTGACTAATGAACAGCAGTACAGCCCATGTGGGGAGATTTTCCTTTATCTTATATCACGTTTGGGATTGTGACTTTTTTGTGACCCTTTGGAAGGGATTGTGGGGCTTCCCTCTTTGGACCAGATTTCATACCTTAAAGTTCCCAAATTATCTGCATAGGATCAACAAGGAGAAAAATCAGTTTTCCTCAGAGTATAGAGTTCCATGAAAATTTTGGCTCCTTAAAGTTCCCTTTTGATGAATAAATGAATCAATTAATTTTTTACAAAGTCCTTACCTTGTGTCTAAAAATTGACACCAGTTAAGAGTGGGAGAAAAAGAGTGGGAAGGGGTAGGCAATTGGGGTCAGGTGACTTGCCCAGGAACATACACCGAGTTTATGAGGTTGGAATTGATTTCAGGTCTTCTTGGTACCTGACCCAACGCTCGTTTCACTAACCCATCAGCTGCCTCCAGTCTGAGGTGTCAATTCTGCTTCCATTCCTGTCTCAGATGCTGACTCTTGGGAGTCTGACTGTTTGCAAGGGAACTTGGGATTGACTCTCACACAGAAAGTGGGCTTCAGTTACTGAGTTCCCACATCGCTTGGACAGACTAAATCATCTGGATCAATGAGACATTTTCCTGAGTGTATCTGGGTCTCTGTGGAGAGTCAGGAATGCCTCCATTACACAAGACTCAGAGGAGTAAGTGGAGTCACCAAAGGCACCCAAAGCTCAGCTTCTTATACTTTCCTTTCAAAGGAGAAAGAGGAGTAACAGAGACAAAGCTTCAATATGATCCAATATCTCCCCCTTGAGGACATCCTTTAAACTGCAATGAATTCAAAAACTCCACCCCCTTCTCCAGTGACTGCACAATGACAGCACTGCCAATACGAACATTGTGGAGGGGAAAAAGAAGCATGTATGGTGGGCTGGAGGTAAAGGGGCAAATGCTGGATGAACTCTACAGATCTGGCCAAAGAAGCCATTGGATAAATGAGTGACTGAACGCCAGATTGAGATGTTCTTGGTTCTAAGCTTCTATTCTAGACGGCTGCACGGCTCATAAGGAAAGGGAAGGTAATAACTATCCTGGGATATTCCATTTCTGCATTGCAGAAGAAAGCTTCTGTTGATAAGGAAGATCAAAGATCTGATCTCCAAAGAGGGTTTGGGGTCACTGAAACCTGCCCATTAAACAGAAAACTCCTCCCAGTCCTCTCTTGGTTTAGAAGATTGAGCCCACATCCTCCTGGTTTCCATGGCTTCTGCTGAGGAAAAAGGCCAGCTGAGGAGGGCAGCTATAAAGGGGCAGCTGGGAGGGAGCTGCTGGGGAGCCAGAGCTCAGGCACAGGGAGATGATGGGGTCTCAGGCTCAGCTGTTCTGCCTCCTACTTCTCTGGGTCCCAGGTGAGGGAGGAAGATCAGAGACAGCCCTGGGAAGTTGTTAGAGGAGTCTTGGGAAGCCCTGCTTGTCTCCTGTCCCTCTGGGGAGAATTGGGTTGTGGGTGATTGTGAAGGAGGCAGTCTGGGTTGGCATCTGAGGATCTACCTCACCACATTATATGAGTACTTTGGAATCAAGAATATTTACAACTTTTTATTTGTCCTTCTGCTTGCAGGTTCCAGAGGGGACATTGAGGTGACCCAGTCTCCATCCTCCCTGGCTGTGTCTCTGGGAGAGACGGTCACCCTGTCCT